>NC_138369.1:165542320-165765555 GCF_054177405.1 Leptonychotes weddellii | reverse complement strand
GGGGTAAATACCCAGTAGTGCAATTGCTGGATCATATGGTAGCTCTATTTTCAACTTTTTGAGGAACCTCCATACAGTTTTCCAGAGTGGCTGCACCAGCTTGCATTCCCACCAACAGTGTAGGAGGGTTCCCCTTTCTCCACATGGGATACCATTATTTTTAAAGTGAGACATGTATGGCTTCTGAGCGAGGGGAAGACAAAATCTGGGTGATCACCTGGGAAGTTCTATGGTCAGGCCTGCAAGTGGCACATGTCACTCCTCATTTCCTTGACAAGAGCACTGGCACATGACATCAGACTACTGACTAGAGTGGGAAAATAGTATTTTCTTGTGTCTAGTAGGAGGAACTGGGAGTGGTGAAAAACATCAGTCTCTGTCTCAAAGGCAAAGCAAACCCCAACACACACATCGAGGATTCTTCTTCTGCCTTGAATAAAGACTCTTCTAAGCAGGCATTGCTCAATTGAAATCTTCTATTCCATTTGCATAAGCTAAAGAATACCCTTTAAAACGAATATATTGACAAATGCTGAAGAAAGAAAGCAGAGAAAGTAGTTTTCTATCCATCAACCTTTTTTCCTGAGATCATTGCCTTCCAGTCTGTTCTCCCCTCGTTCCTAATGTCCTGGTTAGAGAAGGGACTCTTTCCTCTTCCACAAACTAGCTCTGCTACAAACTAGCCTGTACCATTAAGCAAATTCCTTTATTCATCAATCTATTCATTCCCGTGCCAAATGATAGGCTGGAAACCAACAGGCAAAATTCCCTGCCTTTTTGGAGCTTACATTCTATTGAGGGAAGATAAAGAACAACATAATTATATAAGGGAAAATAAAAGTATATAAGATGGTGGTAAGTGTCATGGAGAAAAAAACATAGGAAGGAAGTCAAGAAATACCGGGGATAAAGGGGGGGAGGTCTTTTTTAAATAAAGTCTCAGGGAAAGCTTGACCAAGTAAATGACAGTGGAGAAGACTGGAAGATTAAAAGGAAAAGAGCAATGCTGATATCAAGGAAAGGTCATTCCAGGGCATGAGGACGGCAAGTGGAAGCCTGAAGCTTATTTGCTGAAAAGTAAGAGAAGCAGTGTGACTGAGGCAGAGAGAGCAACAAAATAGAATATGAAGTTAGACAAGTCAGTGAGGGCCAGTGTTTGTAGGATCTTAAGCTTCTATAAGGACATTGGCTCTTACTTTGAATGGGAAACCATCGAAGGGGTGTGTGTGTGTGTGTGTGTGTGTGTGTGTGTGTTTAAGGTGAAGGAGTAACATGATCTTACTTATGCTTCTATTTTTAAAAAAAACACTCTAGCTGTTACGTCAAGATAGACTAAATGTGCTTCTGTGCGGAAGCACAGAAACCGCATAAGAGGTTGTAGAAGTCATATAGGGAAGAGATGTTAGAGGTTCCTCCCGAGGTTAGAATCAGTGGAAGCAATGAGAAAGATTGAATTCTGGCTATAGCTTGGCAGAGCCCACAAGATTTGTTCATGAAATTAACACAGGCTGTAAGGCAAGGAAGTCAAAGATTACTCCAAAGTCTTGGTCAACTTGTAGAATGCAATTGCTGCTAATTGAGATGATGAACACTACAGAAGAAGCATATCTTGTAGAGGAAGGTCCAGAACTCAGTTTTGATATGTGAAATTTTAGATACTTTCTAAACATCTAAGTTGAACTCCTCAGTATGGATTTAGTCACGTGAGTCTGGAGCTCACAGAAGGGGAGATCCCAGCTGTAGATATTTGATTTCTTTTTGCCTTTTTTTTTTTTTTTAACCTGAAAAAGAGGATAATAACAGCACATATTTCATTGGACTGTTGTGTGCCTGACAATAAGAAATCCTCAGTAGGCCAGTAAGAGACTCTTCAGTGAATTGATTTATTTGAAATGAATCAACATGGAAATGAATAATAAATTTAAGTAAACATATTTGATTACATACTTTTATTTTTGCTGCAGTCATTCTTAATCCATCTTTTTCCCAATTTGTTTATTTCAATGTTCATGCCATGTTCTTTCTTCTTAGAATATAAAAACTCCAAGTATATTACTTAATTATGTAGCCATATAATTTCAGGTTAAATTAAATAGTAAGCAGAATTTTGGCTAGCATAAGCAGATGCCATTTTGGCCATTTTTAAAATGAAGCTGCTTTGATGGAGAATAAAAATCAATGACCAGATATGTTATTTTGAAAGCAAATATAATAATTCCTGCTCCTCCCCACAACTGGCAGTCTTAAGTCCAAACACACAAATGAAATAATTACTTTACATTTATAATAATACATACTAAAGGAAGTCAGTATTGAATAAAAGGAAACACTAAACTCATTGGTGGATTATTCTACAAACAGATATCACAATATTGGATTAGCTCTTCATTTTGGAAGAAATGTTCCAAGTGCAACTTTATTCTCCAAGATGGAAATGCTGTTCCCTTCAATAATTAGTAATTCATAATCTAACAAGAGAACATACATAAGAACTAGGAATTCTGCTTCAACATGGGAACTCCCAAAGCAGATGCAGAGGAGAGTATTATTGTCAATTCAATGGAGGATGATATCATTTCTCATTAAGGGAGAATATAAAGCTTCTTAAAGTCTTTAAAAAGAACAACTTAGCCTTCCTTAAGGAAGCTATCTTTTGTTCACAAAAGATTTGTGCTTTTTCCTTTTAAATTTCACAAATAGTATTATTAGAAATAAGAGCACAAATACAACGATATGGGAAATAATGGACTAATATTATATGCAACAGCCCCTATTAATAATATAAATTTGTAGTGCATATGATATTTGATTTTATGAACAATTAATGTAATCACTGATATTCTAAGGATGAACAGAGAAGTTTGCAATAGTATTGCCAGAAAAATTAGAAGGTAGTAGTGTTTAGAATGTTCAGGAGATTTCAAAATCTTCAACAAAGTAATTTTAGAACTAGTATAATGATATAAATCACATAATAGGACTAGTACACTACTTAAAGAAAGATGAAAGAAGAGATTAAGATCACGGTTGAAGACAATCAAAATATAAAGGTGTCATGATCCAAACAGCTAATGAAAGGAAAATGAGAAATTAGCTGCACGTTCGAACTTTTGATTTTTTCATATCTTATATTTAATTTAAAGAGCTTTTTTGCAAAGTTATCTATTCTACTACATCTCAAATTTTTATGATGACTTGTCTATTCTAGCACCATGAAGCATATTTTATCTGTACTCTGAACATTGGTTATTACTTACTAAAATTAATACACTGGAAGATTATAATGTATTAGTTGTAACTCATTAGCTAACTCATGAAACGAACAGCCAGAATTGGTTGTCAGGCAGAATGTTAATTGCATTTAATAAATGTTAGCTTAACCCTTTGACTGTTGCTAAATGTACCACATACATGGGTAAAGGCAGTCATATGTTGCATATAATATGGCATATAGTTCTTAATTTCCTGAGGGCAACATTTCCGATGGAGATCGGCAGGATAACCTTTATTCTTCTCGGGGCCTTTCATTAACGCAGCTGCTAGAGTGTCTAGTCATTTTGTGTCACGATATGTCTACTTTGAGGAGGTGGGGGTGGACAATGGAGAAAATATGGAGAACACAAAAATTGCCTTTTATACCTTGAACGTTAGCCTCAATGTGCAATTGAAAACACTGTCCGCATATAATAGTTGAAATCAGTCGATTTTGTTTCAAAGACACTGTGATCCAAATATAGCAAAGAGATCAATAATAGGCATTTTAGATAGAAATAACTGACCTTTGCCCCCCGCCTCCTCCCCCCAAATTTGTTTTGCATGAGTGAGACTTTTAAGATGGCACGGGTTTTTTTCTTCATCTTGAATTAAAACCTGTATTTTTTCATTAAATTTTAGTCCATTCTAAACATTATTCACAATTTTTAGATCTTCCACCACCACCAGATCCCCCTCCAGGTCAGGGTTTAAGGCAGCAAATAGGCCCGAGCCAGCATGCTGGTAACGTGGAAAACTCAACAGAGAGAAAAGGAAGCTCTCTGGAGACACCACCAGCATCCAACTTAGAAGACACAAAGAGCTCATTGGATTGTCCAGCTAGAACGTCCCTAGAGTGGCAGCGACAAACCCAAGAATGGATAAACTCTACAGAACGCCAAGAAGATATACGGAAAGCCCTACACAAACAAAGTGTTGGACCAGGTGTGTTCTGCACAGTCCCAGGAAAGTGTGGACTTTTACCTTTTGTTTTCCTACCAGGTATTTTAGAAGTGGCAGTTGTTTAAGAGCATCTGAAAAAAGTTTGCCTTGAGTCACTGAAAAGTTGGGATTCCTCCGCAGAATTTACCTACACACACCTTAAGGCTGATTCCCGTGGGGATTTTTCCTCAAGTTAACCTCTGCATAGGGGTATTTGAGCTCGAGAGACCTCCAAGCTTCACCTGTATTGTTCAGGAGACAATTTGATTTTTTGCCTTTTAATGTTTATATTGAAATACTTTTAAGACCTCTAAATTTCATCTTAATGTCAATTTAATCCCTGCCTTCAACCAATTTCATTTTGACTGAAGTAACTAGTCATTTTGAAAGCAGAACTCACTTCAGTCAAATCATTGAATTCATTGAAATAACAAAGTTGCTTATAAATGCACACAAATATCTCAGGATAGAAAAGGTTAAACTGGGCCTGTACTTTCTCCAACTGATTAAATTTAGTTGATTGTTAACACTTCACAGGGAAATATTCTTGTTTATAAATCAAGCTTCCTGGAACTGTCCCAAAATAAATGTCATCATTTGTGGTTGGATTTTTTTTTGGAAGGGGTAGTGGCTGTTGGGACCTATTATAGAAATACATTTTCTGGAACATTCTTCTCATATTGGATTCACTTTCATTGAGTATTAAAACATACACACAAACACACACACAACAACATTTGAGAGTTTCTTTACACATTTATTTTTTACTTTGGACTCAATCTTTTCTAGATATGTCCACTACCCATGCATTTTCAAAAATTATATGATGTCACAACTTGGTGCCTAAGGTTTTAGAAAATGTAATATATACAAGAGCCAAAATATGTCAATTTTAATACCTAGACTTAGTGAAACATTTAGGAAGCTTACATCATTCAGGCTGTGAGAGAAAAAGTATGTGATCCTTGAGACTTCATAAAGACCATCTAAGGAGAGAAACAGTTATCACAGTAATAATAATGGCCATACCTAAAAGAAGGAAAAAAAAGAAGAGGTAGAGAGAAAAAGAAGAAGAAAGAAGGAAAGAAAGAAAAAAATGTTTCAAAATATTAGGTACTTAATACACATTGTGTTATTTGTAGAGAATTGATACATAAAATATGTTTTCATTTATTATTATTTATTTATGAAAATGTGTATTTCTCTTTTTCTGTTAAGGAAATACACAATCTTTAAAATAATGTGTTTCTATCGCCAGAAACAACAAAAATTTAGGAAGCTTATTTTAAATAATATAGTTCTTTATCCAAATTGAGAAAATGTTGCTATAAAGTGAAACAAAAACCATGTTTCTTCAATCTTAATTGAAAAATTTAATTGGAGCCACACTGAACACCAGAAATTATACTCAGAAATGCTTTTGTTAAACAATATGGTTCACTGTATGCAACTCCCTTTTATTAATAAATTTAAATTTTGCAAATGATATATAACATTTTTATCCCCAAATTTATTTTTTTTAAGATTTTATTTATTTATTTGAGAGAGAGAGAGAGCATGAACGGGGGGAGGAGCAGAGAGAGAGGGAGAAGCAGACTCCCTGCTGAGAGGGGAGCCCAACACAGGGCTCCATCCCAGGACCCAATCCCAGGACCCCAGGATCATGACCTGAGCTGAAGGCAGACACTTAACTGACTGAGCCACCCAGGGCCCCTATCCCCAAATTTCTTTTAATTTAATCCTGTTTTAGATCCTATTATCAGAAATGTTATCTGCACATGGAAATTTTTTAAATATCTGGGCTTATTAAACCTCTTATTTTTAATTTTACTGAAGAGTGAAATGGGGACACCCAGGTGGCTCAGTCGTTAAGCGTCTGCCTTCAACTCAGGTCATGATCCCAGGGTCCTGGGATCCAGCCCCGCATCGGGCTCCCTGCTCCGCGGGAAGCCTGCTTCTCTCTCTCCTACTCCCCCCTGCTTGTGTTCCCTCTCTTGCTGTGTCTCTCTCTGTCAAATAAATAAATAAGAAGTCTTTATTTAAAAAAAAGAGTGAAATGGTAAAATAGCCCATTGTGAACTTAGTATTAAAAGTTTGTTTTGCCTCCTTGTTGCTCGTCAGCTTAGCACTTTGTGTTTCTTTTTCAGAGGAGACATTGGTGCCCTACAGCAAGCCCAGTTTCCCATCTCCAGGAGGTCACAGCTCATCAGGAACAGCTTCTTCTAAAGGATCCACTGGACCAAGGAAAGCCGAGGCGTTGAGGGGAAGTCACCAGCGCAATGCCAGCGACCTTCTTGAAATAGGATATATGGGCTCAAATAGTCAAGGACAGTTTACAGGTGAATTATGTAAGTGCTTTAGGACACTTAAAAGGCTCTGGTGATTGAGAACAAAGAGTGGGTTAATAATGTAGGGGAGGAAAAAGTTTCCTTGACCCTCTTAGGGTCCCAGCCTGGGTCTGAAAGTTAAACTGATAAAGACAGATTAACAGGAGAAAAGCCTACAAATTTTATTGAATTTTTACATGTTCATGGGTGATTTCAGAAGAGCATGAAGACCCAAAGAAGTGACCAGAGTAGAAAGCTTTTATATTTTTTAGACAAAGAAACCATAAACTTGTGAAGATTTTATGAGACCGAGGGGTTTGGGTAGGGGAGTAGTCAATGGTAAAGAAGTAACTAGGAAGATAAAGGTTAGTTTAACAAGGTTTGTTTGCACAGATTTCTCGGTCCCATAACTCTCTGTCCCTGGGAATAAGAATGTCTTCCTTCCTCTGGTAAAGGGAGGGTAACTTTCATGTGGAAGTTTTATGACCCATTTCAGAAAAGAAGAGCCAGTGGGGAGGAGGGAGGTCAGAGTGACTTTCCTGCCTCTGCTGGTTTCTCAGACTTCTTCAGCTTTCGATATATTCAGTATGCCAAGGTGTCATATTTTGGGGTAGCATGTCCTGAGCCTCATCAATAATATTGGGACTATAAACAAATTTCAGAATAGTAGAAATCTTTCTTTGCTATGAGAAAAAAATCGATTATGATTTTGGGCAGGTTCAGTCATAATGTAGACCACTGCTATTTACAGCCATCTATTAAATGAATATTTCTTCTACTTCAAGTCTGATTTACCCTATACAAAAATTGCCTATATTTAGGCAATTAATCTTAATATTTAGAAGTTAATTAAACATAGTCCACTTTGCCTTTTAAAGAACCTCAGGAATTCCTCATTCCCTAGTTGCTCTTCATTTATTTATTTATTTTTTAAATTTAGGCAGTTGACCTTGTAAAGCTGATCTTTGATTATAAAAACATATTTTATAAATAAATTTCTTTTTGAATAAAGAGCCAACATTGATAGTATAACTAATCTATAAAAATAAAATACCAGGCAACAGAGAAAGATAGCATGTCACAGTATGTCACAGGAAGAAGCACTGAATTCTTTGTGTTAATTTTTTTTCATGAAATTTACCAATTCTGCTATCCAACGTCAGAATTATACTTGTCGAATATTTTCATCTGCTTGTTTGGATTCATGTTAAAAGCACTGCTGAAGGAGCAGCCCTGGGTTCCAGTCTTCTCAACCCAGAGCAAGTAAACTACCTTCCCAATCTCTCTACTTCCTGACCTAAAACATGGCATTACTATTACGCTTACATATACTGATCTGATTATTAAGATATGTTTATAATTTTTAATTTGATTCGTGACTACTTGGGTTTTGCTTTGACTTTTATTTTAGAGTGACTATAAACTCACAGGAGATGTGCACAGATAGCTCTACGTGGATTCTAAATCTCCAGATTTTACAATGTTTCTTTCTTCCCCTCCCATCACTGTATTTCCCAACTTTACACACTCACAAAATCTGTCTGATGATGTTCTCTTCATTTGTTATCTATTCGCTTTGCTTTTTGTTGTGCTGGTCAGGATGAAAGACTACTTAATTTCAATGCAAACTTATTTCTGATTTTTTCATCTCTTTGTAGAGTAACTGAGAGGAGACATGCAAAGCTGCTCTGAAGGACCACCAGGTCTGAACTCATGGAAGTGATGACACTAAACAGTGCAATGAACAATTTCTTTATTTATGTACAATTAAAAGAACTGTAAATGCAATGTAAAGACACACAGCCACACATATCCCACAGATATTTTACTTGTGTTCTTCTCTTAACTACACCACCCACCTTAACTCTTTCTTGTCAGGAGTATATAAAAAAAAAAGAAAAGCAAACTCGCCCTCCAGGAAGAAAAGGATTTTCCTCTGTATATAATTTCTTTTGTGCATTGCTATGCAAGCTCACTCTTTTTAGATCTGTTCATACTATTGTCTGTTTTTATTGGTCTGTTGTACTATATGTGAATTAATAGGCTGTGGTGCCATATATTAACTTTTAATTGTGTAACTTTTATGTTTAAATTTTGCACTGCAATTTTTTTTGGTGATAAGCACAAATCTCTACTCCTCGTGACATGAAGAACAAGACTGAATGTGAAGGGAGTTTCTGTACTGTAAGCTAGGCTGGATATGCTGGTTGGAACCAATCACGTTAGATGGTTTGCAGCTGGGGTGTAGGAATAGGAAGATGCAAAGGAACAGTGGTGTTGGCAAAGTCTTCTTTGAATATCAGGGACTGAGTCAATAAAAAGAAAAGCAGAAAGGTGGCTTTTACTATTGACAAAAAGAAGGGGTCAAAGAAAGAAATTTAAGTCTTAAGGCTAAATAGGCATTACAATATGCAGGTAGCAAAGATGTACTAAGCTTGCTAAAAAAAAAAAAAAAGAAAAAGAAAAGAAATCAAGGTTATATGTAGAATCAACTTAACCTGTCATTGTAATTGACCCATCTGAGAATTATAACAAGCAAAAGGAAATTAAAGTGTTTCACAAGAGCTGTGTTTATATTACAGTTTTTATAAAAGCATTTTCTGAATTACCATAATTAATCTCTCCAACTCATTAAGTCAGAATATAATGTGAAGTTCCCCAAGGAAACAAACAAAATGAACTCTAGAATATCTAGCAAATAGTTAAAGAGGCAATTTATTATTAGGACATACTCGGGCTGCTTCCAAATGCAAAAACTCTATTGCAATATCTCGTTTGATCTTTCTAATACGTACAGTACACACTAGAGGATAGAGCTGCATCACTTAAATTTATGACTTTGAAAAAATAATGCAGTCTATAGACAACTTTGTGTTTTATTTGGTTAAAAAGTGAAGTTTATGCCACAAATGTATAGCCAAATTGTAAGTGCTTACAAAGCAGTGCTCAGAGTATGTTCAGTTCACAGTAAGTAGATTTATTGGGATAAACATTTTATGGTACATTCTCAGAAATTGGCTACCAACTAAAATATGTTTGACCCGTTTTGAATGAGTAAGTTGAAAAGAAAAATTTAAAAGGAGAAAAATGCATGTTTATACACTTTTTAAATAAAACCAAACCTCATTAAGTGGACATTAATAACAGTGTCCTGCCTCATTTGTTTCCACGACTTTGAGAACAAGAAATTCCTGAACATCAGTCATATATGGTCAAAATGAATCCGACTTTGAAATATAAGTCAGCCCCTGTATGCGTAGAGTCCATCAGTCAAGTAGAAGAGACCTTCCCTGAAATTCCCACTTGTGACATTTTTTCTGTGTGCTGCCTACACGACTGTAAATTCTATTTCTAGTTATACTTTCTCATGTTTTTCCTATGATGTGTTCAGTAGTTGGTATTTTGAAAAATGTTCGATGTAATGATTAGAATCATTTCTAAAATATGGGACCTGCTTGAATGACAATTCATACTCCCATGCATGATTGGCTCAGTCACCAATTCCATATCCTATTGTTATAGCAAAGGGATAATATAATTCATTTTCTCTATCCTTTTTGTTCCCTGAGACTGCATCAACACAGGCAAGAGTGGAGGAACGTAATGTTCCTTATGGCCCCCAACATCTTCTTGGTGCCATGTAGCTCATTTCTTCACCGAAGAGAAAAAACATTCTGAGACACACTTATTAAATGCTTTATCAACTTTCTACCACCAGTGCCTGAATTTTAATGCAGTTTGCTTTCTCTGGGTCAGATTGTCTAGGGAAGATGAGAAGTTCCTGTGAAGAATGACTACATACTATTCGCAACTGTAGGATGTGAGGAATTTAATTTTTATTTATGCGGTTCCCTACTTCACCTCTTTCTATTTAAAAGCAAACAAAGTTTTGTTCATTTGTGTTCCCTCTTTATGCTTCTCTGTAACCCACTTTAGAGTAAAGCTTTAATTCATTACATTTATTACACGTATATGTTGATCCCTAATGTGACAAATAAACCAAGACTTCAGTGTAGAGTATGGGTATAAAAGTGACTTCTGGAATAACGCAGGACATAGCATCATACCTTCCTGATTATTTTCAGTGTATAAAACGTAACCGTTTTGGTTAGGTTTTGTCAGTACAGACCCTACAGTTACTTGGAATGTTCTTTTAGAACATTCCCTTAACATTCTCTGTTAAGTCTAGTTTTATATGTAAATTGTTTAGTAAAATCCTGCACCCAATATATCATCCTCACACAGATACAGAGCAAGACAAAATGCTATCGCTATCCAAATGAATTCAGGAATCCTATCCAAAAATCAAAAGCTTTTGTCAACTTACTATATGTTAAAAGCTTCTAATCAGTATGTCAGAATGTCATTAGAAGAATGCAAACATGTATAAGCCTTCCCGGAATTTTTTTCATTTTGTAGCCCATTGAATGAATGTGATTAGAAATTCACTGAGCTCACTCTTCTTCAGGTCTACACAAGGCCTGCATAACTTGTCAGAAGGAAATCTGGTTGGGAGAGAACGCAAACTCCCCTTGTACTCACAGGCCATGCTGCTGTGCAGTCAAGCCCCAAACAACACAGCTCCATTCTCAACATGCCACGTCTCCACTGGGGAAAAGACAGCCAGCACCCCAACTCAGGTATGCCTCCGAGCATGCAGGCAGAGTCGACCCACCCCTTTCCAGATCTTTTCCATGCCATATTTAAAGTGGGATAGTACAGGGGCTTGAAAACAACGGATTCCTTCACAGGATTTGAATCCAGTTCGAGGGAGCATATAGGAAAATCAAGACGAACACCTAAGGTGTCCTATAACAAAGGGAAGTAAATACATTGCAAGTATGCTTGTTCTAAGTAACAAAACAGATAAAATGGTGTTCTATGTCATAGTTGAATGCTCTGGGTATTTAAAAATATCTTCAATAGGATTCAAGTTGAAAGTTTGTACGAGCTCTGATAGAACACCTCCAAATTTCTATTCAACAAATTTATGCAACTGTCCATCGTCAACATAATTATACGAATACCAATGAGCTCTAAACTGTGGTTTATCTTCGCCACTGGAAAGTGATTGTGTGTCAGTATTAAAGATATGAAGAACCATGACATTCACTAATTTGTACATCTGCTTCTGTACATTGTATTTATAAAGTTACATGACGAGAATTGGTGTAAAGCAATGTTTTCCCACATCATCTTAGAGGTGAAGTTACTTTGGCTTCTCTATCATGTGTACTTCAAATGAAACCCCATACCTTTTTTCAGTGAAGTTCCATTTATCTCATCATTTTCTTATCTCATCATTTTCAAAAGCATTTATTGTGACTTTAAAGTGTTGCAAGATAAGGGATTTTGTGGCCGTGGGTAGACTTTTTATACTTTGTTTTATAGATGGACTTTTTTTTAACTAGTCTAAGTCACCAAACAGCGTCCAAAATCTTAATGTGTTTCATTTGATGTTGTTAGCTCAGAAAAGAAATTGGCATAAAATTGGTTAATAGTATTGTCAAAGAATTGTGTATTGTGTACTCACTGGGAAAAAATAAAATATATTCACATTTCAAATTTGTAAAAAAGCCATTTATGTAAAACAGACTTGCCTGTAGAAAAATCAAACACAGACCATTCTGTCACTTTTGCAATTCGACATTAATATTTTGTGACCAAATGCATAATCTGATTTTCTGCTTTGGTAATGGGTTGGGCGGTGGTAACTAGACAGTGACATTGACTTATAGTAGTGACTATATTGATGACACTAATGAAGAATATAAAAAGCATTTGAAATTAGAGATTCCACCTCTTCTAAGCCCTACTCTCCAGATCTGATCTCCCCCACCCTATAAAGACCTTCAGGTAGACAGAATACAACCTTCTTATCTACAAAATTACCTTCAAAAATTATTCTTTAAATGTAAATAAATATGAGAATGGGAAGAAAGTGGGTATTTCTTAATTGCCTTAGAATAGCTAATGATAACTTTTTATAAGAGGATGGATGTTGAAAAGTTATATTAGAGACTGGGTAGAAAAGAGAAATTCCCTACTTTATTGTACTTCATGAATATTTCATTCTTTTTCACTAAGTACAATTACAGGATCAAATTATTTCTAAAAATAAAAAAAGCTCCTGTATTCTTTACGATAATATAGTAATAGTAAAAATGAAATAAAACTACTGAACTCTAAAACAATTTATTTAAAACTAGTTTTAAAGCACATGGTAAGTGGATAATACACTTCAGAGTTTCATTTAATTTAGATTAACATAGGGAAATAAAACAGTATTAGAGGAATTACAAATAATGTTGCATTAATATAATACAATGGCATAATACGTGTGATTAAAGACAAATATATCAGTTACCAATATGATATATAGTAGAAGAACTACAAAACACTCATTGCTTTATTGAATCTGGGTGCATTATGGAAACACCTACAAATGGCAAAAGGGCAAAATTACTGGAAAGATTTATTAAAATAATACACTGTGCTCTCGTGATTATTACATATTAGCTAAATAAAAGATATACCAGTGGTTCAGGAAAGCATTTTAACAAGAAATAATATTTAATGTCCTCAATTTGTGAAATTGTCTTTTTTATCTTCCAAAGAGAAGATCGGCCAAGGTCATGCGAAATTTCACTTCAAACAGAGATGTGAAATAAAACTGCACTAACTGAAAAACCAATCGCAAGAATTCACAAGAAAAGCGTAAAAGACCTAGTAAGGCAGAAAGCTTAACATGCTGTCTCCAATGGTTTCAAGGGCTCTTTCATCTCCATGAATTTAGTGCAGTCTTGGTTTCCACTCTCAGCCTCAGGAGGAGTTTTCTCCACGCCCAGAGAAGGAATTCGGTCTTTGAGAGTTACAAAGCCTTCAAGAATCCGAAAGACAATGCAGGACAACTGTAAGGCTGTGTGTGACCTGCCTTTGTATCTTTCAGCCCACATGCTTTCTCCAGGAAGCAGTCAAGCTACTAGAAATACACATAATCAGTTACCTTGGCAATTAATCAGGGAAAGGCACTTGTGGTTTGTGATTCAAATACAGTACCTGGGGCGCAGGTCAATGTCCATGATAGGGAATTTGCAGGCCACTGTAACTGCCCTCAGATCATGACACCATAGCACCCTTTGTCTATAAAATGCTTTTGATGGATACAGCTTTTAGGGAGTAGACAACTTTTTTGGACAATTTTTACACAATGTTTCTCTAGACAACATTTATGAATAATTTGTTTCTGACAAATGGCTTGTTTTTTGTTTGCTTGTTTTGGTTATTTATTCACTTGTTTTGCAAGCTAGTACTGCGACATGTGCTAAGAATCATACAAAATGGTTAAAACAGAATTAACTTTTGCCCTCATAAATAGATGAGTATCTTCTGTGAAGTAGGGCCCCGCTCTCTGGGAAAGTATCTTTTTTGATGAATGTTTTTGAGCTAATCGAAAGAGGCAATGAGCAAGGCTTCCAGATATATTTGCAAGCAATAAAATCTGCATTAGTTTCATTCATATCCCCTCACCCTGTCCTATTATCCATATTCTAGTCTTTCTCAAAAATACGGAATTTTAATAGGTATTTTAAAAATAAAGACAAAAACAACGGATGAACGTGTAAAGAGATTTCTTTACTACTTGACTTCAAGTTTGCTCAAATTTTATGACATAAAACCCTTTGTCCTGAGGCATCTTATGGAACTAGTACTTTGTGACACCCACTTTGAGAAATATTCTCCTAGAAACTTTATTCTGTCCCTAGGTATTACATTAATGGCCCCAAAAAACCCTTGCTGTGGTTTTGTCTTTTTCTTGTCCTAGTTTTTTAAAGTCAATATAAACTCATGAGAAAGAAATGTGAGAATCTCAGGTATTCTATGGAGATAACAGAAATGCTGTTCAGTGAGAAATTGCATGTATCCTTCCCACTTAGGACAGAGTTTAAGTACTTAATTGAGATCAGTGCTCAGCACTTGAGCAACAGGGATGATTGCATTATGTTCTTTAGATTTTCCACAATCCTTTTGTATACCGTTAAGTCTCCAAATCATTAGACTAAACTAAAGCAGGAAAATACACTCATTGTCTCCCCCCTCCCAACTCCCAACTCACAAAAGTATAATTTATTCACTTTTGAGACTCCTCTATGATTATTGCTAAGTTCTACTTCAAATAGAAGTTTGCTAAAAATAATAAAAAATAACAAAACAAGTAACAAAAAAAAATTTGTGGCTCACACAAAATTTAGGGGGAGAGGACTTAATGATTTCTTGGTAAGAAAACATGGAACTAAGTCCCAGTGGAAGGGAAAATGTGGCGAATTTGTCATGAAAATCTGTACTCAGAAATAGATAAATACAAACGTACAGAAGAGAAATTGAGGATTACCATTATATGAACTTTCAGTGGCATTAAATAGTATAAAAAAATATGATATAAGAGAAATTACAATGAAATGGGGGCAGTTGGGATTTAAATTTACTTAATTAATTTTGAGATGGTAGATGAATGCAATCAATAGATTAAAATGCCCCAACATAGGTGTTTTGAGAGTAATTGCCAGTGGGTAATGGTTATTCTAATAAAAAAAGATGGAACAGACAAATGGAAGCAGCCTTAAAAAAAAGACATAAATGGAGAATAGCATTCAGCTTAAAGAGAGGGATTAAAACATTTCAATAAATGTGCAAGCATTTCTTGTGCAAGTAATTATCTGTCAAGGATTAAGCCTTGTTTTCATTAATGTTGATGATATTCATTTTTTCCTCACGTTTTCTTGGCATTTAAAGTATTCTACAGCTATACCTAAAATGCATAACACAAACACCCATGTACATATGACAACAAATTTAAAGAAATATGTGTGCTAAATATTTAATACCAAGTAATTCTTACTAACATTATTTGAATAGTTATTATTTAAAAGGTTAAAATTTATAATGATGTTAAGAACTGTTTTCATCAATGAATCTCAAGTGGAAAGATATTTTGAATCTGTTCTAGTAATAAGCCAAATAAAAAGAATTATAAACTTGAAATGTATTATATAGCCAATACATGTAGTAGGAAATTCATACATGCATGCACATAAACACATATACCTACACACCCACATACATACATATATATATATACACACATACACATATACATATATAAATAATTTCAATTCAGTAGAATCTAAGGTATGATGAGTAGATTTATAGACTATGGAAAAGAGGCACTAACAAAGATTACTGGGGTCAAGACAGGCATTCCATACAGAATAATGCTTCCGATACTATTTCTCTAGACAAATTATATATGTATTTATCTGTATGTATACATATAATAATGTGCATTTATGTTTACATGTATGCACTTATATTTGCATATATGTATACATATGCTCATTTATATATATTTATATGTATACATATACTCATATACACATATACATATATGTATTCTATTCATCACATATATATAAAACTTTCATATCTATGTATATATGAAGGAATGGATATTTTGTCATTTGAATGACCACATGTTTTAAATGAATAAACAAATGTTGTATACATAGTATTTTGCTTGGCACAGTACAGTGGGGCGTGGCAATAACAAATTATACAATCTCATTATGAACTAGTTGGAAGCAATATAAGACATAGAGTGAACATTAAACTAGAAGTAGAAAGTGAAGCAAGTCATAGATGATTGTGAGCGTTGCAGAAATCCATTTCAGGAGTTGACAGGTAGGAGGGAGCACAGAGGTTTGGTGTGGGCAGGCGAGATTTCAATGTTAAAAGGGATTGAGTTGAGGGAAGGATTGATGGAAGATAGCCTGGAGGAGGGGAAGCTGACAGGACTCAGTCTCTAGCCCACAGGAAACTGATGAAAGAAGCAGTGAACTGAGCCAACATCTCCAATTTGGTGGAATCCAAAATATGATAAATGCGTGCAGAGTGTTACCTTGGCGTTATGGAAAATGGGTACTTACTTCAGACTCTAGGAGTTAAGATAGGAATCCCAGACCAAATAATACCTCAGTCTCTATTCCTCCTAGACAAAGAAGATAAATGTGAGGGCTTCACTTTCCCTATGCAAAAGCTACAGCATCGTAAATATAATATAGTAAATGGTAAGTGGAATAGTCAATGGTATGGAATGTTTGGAAAACAACGATAGAACAAAGAAACAGTGGAGAAAGAGTGAATGGAATGAAAAGAGGTAGAGTAAGAACACCTAGACTTAGTGAAAACCTAAAGGAACACAAAGAGTCGCCTATGCCCCCTTCACAAGCTTCCTTTTCCATTCTGGGGAGGTAAGGACATCTCATCCTCAACGGGGATTTATGCTTTTGTAAATGGGAAAATTCAATTCTATCTCCAAATTTTATGTATCCAGCCTTGCCCTGCATGTGGTAAGTTTCCCAATAAAGAATGCCATATAAGCCGAAATCTACAAGTTAAATAAAGATCATAATTATAATACACTGTGAAATATTCCCACTTAGAAAGTGTATAGTTTCGGGGTGCCTGGGTGGCTCAGTCGTTAAGCGTCTGCCTTCGGCTCAGGTCATGATCCCAGGGTCCTGGGATCGAGCCCCACATCGGGCTCCCTGCTCAGTGGGGAGCCTGCTTCTCCCTCTGCTGCTTCCCCTGCTTGTGTTCCCTCTCTCACTGTGTCTCTCTGTCAAATAAATAAATAAAATCTTTTAAAAAAATTAAAAAAAAAGAAAGTGTATAGTTTCATGTAAACAATAACAGGAAATACCAGACACAAGCAGAATAAGACCAATTATGATTAATACAGTACAACCCCCAGTGGGGCAGAGCGACTTTCTACACATGTGCAATTGAACACAGTAGAGCCAAACCAGACCCCAGGGCTCAAATAGGAACTTCATTAGGGAAAATTAAAAACAATACACAATGCTGATAAATCTTGCAAAAATAATCTGCCTGAGGACCAACTACAAAAGGAGCGCCAACAAATAAAACTATCTCCTGCAAAGAATACATGAATGAAAACAAGGATGATAATGTGCAATAAAACTTAGTAGGGAAAAATGAATTTGAAAGCAAATCTTGGTCTTCCTGTCTTTCCTCCCTCCCATTCTGCCTTCCCCCAGGATCCTGCTGGAGCGTTGGTGGTATAGTGGTTAGCATAGCTGCCTTCCATTCTGCCTTCCCCCAGGATCCTAATGAGTTGTTGATTATCTCTTTTTAAAAGACCAACTACAGAAAAGCTTAGAAACATGAAAAATAGAGCATAAGACTAAGTATGGATAATTATGAAATGGCAAAATTAATTAATCATCCATTCCCTGCAAATGTCTCTTCTAAAATGACTCCATAGTTTTCAAATGCACAAGAACTTTAATTTTGTAATACCCACACACACTCATAAACATACACATAGAAACAGCATGCAAAACTATGTGCTGACAAAATAAACTTGCTATAAGACTTAGGGGCAACGTTCAACGTACTCTTGAACGTGAGTTTGCTACATTAGCTCCCCAGGCATAAACTATACCTGCTCCACACTTTGTTTGATATCATTCCTTAGTTCTAGCTTGTCATCAGGGATTTCAAGTTTTCCATGTCTGAATTTAGTGCTATTAAAGATGATTTTCCGGGGCGCCTGGGTGGCTCAGTCGTTAAGCGTCTGCCTTCGGCTCAGGTCTCCTGGGATCGAGCCCCGCATCGGGCTCCCTGCTCCGCGGGAAGCCTGCTTCTCCCTCTCCCATTCCCCCTGCTTGTATTCCCTCTTTCGCTGTGTCTCTCTCTGTCAAATAAATAAATAAAATCTTTAAAAAAAAAAAAAAAAGATGATTTTCCCCCCGCACTTGAAGACATGTATATTTATTCTCCTAACCATTTGAGACTTGAGAGAGGGTTTCTAAATAAAGATTGTGAAATATTTTAAAATGTACAACACTAAAACACCATGTCTTATACTCCTTTTGCAACTGCCAGTTTCTGACACAACAGTGAATTGAAGAGCTGCCTAAATATTGAATTGATTTGAATATCCTGGCACCCACTGAATTATTTTACCACATTAAGCTGAATGGCATTGTGACTTTTCTTGTAAAAGCATTCATTCCATTTGACTAAATATCCCGAGCTTAAAGTCTAAACATTTTGCAAAATAAGCTAATTAGTAGTGGAAACAGGATAGAAGGCAACAAAAATGTGTTTAGAAGCTAACAGGGTTGTTGAGCGGTAAGTTTGGACTTAAACCCACCTAAGAGGAGCAAAACATCCTATCGCATCATTTTACCACTTTATGTCAAAGTAAACAGCATGGAACTCCTCTGAAGTGACAGATTTATTCTGCTAAAATCTCAAGCAAGCAAAAATTTAGCAGGGAATTTTTTGTATACGTGGTGAGTAAGCCCGTAGCACTGTCTTCAGCTGCAGCTTTGCAAAAGTCAGAGGACTGTTTTTCAAAGAGATCATTTTTTTTAATATAAACCCTTTATAAAAGCTGAGGATTGAAGTCACAGTAAATATTACCTTATTCGAGACAATTTTATTGGTGGTGTTAAACTGTAGGCAATAGACCAGTATTTTTTTACCTGGAGAGGTCAATCCACTTAAGCAACATATACTTAGGGAGCAAACAGAGTCAATATTTTCCTCTGAGAAGATCCTTGCATCATCTTAAGCATTTAGCAAATGCCTGAGTATTGCATTATATGGAAGAAATTGTCCTTGAGCTAAAAATGATTCCTGCATGTGCTCCCACAAAGGAACTTCTCACTAAAGGGACTCAGCTGTGTTATGGAAAACGTACTACGTTAGTTGAGCCCACCAGAAGTCACTCAATATACTCTTAGGAAACAAGACACTCATCAATTAAATGAGTGAAACTATGTTTCTCCATACAGGTGTTGATGAATGGGCGGGTTTCCTCAGTACAATGACTGCTCAGTGGCAACTACCAGGGAAAACTAGGCAACAGGTTTCAGCCTTCTTAACATTTCAATTCTGGTTTCCTAGTTTAATAAGAGTATGTATTTTTGGGGCACCTGGGTGGCTCAGTCGTTAAGTGTCTGTTTTCGGTTCAGGTCATGATCCCGGGGTCCTGGGACTGAGCCCTGCATCAGGTTCCCTGCTCGGTGGGAAGCCTGCTTCTCCCTCTCCCACTCCCCCTGCTTATGTTCCCTCTCTCGCTGTCTCGGTCTCTGTCAAATAAATAAATAAAATCTTTAAAAAAAAAAAAAAAAGAGTATGTGTATCTTTCCCTAATTGTCGATCCAAATTGTTAAGGTTCATATTAAAAACAAGGGGTAAATTATAAGAAAAAATGCAATTTTTATTAAAAATATTGTCATTAGAATACTCCATGTATCAGATAATGCTTTTGGATGCCAGAAACAGAATATGCCCCAAAGAAAATGCTTTAAAAATACAGACTTAATATAACTTAACAAGCTGTCAATGTATAAATAATGTCAGAGTAGTCGCAATGAATGAGTTGGCAACAAAATAAATGTAATTAGTTGTGGAATAATTTTGCCCCAATCCTACCCACTCCTTCTCATTAAATTAAGGGGGGAAACGGCATAGAGTTTTAAAACTGTGTTCAAAACAATTTTTTTTTTCATTTAGAGATATAGTCATACAAAAGGAGACTCATCTGTGATGTTGATTATTTTCAAGTAATCACGTTTTATACAGATTCTGAAACATTCCAGCGGAAATAGGTTATCTTAACATCTTTCCAGATTTATGTGAATCTTCAGACATTTTAGAAAAGATGGAGTTAGTGGGCTCCCAGATGGAAAAGGCAATGAAGAATAATAATTAAATAAAAGGTTTAATGTGGATAACCTAGTGGTTCTCAAAGTAACTTTCCAGTACCCAGGGTGTCCTCAAGACACTCTCGGAGAGATTGTGAGGTCAACGCTATTTCTATTATAATCCTAAAATATTACTTGTCTTTTTCATTGAATCTATCTTTACAATGATAGTGCAAAAGTAGAGGTAGGTCAAACTGTTATTCCTTGAACACAAATCAAGTTAGTAGCACCAACCGTACTAGTAGTCATTGTATTCTTCACTGTACCCACTGTATTAGGTGCTAGTCCTACCATAGCAAAGTATCACAGACTAGATGACTTAAAAACAGAAATTCATTTCCTCACAGCTCTGGGGACTAGAAGTCCAAGGTCAAAATACTGGCAGAGTTAGTTTCTTCTGAGCCCTCTCTCCATGGCTTGTAGAAAGCTGAGTACTTCTAGTGTCTTTATATGGTCCTCCCTCTGTGTCCTAATATCCTCCTCTTATAAGGACAGAAGTCATATTGGATTAAGGTCCACCCTAATGTCCTCATTTTAACCTAGGTATCTCTTTAAAGACCCTATCTCCAAATGCAGTCACATTTTGAGGTAGGGCTGGTTAGGAATTCAACACATGCATTTTGGAGGGGACAGAATTCAGCCCATGAATTTCACCATCACAAAATTCCTTTTAAAAAAAGAAAAAGAGAATTTGATGAAGCAGTAAAAAGTATTGATTTATTCAATCTCAATCCCTGAGTACATATTTTTTTATTACTATATGCGATGAAGTAGATGGGAAATACCCATAAAGCACTTCTGCTTCACACCGACATATGAATGGGAGTCCCAAAATAAAACATGTGTTTTTAAAATAGAACATATTTACTTAAAATAACTACTGCCTACTTGACACTCAACAGACTTTTTTTTCAAAAATGAAAGATGTGAGTCTAACACTTCAAGCAAAGATGAGAGTATTATTAATGATGACATTTGAGCTTTCAAGCAAAAATTAGAATTTTTGAAAACATGCATGGTTTTCATGCACCATAAATTTGACAACTTCCTAATACTTAAAGGTGTTTCTAGTAACACTGGTAATGATATTGGTATATATGGTTTTTGATATTATGTAACAAAATGAGCCAACAGTTGGAAGATCTGCATAACTCCATGAGTCAATATTTTCCAAATGGCCAAAGCATGATACTTAGTCTTACATAAACAAAGGATCTATTCAAAGTGCATGATAGACTAATGGATTTTAATGTAACAGAGTTTTAAAAATTGACTGATATGGTTTCAAATTTTACATTGCAACTTATTTTCAGAAAATTCCGTTTGTCAAGTTTTATATATTATCAGAAAAAGCATATCCATTGTTATCTGAAAGGACTATTAAAATACTCTTCCTTTTCCAACTATATATCTTTATAAGGCAGAATAGAAGAGCAGGTGTGCCCAACTCTTGGAGGATTCTTCTCCTGCTGAGGCACTGGAAGAAGCATATATTTCTGGGGGTGAAGTTACAAGATTCTGGAGATCCCATAGGCAGGCCTGGATGACTCAGTGAGTAGTTGGAGCAGATTCTCATGATGGGCACGTGCCATTAGTGAAAAGGATTAGCTATACAATTTGCCCAATGCAAATGTGATTGTACTGAATGAATGCCATTGAATTGTACATTTAAAAAGGACAAAATTCATGTTACATATATTTTACCACAATTAAAAAAAAAACAAAACTTTAAGAATACCAAGATGATGACAGCAGTTAAACCAAACATTGGCCCTTCTTGAGCATGGAGCCCTGTGTGACTGCCTATCTTGCAAGCCCATAAAGTTGGCCTTATTAGAAAGAAATCAACCTTTATTGTATTAAGCCATTGGGATTTTAGTGTCACTTATTATCACAGTATCACCTGACATGTCCTGAATAATAAAGAGCTGAAGAAGGCTTAACTAAAGAAATGACTTTCTAAACTGATATCCGAGAATAAATAGGAATTAGCAAAGTGAATAGAAGAGAAGACTTGCTCAAGGAGAAATGGCAGGGGCTCAGTCAGTTAAGCGTCTACCTTTGGCCTCAGGTCATGATCCCAGGGTCCTGGGATTGAGCCTCACTTCGGGCTCCCTGCTCCATGAGAAGCCTGTTTCTCCTCTCCCTCTGCCTGCCGCTCCCCCTGCTTGTGCTCTCTCTCTCTCTGTCGAATAAATAAGTAAAATCTTAAAAAAAAAAAAGAAAAAAAAGGAGATGGAATGACATATGCTAACACCCATAGTAAGGAGAGATAATAACAAACACAGCACAATGATACCCCATTTGGTGGCTATTGCTGTTGTCCCTCCAAAATACTCTTCACCATATAGGCTTTAACAATGGATTCCCTTAACTTTGGCTTATAGTTAGATTTGGCCACTGGAGAGCTCTGAACTTCTTTTTTTTTTTCTTTTTTTTAAAGCTGAGGGGAGAATAAATAAACCAGTACATTTATTTCTCTGGCCCTCTCTATGAGGTTGTCTCAGGTAATGCCTTTCCACTAATGACATTCAGGTCTTCTCCAAAGGGATCTTTCTTCCTAGGTTCCATAACCACTTCTATCCCACAATCCCTTTGGTCCTAAGGATGGTAGCACATTTTGGTTGTGGTTTCAATCTGTCTTACTCACATATTTGTAAATAGTTCCTTCATGGAACCCTCATTGAATTATGTTGTTTTAAGAGGCACCATATTGTTCCCATTTGGGCCCAGTATGATAATGCCAGTGTCAGAGAGCACAAGAATGAATACAGCTTGAGATGCGGTTAGAGAACAATGTAGAGTCCAGGTCCATGTGGGTATGTGAAGCAGTTTTGCCCATCATTTTTTAAGAGAAGCCACTGAAATACATGCTGGAGGCATGCTATGAATGTAGGTACACTTTTTAGAAGAAAGCTATTAATATATATTACATTTGAAAAAAGTACAACTTAGACTCTATTCCAGTGGATATATTAATCCTTGCACCCTACATAAATAAATCCATTTTTTCTGCAAAGTAATCACAAAACTCTTGTCATTAGTCTGTATGGAGAATTATAATATATATGAGTTAGAGAATAATGTAACCAACTCAGCTGCCTTCTCTATAGAAGAACAAAAGTGTATAATCAGTCCAGAAGGACAACCCTAGAGGTAAGAGGGCACATGTTTTTAGGTTTAATTATCTCTAAACTCTAGGTAATTACCCATAATTTCAAAGTAAATCTCAATTACATTACCTGGTTTATATTTTTTTTCATTCCTGTAAAGAAATTTGCATCATACTTCTTTTATAGTTAGAAGAAGAATTATAGCTACCAGTTGAACCATAGATTTGTACCTTGTTGTGGCTAATAATGGTACCTAATTAGAATAACCTGACTAGCTAGAATAATTGGTTACCACCTGGAATAATTTATTATAATAAAAGGAAATCATGCTATCTATTCATGTCCATTCATGTCCATTTACTAAACCCCAGAAATACTTGTTTCCTTTTCATCAAGTTGTGTTTTAGAAAAAGTTGTATGTTGTATACAGTCCTTCTAGGAACTGAATTGTGACCCTTCCTCCCCCAATCATATGTTGAGGTCCAAACTCCCAGTACGACTGTATTTGGAGATAGGGCCTTCAAGAGGTAATTGAAGTTAAATGAGGTCATAAGGGTAGGGCCCTAATCCAGTAGGATGGGTAGGCTTATAAGAAGAGTAGAAGAGTAGAAAAGAAGCATGCCACAGAGGAAAGGCCATGTGAGGAAATAACATGAAGGAGGCTGTCTGCAAGCCAAGGAGATCTCTCCCCAGAAACCAACCCTGCTGGACCTTGATCTGAGACTTCCAGCCTCCAGAATTGTGAGAAATAAATTTCTATCATTTAAGCCACCCCATCTATGGTATTTGTTATGACAGCCCAAGCTGACTAATACAGACTTTGGGACTGAGAAGTGGGGTGCTACTGTGACAGATACCTATAAACAAGGAAGTGCCTTTGGAACTGGGTACTGGGTAGAGGCTGGAAGAGTTTGAGGTACATGCTAGAAAAACCCAAGATTGAGAAGAAGGAACTGTTGACTGAAATGTGGATGCTAAAGGCAATTTTGGTGGGAGCTCAAAAAAGCAAAGGGGAGCTGGAGAGAAAGTTTCCATCTTCTTAGAGAATACATAAATAATCACGAACAGAATGTTGGTCAAAATATGGATGTAAAGACCATTCTGGTGCGATCTTAGATGGAAAGGAGAAGTATGATTTTCCCAGAAAAGCATACATCTGGTGACATGTATGAGGAGTTTTTCAGGGAAAGAATTGGCAGGGTGCCCATTTTGTGGGTTGTAACCAAAGTGAAGGAGTTGAGCAGTTTTGAGGTCTGCCTTGGCAGAACTGTGATATTTCCTGCATCCAAAGAGATTGAAGGGGAACAATTAGGCTGGGGGAACTAGAGAATCTAACTGATATTTCCTGTGGTCTTGTGGCCATCCTGCAAATGGATGCGTGTAAGGGTAGCTTAAATGGTTGAAATGCGAGGTCCCGAGACGACTGGGTTGGTGGCATGCAAGGTTTGAAATCTGTTTGAGATTGCCATAGATAATCTAAGGCTGCCTGGGGCATATTAGCTTTGGGAACTTTGGTTACAGTGTAGGCCAAGGAGGCCTTTATTGATATCCATTCTTATTTTTCTTCAAATATGGAACACTTTACGAATTTGTGTGTCATCCTTGCGCAGGGGCCATGCTTATCTTCTCTGTATCATTCCAATTTTCGTATATGTGCTGCCAAAATGAGCATTCAGGGTCCATTCTTTAGGGCCCGGGAAGTGGACCCAGGCCACTCCCAGGAGGCATCTAGGCATAGCCAACAATTGGAGGAATAGGTTGAATTGGCTGTTTGGAGGAGGTATTGTGCCTCCTTAGGGGAGCCTTAGTATTATCAGTGGAAAGTGACAGCAAACAATATAAGAAGAGCAGAAGGGGAGTGATATTTCACAATGGGCAGGTCTTTTTGCTATTTTGGATTAGAGCCAAATATGTGAGCATAGAAATCCACGTTTAGGATTTGATATATACTGAAAGAAGGCTACAATGAGAAAAACAAAGATCAACCCAAAAAGGGGTGATGATTTTATTGTGAGAGCAAGACATCAAGGGCAGGGACAGCTTCAAGTAAGTAATGATTTCTGACCAAGTAAATTCAGAGAAGTCAGCCTGAAGGAAAAGGTTGAGAATGAAGTCTTGGAATTGGGAAGGAGAATCATGAGAATTTGGGGAGGAAAGTATCTAGGGAGTTTTTCTAAGATAATATCATAGAATGATTGAATACAAGAGAATGGGGATTGGCCAGATTCATGGGCCTCTACATCGCTGAGTGTGTATCACCTGAGTCTCATTTGAATAACAGGTGTAGATCTCGAATGGTTCGACGCTGTGCTTGGTGGAGGGCTCCTCATCTGTGGACTAAGCAGTCTTGATTCTGGAAAGATGGATCCACAGGGAGAAGCCATGAAATTTTACCAATGTTGGAGTGGTCAGGAGAGCTTGATAGGGAACAGTCCAGACAGGTTCCAGTGACTTTTCGTCCTGTGAAAGAGTCTTAAGGTATACCCAATCCCGGGATGTAAGTTTTGGATGTATGTTACCTGAGAACGAGGGGTCAGGTTTTCAACTGCACTGGTTTTGGTGGTCATTAATGGTGGAGACAGTTTGCCCAAGGGATATAACATACTGTGTGAGATGGTGGCTTTCAGGGTCTAATAAAAGATTTGTCTGGAGGAAAGTTCTCCATAAATAACCTAGAATGGGGGCACCTGGGTGGCTCAGTTGGTTAAGTGACTGCCTTCAGCTCAGGTCATGATCCTGGAGTCCCGGGATCGAGTCCCACATCGGGCTCCCTGCTCAGCAGGGAGTCTGCTTCTCCCTCTGACCTTCCTCCTTCTCATGCTCTCTGTCTCTCATTCTCTCTCTCTCAAATAAATAAATAAAATCTTTAAAAAAAAAAAAAGAACCTAGAATGGATTGAGATGAGTTGTGGATTTCAGGGTGAAACGTGACCTTAATAATGCAAGGGGAAGGAGGGTCAGCCAAGATTATTGAGTTTCATGCATAAGTTTAGTGAGGAGCCTTTTATGGTTTGGTTGGTCCTTTCCACCTTACAGGAGGACTGTGGGTGCCATGCTGCCTACAGATGGTATGTTCTCTGGAGGACTTCACTAACTCCCTGTGTTATTTGAGAGCCAAAATCTGGGCCATTGTCTGACTGTAAAGAGCGGGAAAGCCCAAAACAGGAAAGGATATGATTAAGGAGAAGAGTGGGGACCTCTGAAGCCCTATCTGTTTTAGTGGGAAAGGCTTCAATCCATCCCATAAAGGTGTCTACAAATACCAATAGATACCTGAACCCTTTGCAGGTGAGATATGTGCTTAAAATCTATCTCCCAATTCTCCCCTGGTAGAGTCCCTCATCTACGGATACACTGAAGAAGTGGAAGAGGTTTATGGGCCCCCTCTGGTGTGATGGGACAACAGGTAGAACACATCTGGGAGATAGCCTGCAAGGTTGGGGGGATGTCCTGGTTTGCCTGATGCAAGTTATGAAGAAATTTCCGTTGTAACATTCCCTGGTGTAACAGTTTATTATGGGGGCCTTGTAGCCAGCCTTCTGGGGTATGGGAAAGCCCTTTTAAAATGTCCATTGGGTTTCTTCCTGAGAATATTGTGGGGAAAAAGGATTTAGACTGGGAACCAAAGTGGCTTGAAGGGGCAGCCTGGCAACTGCCTTTGCTTGTCTCTCAGCTCTGTTGTTTCCAACAGAGACTGAGTCATTATCTTTTTGACGTGCCTTGCAATGAATAATAGTTATTTGGGCAGGGAGCATAACTGCCTCTAGCAAGGCCAAAGTTTCAGAGGTATGTTTAACGGGGGTATTTTGGGTCATGAGGAGGCCTCTCTCTCTCTAAATAGCTGCATGGGCATGGACCTCATGGAAGGCAGAAGCTGAAACGGTATAGGTTTAGTTTCATTTCTGTACCCAGTTGGGGGGCTCGGTAAGAGCTGCAATAAGTAAGCCATCAACATATTGAAGTAGGGCACTGCCTCTGGGAAGCTGAAAGGTGGACAGATCCTTGGCTAGGGACTGTCCAAATAAATGTGGACTGTCCCTACAGCCCTGAAAGAGGGCGGTCCGAGTTAGCTGTTGGGTAACCTGGTGGTTACCTACCCAGCAGGACCTGAGTGGTCTTGCCACTCAAAGGCAAAGAGGAACTGGGAATCTGGGTACACTGAGATGCAGAAGAAAGCATCTTTTAGATCCAACACAGTATACCAGTGTCCAAGGGGATCAGTCCTAGGAGGGGATAAGGTTTAGGAACAATTGGGTGAATAGGGATAATGGCCTCATTGATAGCTGGTCCTGTACCATTCTGTATGGGCCATTGGACTGTTTTACTGCCACGATGGGGGTATTGCAAGGTGAACTGCAGGAAAGCAGAAGTCTTGTTGCTAAGAATTTTCATGTGAATGGTTGTAGACCCTGTCTGGCCTCCGCACATAAGGGGTACTAGAATTTTTGGGGGAGAAATGAGGATCTTTTAGTTTTATCCTTATGGGGGTCGCCGATAGAGAACACCCTGGAATGGAGGTGTCCCATACCTGTTGGAAAATGGAAAGACCTTGATGTCTGAAGGGGCAGGAGGCTCAGAGGACAAGAATGCCAGCAGGGAGCAGTCAACCTTAGAAAGGCAAAGATCAGTTTGTACCTTTGGTCATTATGTCTCTTCCAAGTAATGGAGTGGGGCAATCAGGTAAAATGAGAAAGAAGGTGGTAAAGGTATCGCTACCCAAAGAACAAATTAATGGGGAAGTGAAACGTCCCATCTTTGGGGACCAGTCTCTGCCGGCGATGAGAATGGAGGCCTGGAAGTGACACCTGAGTATTTGATAAGGGCAGAATAAGTGGCTTCTGAATCTATTAGAAATTCAATTTTGTGTTGTGCCACATCCAGGGTTACCTAAGGCTGTGCCATAAAGATGGAAAACATGCGAGCCTGCACAGCCTCTGGGCCCCGTCAATCAAAGGAGAGGAGATCGTCCTCCTGTTCCATTAGGCTCTTCATCATCAAGGTACAGAGTTAAAGGCAGCTGCCAGTTGCCTGGAGTGGCCTTGGCTTACGGCTGTGGATTACCTGGGATGGCCTATGCTTGGGGCTCTGGGGCGTGGGATGACCCTCCTGCAGGTGGGAAGGAGGTACAGTCCTTTCTCCAATGCCCTGGTTGTTTGCAGGCCAGACAAGGCCCTGATGGAGGGGGCATTTGACGCTTCCAGGCCAGAGGCCCCCTGGATACAATGGAAGCAGGCTTGAGGAGCTCCTGGGGCATGGGGAGGCTTAGCGGCTCATACCTGTAATGATTTTTGCTCCTGGGTGGACCCAGAGAAGGGCAGGGAGCTAATGATAGCTGCAGCCATGTACTGGGCTTGCTGCTTGTCTCTCTGTTCCCTTTCAGCCCCTGAGGCTACCTCTGGGTTATTGAAGACCTTAAAGTCCATATCCAGAAGTATAGGGAAGAGGGTCTGAGGTCCCTGATGGAGTTTTGAAGCTTTTGTCTGATATCAGGGGAGGCCTGACTGATGAAATACATTGCTAATATTGCCGTGCCCTCTGGGCCCTCAGGATCTGGGTTAGTGTACTTTCTCACGGCCTCCACTAAGCAAGAATGAAATAAAGCAGGATTTTCATTCAGGTGTACAGGTTTTATGACTGCTTTTTGCATGCCCTCAATTAGGCAAATTATCATGCCGATTAATTCCGCCAGGGTCTCCTGCCTGATAATCCCATCTAGTGTTGGCATTGGGCCTCCCTGCACCGCCACCAGAACATGGTCAGGGATACAGGTGTGGGCCTCATTAGCCCAGCTCTGAGCCAAAGACTAGATACAGAGTCTTTCCTCATGGGTGCAGCATGTGGTAAAGATGATATGAATGTCCTGCCAGGTGAGATCAAAGGTACCATTTGGCTGAACCTGGTCAGAAAAAGGTGGGGAGGACTCACCACCAGGACTCATAGGAATGAATGTATTTTGCTGGTAAATCAAGATGGCAGCTGGATCGTACAGACAAAGGAAGAAAAGGGGCGGGGGGCAAACGAAGCAAGGTAGCTGAGAGTCAGATCAGGAAAGGGTCCCAGCAGAGTCCGTAACGTGGGAGGATTTGCCCTGGACAAGCTGTCACGGCCACTTGTGCTGCACTGTGGGAAAGGAGGCCTCAGGGGGACGGAGCATAAAAGAGGAGAGGAGAGGGTCCTTCACCCTCACAGACATGGGCAGTTCCATCTGTTCATCCTCAGACCTTCAGACCACACTGAGGAGCCACCCCGGCCAGAGACCTTCAGTTGTCTGGGGAGTACAAGGGTTAGACTGTTGAAAGACCAAAAAGGGAAATGTGAGGGAGGGAAGGATCCCTCCAGAGGGCAAGAGGGGAAATCCCTCACCCTGTAGGGTGAGGGCAGCCTGGCACTTCAAATCCTCACCAAGGAGTAACCTCAGCTGGAGGTCGTCAGTTCCACAAGGAGCCAGTCCACTGAGGGAAAGTTCTGAGAAATTCCCAAAGAATCCAGGGACAGTCCCAGGCCAGCAGAGGGTCCCTGTATAGGCCACCAGATGTGGGGTGACCAACGGGGTGGAGGTTGGAGGGGCAGGCGGTGAAAGAATTCACCCCAGGCAGAGCAAAGCAGATGGAAGTTTATTGAATACACTGCAAGGGAGTGTCAGGAAGGACAGCAGAGAAGAGTCTCTGCCACGAGGCATTGGGGGGGTGGGGGGCTGTAGTTATAGGGCGGGAAGTGAGGTGGTGTGGGAACGCATGGGATTTTCCTTTTTTGGTACCTGTGCCCAGTTGTAAGCAGCCCATTGGTCAGCTAGGGCTTATGGATATTTTGAGGTGGGTCATCTTATGAGCCTGTTTGTATTCAGCCCTGTGGTGGCCATGGGTCCTTTGACTTCACTCAGGTCTCCATCGCTCAGGCCTATTGCCCAAAAGGGGGCCTCTTCAAGTGCGAGGCAAGATTTGAGTCAACCATCTCAATAGAAGGCAGGATCAGAGACAGAATTATACCAGCAGAAACACCAGACCAAGGGAAATGGAGAAAACAGGAGGGATTGAAGGAAGGCTGTAAACATGTGTGTTAAACTTTGAGAAAAAGGAAGGTTGACTCCAGAGTCAGTTCAGAGATCAAGAAGGATGCCACTCCCACCATAGTTCCAGGGGCAAGCCTGCTTCCTCCTCCTTTTCAGTGGACAAGGAAGCCACTGCTGATAATGGCATGAGCAAGGTCCCTGCAGAGAGCTGCAGGGGAGGGCCAGCCTGCAGAAACAAAGGAGGAAGGATGCCCTTAAGAACCATGGGGTGACTCAGCAGGCCTGGAAGGCAGAACATTAAAGCAAGGAGGATTATTTTTGAGCCTTAAGATTGAATGGAATTTGCACTCCCAGGCTTTGAACTAGCTTGGGGCCTGTCACCTCTTTCTTCTTTCCAGTTTCTCCTTTTTAGAATGAAAATGTCCCTCCCACACCTCTCCTACCATTGTGGTTTGGAAGCACCTAATCCTGTCTGGTTTCACAGGTTCACAGCTAGAGACAAATTTTGCCTCCGGGATGAATCATACCGTGAATCTCATTCATACCTGACTGATTTAGAGGATATTCAGAAGGGACTCTGGACTTGAGAATGTAGACTTGATGCTGCAATGAGTTAAGACTTTTCAGGCTGTTGAGGTAAAATGAATGTATTTTGCATATGATAAAATACATAAACTTTAAGCTATGAAATAAATTTTCACCCAAAATTTATATGTTAAAGCTCTATCTATGTGGTTGTATTTGGAGATGGGGCCTTTAAGAGGTAATTGAGGTTAAATAAGGTCATATGGGACCTAATCTGACAGGATTGTTGGCTTTATAATAGGAAGAGATCTCTCTCTCTCCCCTTTCTTTCTCTCTCTCTCCACATGCCACAGAGGGTAGGCCATATGAGGAAGTAGCAGAGGGCAGCTATCTGAAAGCCAGGAGGAGAGTTCTCTCTAGGAACCAAATCTGCCGGCACCTTGATGTGGGGCTTCAAGTCTTGGGAACTGTGCGAAAGTAAATTTCTGCTGTTTAATCCACACAGTTTGTGGCATTTTGTCATGGCAGCCCGAGCTGGCTAAGACAAGAATCATTTTAAAATTTTAGATAGTAAAAGAGAAAAAAGAAATTCCTGTCTCCCTCCCCTGCCTTAACACACATCCTGTGTAGCTTTTGTCTTCTTCTTCTTCTTCTTTTTTTTTTTTTAACTGAATTCAGTTTGGGTCAGAAGCCTGGGTTTTTGGGGATCAGATGAAGCAGGAATAAAATAATGCAACTCCCTGGCACTCCTGTTTTTTAGGCCAGATGGCTAATGGTGCTACTGCAGAACTCTCCGCGAAGACTACTGTTATTATATGAATCATTTGGAAGTAGCTTTGCTCCTCTCCACCTGTTGCCAGGGCAACTTGAGTATTGATTGCTGTCTTTTTGCTTCTGTTCGTTCCCTTTGCTCCATCTTCGGAGTTTGCTGACATCCATCTAAAGGAGGTGATATGGATGTGTGGTGTGCACGTGTGTATATGAGTATGAGAGTGAGATACTTTTTCACCTGCATTAATCCAACCCATGTTTATTTATTTGTTTTTGTTCCTATATGACGAGAAGAACACTACCTCTATTTGGACATTGTAAATTCTCTAACATAGGCAGAGCTGTCCTCCACTGTGCTTTCGAGGATTAGCCAAGGGCTTTCAAGGCCATGCGAGACATTGCTATACGTCCTAGATTTAACTGCAAACAAGGTATTTTCTTGAAGAATGAAACCTACTGGTAACAGTGTTCTCAGTTCGGCTTTCGTTATGCTCCAAGTTCTTGCAAAGGTCATCTAGAGGAAGGCGTGTGGGTTTAGGAGCCAAAGAAACTTCTAGCTCTGGCTCCACCAGTAACTAGCCAAACAGCTTTGCACATTGTCATTTAGCCTTCCTTGGTCTCGCTGATTCGTGAAATATTGTTCAAGGACCCACAGGATGTCAGATGCCATTCAGAGCTGCCCTAGATTTCTGTACCCAGATCAGAGCCTCATTTTCCCAGAAAGAGGGAGTCTCTGTGGCAGGTAGAGCAGAGAGCCGAGATACTTATTAGCTCCAACAAATGCCAGGCAGAGAGAACAGGTTACTGGGAAAGCCCCTGAGGCTGCAGCGGCAGAAACCCAGAGGCGGAGACTCATCTTTGCATGCACGCCCCATCTGCCATGTTTGCAGTACCTGAGAAGTGGGTGGGCTGTCTTTGTAGGGACTTCTGTTTTGCAACATCATGAATGTGAGGGAACTGAAGTAACAAATCGATATTAATACTAATACAACCTCTGTGGAGTCTATGGAGAACCTGAATGGGGCCATACAGATTATATACAAAATTATCATTAACATATAAGAAATATCTAATGAATGTGGGTACAAACAGCGATGAGGTCACATAAAGTTTTGGAATTAATAACTCGTGGAGGATTTGAGGAAGGATTCAATTGGAGAGGCTGTGGTTCATCATTTTCTTAAAGGAAGGATAACACATTTCATATAGGGAAGGAGGAAATATTTTAAAAGGGTCAGTGTATGAAAAGGCATGGAAAAATAATCATATCCCAGTGGGAGAACATATCAGTTAGGAATGTTACCCATTGCAAGTAATAAAAAAGTAAGTAGCAGTAGCTTAAACAAAAAAAGGTTTGTTTTTATCACATAAGAAGAAAACTCACAATAGGCCTTTGCTGGATATGGTTCAGGGAATAGGATATGTCTTCCCTTTATGGTGTCAAGGTGGCTGCAAATATCACACATATATTTCAGTCAAGAGGAGGAAAAAAGATAAATTGGCCATACCAGCCATCCTATTTTACCTGGAAAGATAGATCTTTGCTAGAACCCTTCCTCCCTCTCCTATCGCGTAAGCTAGAAGTTACACATTCCCTTTCCGCTTCCCCCCCCCGACCTCCATTAGCAGCAAGGCCGTCTGGGAAAGCAAATATTTAGCTGAGAACATTGCTGTATTGGAAAAACCCCAATGAATTCTGTTAGGAAGAATAAAGGATGAACCAACAGAGAATAGGAAAAAATGACATATGCCTGGAATGTACAGTCTTTGTGTGGGAGGCAGGGAGAGCTTCAAAATGAAGCCTAGAAGTAAAGTTGTGGTCTGATTTTAAAATCCCCTTTTAACTATACTTACAAGTTTTTGTTTTGTTTCTTGAAATAGGGAATAGACTAATACTCTTTTAACTTCAAGATTTTGTAAAATCCCTTGTCAATAATCTCTAACATTCTATAGAGTATCCTTATTCGGACATTAGCAGTTTTCTCTTATTTATTAACTTGCTGCTTGCCCCGTTTTCCCTAAAACCCAATAAATGTAGAACAGGAACACGTCTTCCTCCTCTTTCTCCCTCATCATGTCAATACTAGGACCTTGGCTACATAAGGATTAATATAACCAAGAGTTACAGTGAAACAAAAGTTAAGAGCAGAGCATCTGCACATGATATAGATATACGCAGCATCAACGAGAAGCAAAGGAATGAGCAAAGGACCCAGAAGCAGAAACTTCTATTCAAGTCCTGACTGTCACAGATGAACTGTGTGGCTTCGTGCAACTCTAAAATGATACAATGGAACTAGTAAAATTCTAGAATCCCTTCTACTTCTATGATTATTTGTTGGTTCATTTCCTTTAGCTCCTCCACGTAGGCACATACACTATGGCTGTATTTTTTTTAAGGACTTATCGAATGAGATTTAATGGGGAAAAAATATCAAGGCAAAAAAAGTCCCTCATTAGGAGATAATATGGATCTCTAACTTAAATAGATTTGCAGTCTTTGTGCAGCTGACAATTTTGCTATAAAGGAGCCTATTAAACAATATCCTCTCAGTTTGGGGTCTTACATTTCTATGAATTTAGTTTCTCTTATTTCACTGTCCTACATTTTGAAGTCTGGGGTTTTCGGGTAATTCTGTTGTTTCCTTCAGAGCACATTGCTGCCCTTTAAGCTTGGAGCTGCAGCCTTCATGTTTCTAGACAGTCACAAATATCTTTAAATGTCTTTCAGGCATGACTGTGCTTATAAGAATGAGGAGGTTTTGCAGTTGGGTTCAGGGAAATAACGACCTTTCTGTCATTTATCATCAATAAGCCCTTGACAATAGCACATGTAGGCACTCTGCTGGACACAGATGCCAAGCTAGGCTACTCAACTAGCATCCAGGCTCTGTTGTTTATTGCTCTTCTTGAATCATTTCCTTTATCTAATTTTGGCAACTTACCAAAGTTAAAGAAGATATTTGCTGCTGTTGTGGCTGAGATCAGCCCACTTGCCAAACAAACTGATTGTGAGATTTTGGGGGAAACTTCTCAGTGCCAGGGACCAAAGACAACAATGTTCACTGATGGAGAAAATCTTTATTGCTGTGAGTGTAGAGCATGCTGCTGTTGCAGAAGAGCTGTGACATTTTTCTAACTGGATTGCATCTGCACTTTTAAAAGACAGACAACCAGAGTATCACTGGAGATAATAGAATCTGGGACTGGAAAGCCTTCATATTTTATTAGGGCTACATTGATCCCATTTCTTTAAGTCACTGGAGTGTTATTTCACATTCCAGTGTCTGCATAACTGTATTGCCTTTGTTTCTCAGTTGCATTTAAAATTCCCTGGCATATCAAGGCTGGCGAATGTCAGTGAAGATAACTATCAACATGTAATAACTTCCAACTACAGGAACGTGTAGCTTGAAAACACTTAAATGAACAGGTCTTTCTGTAATAAGTGGGAGCCAAGGGAGGACAAATTAACTCCAACCACTCGGTGTATGTCAGATTTCATTTGAGTTTTGACTGCATATAGACATAGACATTCATTGCAGATGGTCAAAGAACTGGAATGTGTTCCAGTGAATAATAAGGCTACATAAACCAAATGAGAGACTGATCGCCTACATTATAGAACCTTTATATCAACCAGCCTCAAAATCATGTAGGAACCAGGAAAAGATATAACTCAACTTGGAGCTATAAGGAAATCCTACAATGACAACTTAATTTACTATCTTGCTTAGAACTCTGTTTTGGTTGTCTGTTGTTGCATAAAAAAACCATGACAAACTTAGTGGTTTTAAGCAACAATTTATTATTTTCTTTACTGGTTCTGTGAGCCTCCCATGAGATTGCAGTCAGATGTTGGAAGGGTCTGGACTTGTTCAAAGGTTCAATTAGATCATTGAAGGTGAACATATAAGACGTCTTCTTCAATCACAGTTGTATCATCTGCCTGAGGTGGGACAACTTAGGACTGCCCAGGCATCTTTCTCTCCATGCTCCTTCCCCAGATGAATAATTTGAGCTTCCACAGAACATAACAGTCTGAGGGAGCTGGCTTTTCCTGGAGCATTCATTTCAAGAGACAAAGATAGAAACCACAAGAGTTCTTATGACCTAGCATCAGAAGTCAGACAGTATTATTTCCGTTGCATATTATTTATTTACAAGTGAATCATAAGAGTCAGCCCAGATTCCAGGGAAGTGAATTATACAAGGGCATGAATATTAGGAGGTTTGGTCCTTTGAGGTTCATCTTTAGAGAATAGCTACCAGAATCTAACAAGTTCACTACCTAAGTGAATTGTTATAGCTTACTATGGGCCAAGGACTACATTAGGTACATTTAAATGGATTTTCTCTTCTAATCTTTACAAGAATTCTGTGAGTTATGTAGGATTGTTACCTTCATTTTATAGATAAATTAATTGACTCAAATATTTATCAGTGGCAACTCTGTAGCAGACTGTGGTAGATAGAATTCTAAGATGGCTTCTCTGCCCCATAGTGTTACTCTTGGGACTATGTTATATCACCTGGTAAAAAGGATTTTGCAGATTTAATTGAGTTTCTAAATCAGTTAACCTTGTTATAGAGAACTATTAATTCTAACTCTCTATGTGTACATCAGATTTAATTTGACTTTTGACTGAACATAGACATAGACATTCCATCACATACGGTCAAGGAACTAGAATGTGTTCCAATGAACAATAAGGCTACATAAACCAAATGGGAGACACATACCTTACATTATAGAGAGGCTTCATATCAACCAGCCTCAAAATCACATATGAAGTAGGGTTTTATACAGTAGACGAGCCTAACTTGATCTCACAAGCCTTTTTTTGAGCAGAGAATTTTCCCAGTTGGTAGCAGAAGATCAGATCAGTTGGTAGCAGAAGTCAGAGATAGAGGTATGAAGTACTTGAAGGATTTAAAGGGTCATGGCTGACCTTGAAGATAGAAGAGGACATGTGCAAAGCTGTAGAATAGGCTGTAGGAGCTGTGAGTGCCCCCTGGCTAACATCCAACAAGGAAACAGGGACTTTAGTTTTACACTTGCAAGGAATTAAATTCTGCCAAAAACCTAAATGAACTTTGAAGCAGATTCTTCCCAAGAATCTCAATATGAGTTCTGCCTGGATGTAATTTTGATTTTCACTTTGTAAACTCCTAAGCAGAGAACCCAGTTGAGTCTGCCTGGGTTTCTGACCTGCAGAACTTGAGCTAATAACTGAGCTTTTTTTTTTTTTTTTTTAAGTTGTTAAGTTATAGTAATTTGTTATATCGTAACAGAAAACTAGAAGAATTTTCTTGATATCATACCCTTGCTTGACCTTCCTTCTTTTCAAGTCCTATTACCCTACTTTTATACCAATTTTTTTTTCAGTTATTTCTTCCTAATAACTCCATTTTATAAAAACCTTATCTCAATATGATTCTAGGGAATCCAATCTAACACAGTTGAGTTGTTAGCAGAGATGGTTTAGGAAATAGATGGCCAGAGGGAATTCTGGAGTGAGGTCACTTACCAACCAGATGTCGACAGAGGTGCAATTACTGGTGAAAATTGGATGAATGATAACTCCTGGTACAAAACTGCCTTACAATTACCAAAACCTTCCCTTGTGGTGAACTGGAATGGGCTGAAGGTGGAAGATGGTGTATTGGCTTATACAATATCTCTAGCATTCAAGTAATGTAGGAGTAATGGTTATTTTTAGAATTGTGGAATTGATTGCTTTTTTGCTAGGTGTCACTGATGAGCTAAAGAAAGAGAATGGTCTTCTATCTCATGTGAAGAAAGGAGTGGCCTGTGATAATGACATACCGAGATTCCCAACCATTTGGAAATGGCTTGGCTGATTGATCAGTGGCTTGAAAGAGCAAGACTGAAAAAAAAAATCTAGAGAAAGGCATATGGATGTACTCATGGGTGTGTAGATCTTTGAAGCCCACATTCATGCCAACTGGGAGGCACTAAAGAAGATGGTGGCCAGGAGGACTCATCCAGTATGTCCACTACCCCCTGTACTCATCTGAGCCAGTGCTCACACAGCAGACCCATAAATGGACTAGGCATGGTAAAAGAGGTGGTGGCTTTACATGAGTCCAATAGCATGAGTGTATTCTAACAAGTCTGATACAGCTATCTTTGTTGTTAAATGTCTGCCTTGTCATCAACACAGTTTGATAATGGGCCCTTGAAGTGTTATCAGTTCTCAAAATTAATCAGCCACTTGATGGCAAAATGATTACACCAGACCTCATCTACCCTGGAATGGGCAATAACTGACAGATGTGCTGGTATGTGTTTTCCTTTCCTGCCCTTTAAGTCTTGATCAGTATTTAAAGGCTTACAGGGTGTCTGATTGACTGACATTTTATGTCATAGGGTATTTCTTCAGATCAAAGGACACATTTTGCAGAAAAGTGATCATAACATTGAGCACAGCCCAAAGGATCATTAGCCTTACTATTTTCTAAACTACTCAAAGCCTGATAGTCTAATATAATGTTGCAATGACCACTCAAAGGCATGCCTAAAGCTCTAACTTGCAAATAATACCTTGCTAGTTTGGAGAATTGAATTCAGGTATGGTATATACTTATAGCTAATGGCCATTTTGTCCTGAGTCTCTGATACTTCGAATATATGAATCCATCACTCCCAGTGCCCCATTTAGAGACTATGTGCCTCTTGCCTTAGCAATTTTAAATTTGGCAGGTCTAGAGTTCTAAAATTATGACTTCCACCTGGCCATTTTAAGTTCCTCATGCCAATAGACTTGCACACAAGAAGTTTACTATATTGGCAATGGTAATTGACTCTGATCATTGTGAGGAGGTAAAATTGCTTTCATGCAAAGTAGCAGAAAGTAGTCTATCTGAGCCTCTGGAGATGTACTATGGCATCCTTGGTGATCTCAAGCCTTTTTTTAACCGGGAACAGACCATAGCCAAACAAAGGCACAGTACCAAGAGCTCAGTCACTTGAGGTACAAAGATCTGGGTCACTCCACCATTTCATTAACCCAGAGCAGCAGAAATGTTGGCCAAAGAGTGAGAGAAAAGAGGCAGATGTTAAATATCACCTAAGCCTGAGAACCAATTACAGCAGTGAAGACTGCTGATCTCTAGCTTAACCTGCTGATCTTTCTTTTGAGTCTTTATTTTTTTTTCCTACAAGTGTTGCCAAGCACCTTCTTGAGGAATTAGTACAGTAAATTTAATGTGAGGGTTGAATGGATCTCACCATTGAAATGGGTGGAAGGTAGCAGACATTATTTGTTCTTTGCACACATTCCCTGAAAACAGAAAAGAAAAGAGGGGCATCTGGGTGGCTCAGTTGGTTAAGCGTCTGCCTTTGGTTCAGGTCATGATCCTGGGGTTCAGGGATCAAGTCCCACATCAGGCTCCCTGCTCAGCAGGGAGTCTGCTTCTCCCTCTCCTTCTGCCCCTTCCCACTGCTCATGCTCTCTCTCATGCTCTCTCTCTCTTAAATAAATAAATAAAATAAAATAAAATAGAAAAGAAAAGGAAAGAAAAAAGACCTGATTCATAGCACCATGGCATCACTAAAAGTAGAATTGAATAGATATGTGCCAGATTGGATCCGATGTACGGATAAGAGCGAGCTCCAACACACCATTGGGTTGGGCACAGTGCTTCACATGTAATATGTATCCATAACTATTAGCTATTGGCATTCTTATTTGTACATACATTCCACTTTGAACCCTGTATTACATTGTATGTTTATATGTCAGTCTTTCCTCCTGCATATATTCTTCTTGAGCTCAGGGATCATGGTTACATGGTTTAAAAAAGCCTAATAAGACACTGACCTCTTTCCTTAGGTCTTTCTCACCCCATTTCAGGAATAAAAAACCCATGTCTTTATTATGACATATGGATATGACCATCCTGTTTACCTCCATCTCTCCCAAGGCTGAACTGGCTAGGTCATTTTTGGCTACCCCCATTGCCTCATCTCTTGTCTTTAACCTAAGCCTCCTTTCACCTGCTGCTTTTTGAAAAATATTAACTAAATAAATGAATTATTGAATCAATGAACTAAGACGGGGGACCATAGAAAAAATATCAATCCTGAAAACTAGGGCAAACACCAGAATGTTATTTTGAGGGATATAGACGCACTCATCATTAGGCCCTGGAAGATAATATCTGCAAATAATAATAACAATGATAGGAAGAAGGCAAATAATAAATATAGATATCTAATAAAAATAATAAATATAGATAAACTATGAGGGTCATTTGTCAAAGCATTTTCTCTCTATTTTAAAAATTAATAATCACAGCAGCCCCATGGGATATAGAACATTATTTCCTCTTTACAGAAATTAGCAGCAAGGGACACTTAGGAAAGAAGTAATGACTGGACCTTTAATGGTAAATATAGGAACATAACAATTGAAAGCCCCATTGGATTAGGTTGGAATTAAGGACAGGGTAGTATGGCTGCTGTGAAAACTTATTCTGGCTCAACTGGGACTAATTAAGGAAAATTGGGTATGCTGAATCTGCATATGGGAAATGAGTGGATCTAGTTATAAAAAGTTGAAGAAGATAGAGAAGAGAAAGCAAAGGACAATGATGCATGTACAGATCACAGATCAACACAAATGTGAGGAATGGGTCCGGGATGGAGAAGGAGTTCACTTACATCTAGCACACATTTATGCCTTCTCTTTCTAAGACACTTTCCCGAATTTGAATTACTTTTATTTTCACAACCCAGCCCTCATAGGTAGGTATTCTTCTCTCATCTCTTTCTCTCTCTGCTGTTTGGATTTCACTGTTACTTTCTTCCACAAGACTATGAATTCCTTCTTCATTGTTTGCTACGTGGTAGCTGCTGTATCAGTGAATCTGAACAAAAAGCAGGGGAAATATTATAGATCTTGCTCTGCAAAGAGATAAACACATCAAATCTATTTTTGATTTGCCACCTTTATTTTTACTTAGTCGTCATCCAAGTTTGAACTAATTTGTATATAGAAAATCTACAGTTTTTGGTGAGATGGAATAAAAAGAGGAATGACTTAGTATCTTCTATTTGACATAATCACATTATAAAAGGATTAAAATTATGCTTGTACTAATTTGTGTAATACCAAACTATCATAAGCTCTTCAGTATAATCCTTGAAATATAGTTTATATAAATAATTTTATTTAAAAAAAGTTTTGGAGGCACCTGGGTGGCTCAGTTGTGGTTAACTGTCCAACTCCTGATGTTGCCTCAGGTCATGATCTCAGGGTTGTGAGATTGAGCCCCGCATCCAGCTCCTCGCTCAGTAGGGAGTCTGCTTGAGTCTCCCTCTCAATCTCTCTCTCTGCCCCTCCCCCCTTTCAAAAATAAATAAATAGTATTTTTTTTTAACAAAAGTTTTGGTCAATTCTAGACAGAAATCTTGTACCATAATTTTTTACATAGTACACCAGAGTTAATACATAGCAATCCTTCTGTCCAGAATACCTGAAAATCATTGAGCTTTGCAATTATATTAGTTAGGGTTCCGAATTGCAAGTGACAAAATCCCAAACTGGCTTGATTACACAAAAAAGGCAATATTTTAACTCAAGAAATGTAAGGTATAAATGAACATCCAGTACATAAGAAAGTTGGGGATACCGCTAAGGCTTAGGAACTCCTAGAAGCAGGACTTGAAGGAGTCTATGTACTAGCTGGGCTGCCATTTGCCTAACTATATTTTTCTCAATATAAAAGTTTCTTCTATGTGGCAGAAAACATGGCTTTTAATACCTTCTATGTTTTTCATCTTAAAGTTTTAAAACTCAGAGACTTATCCTGATTAGTCTATGGTCAAGTTCCTAGGCCTGGACCAATGACTTTGGCCAAGAATCAAAGAACTTTATTTTTACCAGCTTTGGTCAGATTTATACTCTTGGACCAAAGATGGTGCTTAAAAGATGGAGTCATGAAAACATAGCCTACATTGACAGAATCCTTAATTGATAGCAGGAATTCCAGAAAGCAGAGTATTGGGCAATAGCTACCCATTATAGGAATATAAACACACAGTGTCCAGTTCTTATATCAATGGTTACTGGGGACCCAGTAACTTTTTAGTATGGTTCAGAATGGTCCTTGGCTACCAACTCTCAGACTGCAGAAGGCTTTTCTTACAAGTTGGATCTATCGGTCGTAGCGCTCCTCCTGTTTGTTATTCCTTCTCACAAAAGGAACACTGTTAGTATTCACGACAACACTTGATAAAATGAAATCATGAGTTTACTCAATACCAAAGGCAGTGTTAGATATTAATTAACCCTTGTTGTTGCTATAGAAAAATAATAACATCAGTCCTTTATTCTTTTATTACCAAGATTGTAATTTAGCAGTACTTTCATTCCTGAGTCTCTTTCTTTAACAGGCAGTGACCTTTAACAAATATCCACAAACAACATTAATATTTTCCTTCTCAGTCCTTGCCCTCTCCACCCGTTGTCTCTACTCTGTCTTTCAAATCACACTGGGTCATACAGAGGACACATGCTAGATGTTTGGATTCTAGAATTACAAGCTTCACAGCCAGTTTGTATTTGCATAAAAGCAGACTCCTTTCTCAGACATTAGACACCCATAGAAGCATTCAGCCTGCCAACTTTATTAGTGTTCATTTCACCATCCTACACTCGCTTTTGCTGAAAAGAGCAGCATAAATCTCAGCAGTATAAAGGTAGTGTCCCATAATCACTCATCAAAGAAATAAGATATTATCTTAATCTATGATACACATCAACGATGGGGTATTTGTTAAACAATTTATGATTTGGGAACAAAGGTAATAAAATCTGATTGAATATCTGAACCAGATATCTTGAAGGATAAAAACGGAACTCAGGGAAATAATATATATATCTTTTCTTTTGTCTGGGAGTGCTATGCTAGTAACATATCAAAATACTTAGGTACAAATGTGGCAGTGTAACAAAAATGCTTGAATAGGGAGAGACTATCCCATATATTCTAAAATAGACAAACACAAACACACACTCTATATGCAATGTGTTCACATTCTAAGTCCTATTCTGTGACTTGCTGAACCAGCTGATGGGTTCCTCCATATTCAAAGATTTACACTAAGCCTTTTCTTACCAATTTTCCTTCTGCTGCGGGAGTTACTGATGCTGACTGAACTCAGTGGCTCAATAAACAACTTTGCTATCTCAAAAAATACACCCTCTTTGCCAGCAAGATGTTTGGAGTCATTCCAAGAAAAAGAAAAAAAACAATTCTGGTCAACAGAGAGAAGGGACCACATTGAAACGTCTGCACTCCTATTTTTACTCTGGTCATAAATCATTATCTACTCTGGCATTGATTAATTGGCCTTCCTCAAATCCTCCAGAATTCTTATGAAAATCCAGGATAAAGCACGATTACAATATTAGCAGCCAACAGGAAGGGATACATTTCAAAATGTTGTCTGGAGATAACAGTGTATAGACAAAACTGTGTCACATTGGAAGCAGCTTTCTGATTATTTACATTTTTTAAGTGATTTAGTTCCTTTTGTCAGTCTTCATTCACCCCCTTTCTTATCTTAGGTCTACAACCAAGGCTGAGAAAGGTGAGAATGACACGCTCTACATATCCCACCTGTCAGTGTGACACCAGGGCATCCTAGACCCATTGAAAATTTCCATGTTATGATGTCTAATTCTTCAGGGTTTATTGCTAATGATCAAGTTTTGCATTGGTAATGGAAGCTAGTATCTTAAATAGATTATAAATGGGCTAAAACAGCTGTCTGAATGTCACATACGGTCAGTCTCGTGGAGATTAGACTTGTAATTCTAACAATAGTTTCACTTTGAGAATTAATAAGCTTTTCATTTGAGGACTGTTCACTGATTCTTGCTTTCCATTTGCTCACTTTCTTCTTGCCTTACTTCACTCCTCAGTGATTGCGTGTCTTTCACTTGTGTTTGTTTGCTTTAAGGTAAGTTTCTCATGTCATTCTATAGTTTGGTAATTACCATCCTGAATGATACATCATTGCTTGGTAAAGATTGGCTATTACCATAAATTTATAAAAGTAAAAAAGTCTGGCAAAGCACAAGGAAAAAAAATAGACCACCGGATTACATTCAAGACTCCAAATCTAGAGCCATGAACATATGGACATTCGGTATATGACAAAGATACGGACATGTCTTTATATGGATGGCCTTAATATACGTCACTGGGAAACTGGCTAATTGTATGGATAATTAAAAATTAGATGCCGATTTTACACCACACAAAAATTTAAAATCTAGGTGGATTAAAAATGAATGAAAGATAATATTGTAAATAAAATGAAAATTTAGGAACATATCTCCGCTCCACCTCTGAAGTGAATAAAGTTTTCTTAATATCCCTGAAGCAAAAATCCTGAGGTAAATATTAAATGTAACTAGATTAAAATTAAATGGACAGTATAGATTAATTTTAAATAGTTTTATGATTAAAATTTTAGAGGATTTAAAAGTAGAAAGAAAAATATAAATGGACAGACTACTGTTATTCCTAAAATGTTAGGTAAATTGGCAAAACTGAACTCTTAATTAATCAGAAGAAAGAGGAGAATAGTCAAAGTATTATCCCATGGCTATATTTTAATTCACAAATGTCTTTACAGCACAAAGCATGTGGCAAAACATTGTTCTAAGTCCTGTTACAAATATTAACCACATTACCCATTGTAACAATCACGTGAAGTTGATACTATCATGGTCATCCCCATTTTACAAGTGAAGAAAGTGGAAAGAGGTTTGTAACTCAACCTACGTAAGGCAATGAAGAAATGGACTCACTGAGATATGACTCCAAGCATTTCAGTTACAGATCTGCCCCATCAACCATTAACCTGCATTGCTTTCCTCAAAATTTTGTACAGAAATAGCAATTAACATTAAAATGCTTTTCCTTCTGGAAAATATTTGCCTTTTGCTTCGATTCCACCCCCATCCCCCAAACATCTCATATACTTAACTACAATAATGGAAAAAAGAAAGCAAATATTCCATTTAGTGACAGTTTAAATATTTCCAGCTTACCAACGTAGCCTTGTGACAAAAGTCCCTACATCTTCTTATAATTGCAATATATTTCCATTCTACTCTTTTTGATGTTTTCTATTAATTAATCTATAATTTAATAAAAATAGCAAATTAATTCTTACCTTTTTAAAATATGTAAAATTAGCACAAAGAAGAATTGAATAAGTACAAAAAGTGAATTAGATGAAAATACATTTGGAAGAATTGGAGTTGGATGAGATAGAATTAATAGTCTTAGTCTCTTAAATGTATAAAACATGGAGCACATGTGGGCTCGTAACCAATATCAGTAGAATGAATTAGTCAGTACAGAAATGCATGCTGAGACTCTCAGTCTCTTTGAATGATAATTAACAACGGAAACACTCAAATATTTAAAATGACAAAAAAAACTATATGAATTACTATTTTGGGAGACAGGGACCACAGACAGGTATAAGTAATGTGCTTAGAAAAGACCCTTACTTCTCATAAGCCTGAAAACACATGTCCTTTTTAAGTCATGGAATAATAACATCTTAGTTTGGAAAGGTCTTTGTCTATCATCTAGTCAAAAACCCATCATCCTTGTTCTCCATTATATTATACTCCTGACAAATAGGAAGTCATGCTCTTTGAAGTGCTATGGAAGTAGGAAAACCAAGATGTCCCAACAAAAATGGTGTAGTGGAAAATGAAGTTAATTAAGATTCAGGATTCCTTGGTTTTAGTTCTGGCTGAGCCATTAAATAGTAGAAGAGCAAATCATTTAACCTTACTGAGTCTACATTTCTTCATCTGGAAAATAAAAGAATTGGACATGATAACCATAAGGTATAATTCTATCAACATGAAACATTCTCATTCTATGATTGCATTTTTTGGATGGATTTTCACTATAAAAATCTTTCCTATAGTCAACAAATATTGGACTCCATCTAATTGTCACAAAAAAATTTGTGATAATCCTTCAAGAAGTAATTATTCTTTGTTTTGGATATTTCTTGTATCATAACAAGCCACCTACAAACCTTAGTGGCAAAAAAACCAAAACAAAAAACAAAAGCAAAACAAAAAACAAAAACATAAATTTTCATCATGATTAGCAAGTTGGACAGAGCTTGCAGTCATCAGCTTGTCTGTTCTATTCGGCTTCAGCTGGAGGGGTCCAAAGACTGATTGCTGAAGTGTTGTTCACTCAGACACCTGGTGGTTGATTCTGACTGTTGATTTAAACCTTTTCCTGTGGTGGCCAGAACATTTACATGTGGTCTTTCCATGTGACCTGAGCTTCTTTCTTCACAACATGCTGGGGTTTCAAGGACGACTGTCCAGAGCGGTGATCAGGTAAGCTCTACCACCTGTATGACCTGAAAGTTATACAGTGTCACTTATTCTTCAATTTATTTCTGAGAAGCAGGTCACTAAAATTTCAGTGAATTTAAGGGGAGAGGAATCAATCTCCACTTCCACTGAGTCTTCTAAATATTTGAATATTAATATCATGACCCCTTAAATTTTCTTTTCTTTGCTAAAATGTACCCTTTGGTTTCTTTCAATTTTTCGTTAAGAATACATTTTGGGTTTCCCACACCATCTTTCTGACTTCAAAAAATATCCTTTTTATCATCTGTGTTAAATGACACTGCTCTTCTCAAAATATGAAACAGTAGCTCTCAAAGTATGAATCTGAGATCCTTGGGGGTCTCTAAAATCTTTTTGGGATGGGTCTGCAATTAAAACTACATTTAATAAAACTAAGGCATTATTTTTATTTTTTATTTTTCATTCTCATTCTCTACTGTGAAGATTTTATTTTTTATTTTTCACTCTCATTCTCTGCAGTGAAGATTTCCAATCCTACATCACAAGTGATTTCACTGTTAGAAGATACTTTTGTTTGTTTGTTTTTAGAAAAAGGTAAAATCCTGACTCTCCTTTGGATATAAAGTGATCATGCATTTAAGATGTTATTTTGTTCATTAAACTGAGAGAACCACGCATATGAGGAAACTGGTTTAAAAGAAAAGTCAAAAGGCCCAAATTTTATATGGGGCAAAGGAATGTTGAAATGAATTGCAAACAGAGGCAGAAGTGTTTTTTTCCACAGGGTTCAGGGGAAGTTATTTGAACCTCTACCAAAAAAGACAGGCTTTATACATCTTTCAGGCACCTACAACTACCTACAGAATGGTAAATAATTCCCACAGAATCAGAATCTGAGAAGGTGGATGGTGTGTCTTGGACAATGACTAGATAGATGCTCAATTGAAGCACAATAGAACACTAGGTGTTTTATCTATGTCATAACAAATTGAATGCAAAAGCAGATGTGAGGATTTATCTTCCATGAAGCCAAACATTAAAGAAATCTGTAAAGTGTAAAAGAAGCACTGCTTCTCATTATTTTTTTATTTTGAAAATATAGTTATTTTCATAAAATATCTTAACATATAATGGGTTTATTATTATTATTTAAGTGAGTTGTTTAACACTTACTTTTCTCGGTTTTAACTTCTAATACTGTAAATATTGATTAATACAACCAATATGAACAAAAGGTCTTCCTATCCTCAATAAATATTAACAACATAAAGGATCCTGAGGCCAAAAATTAGAGAATCACTACTTTAAGATCTTTGGTTATGAAGTGCATCAGAATATGTTACCCCAAAATAGGCCATTTTGGTGTAAGGATTATTTTGAACCAAAAGTAATTGAGAATCAATATATTTAGGAAGCATTCTCTGTCCTCCCCTTATCTATCTAAAAGCAGAGCAGGGCATCAATTTCCCTTTGTTAAGGTGTTCCATCCCCCATCCCCCATTCCTCACCTCCTGCCTTCCTACCCCACCTGAACCAGGAAGAGGACCGTCAACACCAAGGAAAGTTTGCATATACAAACTTTACTGAAATTACCCTTATCTTCCATTAGTTCCTCCATGTCTTTCCTCATCATTCCCCAAGATTCCCTTTTCTGTGAAGCCCAAATCTCCTCTTCTTTGTTAGAATGGTATATAAGCTCCCAAGTTTAACCACCTCTTTGAGTTTCACTTTTCAGTGAACTCCTGTGCATGTGAAATATTAATAAAAATCATTTGCCTTTTCTCTTGTCAATCTGTCTTTTGTTGGTTTAATTCACAGGCCTGTAGTTGTTGAGCCTAAGAGGGTAGAGGAAAAGCTTTTCCTCCCTGATAGTTAACGATTCCTTCATTCTTTTTCATAATAAACTCATGGACAATTGAACTCCAGACATCTTGTATGCCAGTTTTCCCTGATCATTTAAATTTACCAATCTAATAATTCTATTAAAACTAGACATAGTCTGACCTTTTCTTAGAAAATCGATACAGGTTATCAATGAGTAACATGTTCTCCATTGAGTGTTTAGACATCTTTCATTCAACATTCTTTTTGGTAGTCTCTCTTGATATTGATGTCAAGATTCATAGTTCTGGATCTGCAAGAATCCAAGTTTTGGCTCTTGAAAGAAAAATGGGATTACATTTTATCATCTCCAGTCTTTTGGTACCTCTTTCGTTTTCTGCCCCTTTTGTCAGGTTACTGATAGTAGTGTCACCAACTAAACCCCAAAATATGACCTTTACTGCCCACCTGCTTGTACCCACTGAGCTTTGTCCCACATTCTTTCTTAAGCTCTTCTTTCCAGCTATCTCTTAACTCGGGCAAAAGACTTGACAGCATAGCATCCCTTGATGGAAAGTGAAACTACCCCCTCAAGCAATATCAACTACCCTGATAAAGAGCTCTGATGGCCCAGACCACCCAGACCAGTTTGAACTCAACCCCCAACTCATGCCTGCATAGATGGACCATGAAATGACCCATAGAGTGACGGACAGCTACCTTTACCTCATTATAATGTTTCAGGATTTCTTTTCCTTTAGTGTCTGGGGTTTTTGGTCATGCTGCTTTGAAGAATGAAGAGGTAGACCAGATGAAGAGTGGTGGGCAGCAAAGCAAAGCTTATTGGGCAAAGCTCCTGAAGAGGGAGGGGACCTGAGAGTGTTGCCATGGGAGTTTCTAAGTCTAAGGGTTTTTTATGAGAATGTTGGCGGGTTGTTTAATCTGATTAACCCTCCACGCACTTTTCACCCAATTAGGATTTTGTCTACGTGCTCATCTGCCTATCAGGTAGTTGTTTACATGGGAAAGGGTTGGGGGGCTCCTTCCAGAGTGGTGTAGAATAACAGGATGGGGTCTTTTTCCTTTTAAGGGTAGTTTCCTCTTAGGATGGGCCCCTTGCCCCTGCTTGCCTCCATTAATAATACTAAAATCTCCACCCAAGGAGGAGCACAAACCTCATTTACATAACACACAATGTATGTATAGGTATGTTTCCTCAAGGCACAACACCTTATGCCCGCCTCTATATATGATGACAAAACTTCCCTTTCTGAATATTCATCCTAACCCTAAATCAAAGGAGCCCACTCACCCTTGTTCGGGGAGTCACGGCTTTGAAAGTCATTTGCTGTGATCTCCTTATTTGCTGCAAATAAAGTTTTCTCTGTGTGACAGCTCCACCTGGTGCAGTTTCCATCTGTGACGCACTAAGGTGCAAACTTGTGTTAGTTCGGTTACAGTGGTCCAACTACCTTCCCTGATTAGAGGTAATTTCTGTAATTAGAGTTCTATAATTAGAGTTCACTCCATTGTCAAAGATTAGCCTTGAGTAAATATTTAGTGACTAATTCAGTTTACTTTAGTCGCGGCATTTCAGTCTTATTTGTATTCTCTATGACCTACTAAGGTTGCCTTCCCCATCTTTCAGATGATTTTTGATCTGGACCATTATATTCTCTATCATCTCCTGCTTCCCTCCCCCCTTTTTTTTTTGGTCTATGGAATATTCCTTGATTCCTTAGAACAGTGATTTTTGAAGTGTGATACCATATCAGAATATACCCTTGTTTAGCTTGCTAAAAAATACACATTCCTAGACAACAACTACTATATCAGAATGTCTGTTTTGAGTTACATTTTTGTCATTTGTAACCCAAAGATTTTTAACTGACATTCTTGTAACAGTAAACCTTTCAGGAGTTTTAGCTGTCTTACTTATTTAGTCCTCATAAAACCTTATTAGCCCTATTTTATGATTGAAGACACTAAAGCACTAGCTCAGGGTCACACAGCCAGTAATTATCAGAGTTGGGAATCAAATCAGAGCCGTATTTATTTGTTTTTCTCCCTCCTAATGTTGCTTAAGCAGATTAAACACCTGAGGGGTACTAGGAAGGGCTCCCTGGCAAAAAAAAAAATCACTCTCATTGGCCCTGCCTCAGAGTCTGAAATCCTCAGCATCCTCCACTTCTTTCAGTAAAAAGCAGCTGTTTAAATGCAAATTATATCTGGGAAGGGTGTCACATTAATAGCTTCTACCAGCTATTAACTCCCAAACACAAATCAATGTTCTTGTTCTCTAGAAAGGACAGGACTCTTAAAGAATGTAACATTTGGAGGAAATTTCTGAACTGAGGATGAAGGGAATGGGAAAGGTAGGGAGAATAAGGATGCTGTCATGGTGGGGGCTTTGGACAAGTGACAGCTCACAAGTGCTGGGCAGTGGGCAGGCCATGACAAGTGAGGGTAGGAGGAGGGCGCGTGCTGAAAAAGATGCAAAGGATGTTAGAGTGATAATCGCAAAGATCAGCTGCTTTACATTTTTGCATGGAACCATTTAGAACCATTTCAAATTCTGGCATCCATTTTGATCACGCTTCAGTCTTTATGATAAAACACAGGAAATTTCCCCCCTGAATGTGTAGTGGGTGTTAAATATGAAGAATTAATCCAAGACTGCCAAACCTAATACACATAAGGTCCCAGCATGAGCTCATACTTGACGATCATTAACATCTTTAACCTAGTCTTCAATTTCTTTAATGAATAAATGTATCTTACTTCCTTCGAATGTAGGACAATTGGACTGTTTTTCTTCAGTGGTGTATACATATGCAATGTAAAATATGACATTAAAAGGATTAAATCATGTAATAAACATTACCATGCTGCTTTGTTGTCAGAATCGTAACTGAAGAATGATGTTTGAAAGGTGGTGTTGAAACGGCTCTAGATTTATAATTTTTCCAATGCAGTACTCATAAAAGGGGATTTTGTAAACCAATAAAGTCATTCCAGGGCTGCATAAATTACCAAATTACTTGTTAAGTTAAAAAATAAGTGACAAAGCTTTTTGTGCCGTAGTGGCAAATGTCAGTGCCTAATAAATTTGTTATACAATGTTATAGGATTTTAAAAAAATGATCATCATTTAGGCTCGGATTAACAATAAAAAAGCAGAAGCTTTTCCTAAAGCTCTAGGTGAACAATGGCACTTGAAAATGAAACGCTGGCAAATTGCCCATCTCCTGTGGGAAAAGGAGGAAGGAGGCAGCAGCATCTTTGTAAGCAATCACACTGGAGAAGGCAGGCTTCTTCCTGGGGCATTAACAACATCTCAACAGGACTCAGAGATTTTTGTCAAGAGTCACAATTTACACAATAATTACACTCATTGGAGCAAATACTGATCCCAAATTGCCTCCTACTTCTTGTCCGCTCCCCAAATCAAATGTTTTGTCCATGTACCCAAGTTGTTTCAAAGGATTAGTTAATTCATGTATTCATTTACCAAAGAATAGCTTTTGTGTTTTATTTTTCTAAGCAATCAATTCATAAAGCAGACACCATTTTCCTTTCTATTAATGTACTAAAGGAAAATAAAGAATATGATTTTGGAAGCTTCTGACATAGCTAAGCAATGACTCTACTATGTTCTTAAAGAAAAGAGATATTTTTAAAAAGTGTGGCTATGCATGCTCATCATAATTTATTAAGCAACACAAACCCAAAGGTAATGAACGACAAGTTGGATTTATGTGGAAACTGAAAAGATTATATTGTGCATTTTACAAGACAAAGGTCGTTTTTCCAGACCAGTAGTTGCTGGTTCTTCAAGGACAGATGCAGAGTTATCAGTTTTCCAGATGAAATAGAATGAGGGAGAGAGGCACATTTGCTCTAGCCTATGCTCACATGCTTACTGTTGTTCACAAAACATCCACCTATGTCTGTCTTGACAACATGGGAATTCACAGAGCCTGTGATCAGACTCTGCCTTCATGATGACATGAAAGAGAAGGGTAATTTTAGTCCACTACAGCTCCAACTATTGATGTCCAAGCTCATTATGCATTATTAACTTCCTTATGGTGTTGGGACACCAAAGAGAGATGCTGTTAAGAAGCAGAGAGTGCAAAACAGGATCAGTGGGATATTGTAATCAGGTGGAGGAGTAACTAAAGTGCCTGGGAAAAGACCTCCAGATGGTGATGAAAAAAAGATGACTTCCAATGGAGATACTACACAAACTCCTGGAGGGGAGTCTCATGGCCACAAGCTGGGAAGGGGATCTAAGGAAGAAGAAAGAGGAGCCAATTTTTCCTTCTAGGTAGAGATCAGGGCCAAAGCCTCCTTGGGGATAAAGTGTAAACCCTTTGAGCCAAAGAAGTTTGTTGTTGATTATTTGTGGATTTTCATCATCCATACATACTCCCTGCTCCTGACCAGCAAGAATTAGGTGATGTAAATATGCATGAAAATATCCTTGCCTATGGAGTTCATGAGTGTTGGTACCTCTACCTGGGTATGGCTGAACTCTGCTGTTTCTTCAAAGCTCTAAAGAAGTAAACCTAAATCACATTCCAAGAATTCTCATTTTGAGGCAAATTGAATATTTTTACCTGAGAGGTTTTTTTCTTTGTTTTAAATTTCTGACATTGGGAAAAACATCAAAGATTCATCTACTAATAATAATTTTTCTATCCATAGGGTTATGAGAATGAAATAAATTGGTATTTGTTTTAATATTTAAAATGCTGTATAAATATGAATTACTTTTATCATCCTGTTGACACTGAAATCCATGCATTACCTATTCAATTGATGTAAAAAGTCCACTATGAAATGATGAAGCAACTGCTTAATATTGCATCCTACTAGTCCCCTCCACGTTTCCATCCTAGTTGACAATAGGTTCCTAGAATTATGAAGTGAGATTATCCTTTTTAGAGCATGATTAAAAAGAATTGATATGTAATGGTTAAAACTAACCATCAATAACATTACCCCAACCTAAAAAAAAAAATTATAAATAGTGACTTAGGAGATTTAAGGACATGATACCCGTATTCTATTAGAAGCTATATATTAACTTTTTAAAATTAACTGAAGCGCTAATGTAAACCAATCCTATCAAATTAGAAACAAATACACAATTATATGCAAATGTATTAATAACAACAAATTCAGAAATAAATACATTTCCCCAGGAGATAACTATCAAATGACAAAAATAAAACAACTTAATGAGTTTGATCTAATGTATTTAAGGTAAAACTATACATGGATTGGGGAAGTCCAGTGTCTAACAAACAATGGAGCATTTTTTCAGAGCATGAGGTCAAAAAATGATCTAAATCTTTGTAAATTGTCCTCACAATGCACACACTGAAAATGGAGTTAGTGCGAGTGTGTGGGAGGCATGTGTGTCTTTCTAGAGGTGGGGAAACAGTGGAGGGCCATGTTTGGTAGGAGTCATTTTGTCCATTACATTATGCAATATTCTCTGAAAAAATGAAAAATGTAAAGAATGGGAGGTATGAAATGCCAAGGTATGTTTGGGGGAGTAGCACCAGTCTGATCATGCCAAACCATTAGCTCTGAGGTATTGTAGGAAGGTAAGAGAGGAACAAGGAGCCATCTGGTTGGAGAGACAGGGGTATTTCATCATCCTGCAAGCAAATCTCACCTTTCCATCCTCACAATATCTCTTTTAATATTTATTTTATGTTACTGATGCACAATTGCAACTACTTGTTAGTTTATTGGGGGCAGACATTTTCTTGCTTAGCTCAAAATCTCTATCCTTAGCAGGGTATCTCACAAAACCTGACACCTCAGCAAGTGTGGGAAGCAAGAGTGATGAGAGGAAGGAAAGAACCAGAAATCTGAGACCAGCATTTAGCGAATCTGACTCCCTCTACCAGGATCCATGATAAAGATTCTGCTCCATCTTCACCTTCAAGATAGTGGCTCTGTGGCAAAAGGGGGAGGCATCTGAAGATGCTTCACAGGAGCAGGTGCAGGATTAGCAGTTAAAATCAGCTTAGAGAGAATGTTGTGTCTGAAAAATAAGGTGAAGGGAGGCCCAACTAAATGGTCTTAAGTCTCTAACCTCCTGCCATCTCTAGAATTCCAAGACTATATTCAATTGTCTATTGGCCAGATGCAGACAGCATTATCGATGCGTAATGATTTCATTAACAACAGAACTCTCATTAGAGCAAGGTTCTAAAAATGAAATGCGCTATTCCTAATAACTAGTAAAAGAATCTGAAATGGGCTTCATTTAATTTAGCTCTAAGGAATTGCAGGGCTATATCACAAGCTGTGAATAATCTGCTTTAGATTACTGCAGAAAGTGCTGTGTGTTCAAGCAGGGGAGAGAGAACATTTCGGTCCTTTCAGTGGGTATAGATTAGTGTGGTCATTAGCACACTTTATAAACCCACGAGCTTAGAATTAGAGAAGGCTGGAAGGTCACAGGCTGAAATTTCTCAGAGCACAGCCCATCAGAGACATTTCAGAAACAGTCTTATAATTTCTCCTTGAACTCATGTGCTTTCTGCATTAGACTATTTACATTTTGACACACATCGTGTCAGTCAAGTAAGAGAAGATAGACATCAAGTGCCCAAGGGCCCTAATATACCATTTAGGAGGGAGCCACCAGCTGTGGCAATGAAAATGTGAGGGAAGAATACAATCTTTTTAAAGAACCCTTTGAAACATAAAAGAAAAATTACAGTGTGCCTTGCCGCTTGATTGTCTCCTGTACAAAGGCAACTGACACTGACTAGAAACTGTGGCCTTGCACCCACGTGCCTTCCAGATGATCTAAATTACTCAGGCTTGAAATGAGAAAACTTGAGGCCTCGTCTTGTATGTAGACTGATGCAGGCATTTGCTTGTTTTCAATCAAACTTCAATATGAAGTATCTCGCAGTCCCCTCCTTCCCTCACTCTCTTAAGACAAAACAAAAACAAAATCAAAACGTGATATGAAAAATGTTATCTGATTCTTGTTGAATATTGTCAGTTGAAAACCGTATCATCACTTTCACAAATAAACGGGTACTAGTATGTTCCTGATGATCATAATAATATTAATATTGACTCTCAACAGTGTCATCTCTCAGCTGGTAAATGGAACTTATTACCCTTTTTCAGAATGTCACCAGTTTTGAATTTGGGGCTGGATATAATCAACAGCTGCTAGCTGAATATTTATCAGGGATCTCACCGTTCCCATCTGTATACAGCTTTTAGCTAGAGAAAAAGATATCTACTCCATCCTGTTTAATGCTAGTTGCCAGCTTCTCTGAAGAAGTAAAATGCAACAGTTGATTTTGACTCAGCGCACACCATTTATAGGATGAGAATTAATTTGTGTTACCAGATCCTATACTCCATCTATTGCTTCACTGACTAAATAGATTAACCCAGGTAAATCTTACATGCTAAATTTTTTTTTCATAAGAGGCTCAGTACCAGTATCTGAATAGGAGATATTTTGTACATTTTAATGGAAATGTGTGGGAAGCAAGTAATCAGCACTTATTGTCTACATAGTGATCCAAGGCATCACAATGCAAGCAGTGTTCTCAAATCTCGGTGTGAATCAGATCTCCTGGGTGGTGGCTGTTAAAAATGCAGATCCAAGTGCCTCATTCCAGATCTGCAAAATGAATCTCAGGAGGTGGGTCTGAAGCTATAGTGTGAGGAGCATCACAGTGATACAAGTGGACCTGGGGCCTCTATTTTGAAAACACTGGTTTGTGATTTAGATAGAATCCAGCAGCACTGAAGAGTGAAAATGGTACTGGATTTACAAGCAAAGTCCTTGGTTCCATTCATAGTTCTTTGGTCTGCTGTATTCTTGCCGATTAAATTAGCATTATTAGACCTTAGTTTCTTTATCAATAAAACCAAAGGAGGTGTGTGCCTGGGTCTCAGTCAGTTATGGAGCTGCCTTTGGCTTAGGTCATGATCCTGGGGTCCTGGGATTGAGCCCCACGTCAGGCTCCCCTGCTTCTCCTTCTTCCCCTTGCTTGTGCTCTCTCTCTCACTGTCTCTCTCTCTCAAATAAATAAATAAAATCTTAAAAAAAAAAAAAAGAAAAAGGGGCTAAGAAAGTATGTTTTCATCCTTCAGGATCCATCTAACAGTATAAATCAATTCATTTTAATCTTTGTTTTTCCTTCTTTGTTTTTTTGTTTTGTTTTGTTTGTTTGTTTTACTGGTTTTAGGGAAAAATAATCTAGCTTAGGGGAGTATTGAGAAAATTTTCATTCTCAGTGAACTTTTAGTAATAATGTTCACCATACACTGCTCTTTGAAAAACTGCAGTTCTAAAGTAGAGACATGAAAATGAGCTCCATTTTTATTTACACAGATTTCAAGTAGATCAATGTTAGCAATATGGTACATGACCAAGAATGGGTTCTGGTAGGAGTAAAACAAACAAACAAAAGAAAAAAAACCGTCTTAGACGTCAGAAAGTGTGGCAGGGCCAAAAAAACAAGTTAGAACTGTGGGCTTGGTAACAACATGCAAGACATTCGAAGTCTAGGCCTTGTTCCAGAACTCAGATCCTGGTAATCTGTACTATCCACCCCCAGCCTCAAAGTTAAATGTCAAAAGAGGAAGAAATTTACAAAAATGCACCCTTCCTTTCCAAAATTATACTCTTTCCATGATTCTAAATTAACATTAGCTCTGGAGTTAATAATAGCTTATTTCATATTCTTACTGTGAAGAAATTATTATTATGTATTTAGCAATTGCAGTTGTTGCCAGGGAGATTGTCATGCATGCAAGGAGCAACTAAGCTTCTTGAAAATTCCCCATTTGCAGACACTCCCCATTCCCTCATCACTTAAACAAAACGAACATTCTGGTGAAAAATATTATTTGTGTACTATATCCAGTCCTGTCTATGCCAGAAGATTTAATCATATGGATGGAATGTTATGTACCATCTTTGCAAAGGGAGCTTTACCTATGCAACTTGGCAAGGGCAGGGCTAGGAGTCGGGAAAGCCATCAGAATAATTTCCAATTGTTCAAGGTTGTATTCATATTGTTGAATATCCTTTGTTTCTATAATATTTTTCTAGTCTTTATTCATAATTAGATTTTATCAAACGTTAATACAAATCAGACCAATGACATTGTCTTCAGAATCAGAGGAGTGCAAAACTAGGCATTTGGCAAATCATCTGTGGATTCGTTTTGCACCTGCACAATTCTTTTCTGGGTTATATACTTGGAGGCCTAATGCCATGCCTCAAGGGTAAATCAAGGTGTGCCCTGGCAACAACCTTATAATAAATTTCCCAGCACCTGCAAATACTAATTGTTAGTCGAATTTAGACAGCTGAGGTAGGCAAGTCCTTTTTTGCTTCTTTTCTTCACCCATGTGGTTCCAATCACAATTACAGATAACTAGATGATGTTTGACATTAATAAATGCAAATGTACTTCTAGGTCAGGTTAGTTTCTACAATATTGGAAAGGGGAAATGATATTCTCTTTAACTGGTGACTAGAATTAAAATTTATTGTAATTATCAAAAAGGAAAAAATCAGTGGGTTAAATATCTATGATGAGACAATGTGTTAGAAGGAATTAAATACTAAAACACATGTACAAATCTTTAACTAACGCTAGTAAAACTTTCAAGATGGAGCAGAGACTGAGATGAGGAGGCCAGAAGCAAATTCTGCAAGAAGGAGATTAGAAACAACACTCGTCCCAGGCATGAATGGTAATTGGGTGCTGCCACAAGTTGGTAGATCTTGGGTGACTCAATCTGTTTAAGGGGCAGGGAGAGACCATACCTGAACCAATGCTCTTTTTTTTTTTTTATCTTCAGCACTCAGCACAGTATGTAGTACAAATATGAAACCCCATAAATATCTGTTGAGTGAATGAATAAGTCAATAAACCATTCCTTCACTTTCTTTTTTGAAGATGATGATAAAGAACCTGAAGCTATGAAAATTAAAGATTTTCCACCACACTCTACACATATGAAAATATTCCTCGACTACTGGCCAATATTTACATTGTATTGCCAAATTCATCTATAACGAGTATTTTTAAAAATTAGTTTTCAACATGGGACAGAGGAGAGGGGCCTAATAGACTTTTGGGGAACTAGGCTAGGCATGCTATACACACTGTCATGAGATAGATGTTACTCTTCCCATTTTACAGACTTTGAAACTGAGGCCAGACTAGATGGCAAATCGCCATGCTTTTACTAAGTGGCAAAAACTACTTAATGTCCTTTAGGAAAGGCTAGAGAAGTAGCTTTGACAAACAAAACAACAACAAAAAAAGTCTTTGAATGTATTTTAGATATATTCTAGGGTGAGCTTTGTATAATTAAATAATACACACCCTTATTTTGGTTTTTGTTTATACTCTGTAATCTCTGCTTTTAAATTAAAACAGTTCAAAATGAAAATGAAATATCAATGCACATGTAAATATATATAGATACAAATAAAATGAAGAATAAATAGGCTTGTAAGCAAACCTTATACTATTAAAATACTCGATTCTACATTTCAATCAAAACCATTCACCGAGTAACAACTATAGGGAGTCTCATGATTAAGATTCGCTGTCAAGCTTAAAGAAGTGAGGAAGAGAGATAGAGAAAATTACTGAACTATGTCATGAGGACTATGATGGAGGTATGTAAATGGTCTATGTAAGCAGGAGGAGTGGACAACCTTTCCATCAAGAGAGAATGTGAGCAGAAAAAATGCAATCAATTGAATAACCTGGGACACGCATGCGTGCTCACTCATGTGCGCACCCTCTCTCGCACACACTGAACTCTGTTTAGTGGAATTTATGTCCTCATTTTTTTTAAAGATTTATTTATTTATTTTGAGAGAGAGAACGTGAGCAGAGGGGAGGGGTAGAGGGAGAGGGAGAGAGAGAATCTCAAACAGACACCCCCCAACCTCCCCCCCACACACACACTGAGCAGGGAGCCCAACTCGGGGCTGGATCTCACCACCTTGAGATCATGACCTGAGCCGAAACCAAGAGTTGGAGGCTTAACCACCCAGGCGCCCCCTATGTCCTCCTTATTGTGCTCAAATCTATTAAAAATTGAAAAGTATATTGCTCCCTAATAAAGATACCAAGTTGGACCCTTTTATAAGACACAGGTAAAACTGATATACTATTTTACAACACTAAATTGCAAAATAATTTGTATACAAGATGGTAGAGTCTTTTTAAAAGAGACAATGCCATGATCAGATTATTCTGTTGTCATTGTAAAGAACGACCTGGGAAGAAATATAATGAGTCCTAGGTGTGTGGTAATAAGCAAAGGCCCCAGCAAGAGATGGCAGTGGTCCCTCAGAGAGCAAACAGAAAGGCAGAGTGAGGGCAGTCATTGAGAACATGGTAAGGGTGAGTTGTGAGTAACAATGCAGTTTTATAGGACTGGGTAGGTTGGATGAAAATAAACCCCTAAAAGGGACAGAGCAAAATTTTGTAAGACTACCCTCAAGACAATCAGACTCTACCATGAGACCACTCATCTTGCCACTTTAACTTTGGGAATCTTAAAAAGAATAAGGTTTGGAGATAACAGTTTTGCAAAATATGACATGGCCAGTTTGTAGAAACATCTTCCTATTTTTTACCTGCACAATGTGTATTTTCTGTTTTTCCCTCCAGACCCACTTTACTCTCTTCTCCCCCAATTCCTGCCCCCGCCCTTTGCATCCTATGAGGCTGACCTTTATGGACACTCCGGCCTCTGTACCAGGCCCAGTTCATATATCCCTAGATCTACACCATTGCCTTACTTGCTCTCCGAGTGGTGCGGCCCTAGTGAGGGCTAATATCATTCTGAAGATCACAGAGCTGGACCCTTCCTGCCACTGTAGGCCAAGAGTGCCTCTATTTGGTGGTTCACTTTCCTTTAGATTGCTCACTGGCACAACCCTACAGAACCTTGGCTCATGCTAGCCACATTTTTCCTTGCACCCTGCAGCTTCCTTATTGCAGCCGAGTGGGAAACACCATGAGACCACTCACTGCCCATGCGTGGCAAGGTCCAGATCAGAGGAATTGACACTTCGTGGGGCTATTAATAGCCAATGGGCCCTTTCAGACTCCCGAGAGACATCACAGCTTCATAGCACTTCTCTGGAGATGCTTTGTGAAGCCAAGCAATCTGCTTCTTGTGAAGATGGGGTTATTTTAGTAAAGTACTTTTGAAATACTTGCTCTCCCTTTGTTACCTCATTCCTTTTCCCCTCACTGTTGCTTCCCAAAGATTATGTTAGCATAGGCTATGTTTATTTATTTTTTTATTTTTTTATTTTTAGAGAGAGAGAGAGAGCATGGGAGTGGGGTGTGGGGAGGGGCAGAGGGAATGAGAGAGAGAGAGAGAATCTCAAGCAAACTCCCCACTGAGTGCAGAACCTGACCTGGGGCTGGGTCCCAAGACCCTGAGATCATGATCTGAGCCAAAACCGAGAGTCAGACGCTTAACCAACTGAGCCACCCAGGCGCCCCAGCATAAGCTATGTTTAAAATATACTTCGGCTAATACACCATCTGGCTTCCAATTTGGGACGATGAGAGGTATGGCATGATAGTAGGTGGTTCAGAAAAAAGCGAGTTTGGTGTTTTGTTTCCCTATTTTCATCCTTGCCAATTACACTCCAGACCTCTCTTATAGCTCCTTGGGTTCCAGTATCCGTCCTGTCCCTGGCTCCTTTAGGCCTCCCAGGATACCACACTAGTTCTCTTAACTCCACCCATACCTTGTTTCATTCATTAATAACGTAACCTCAGTTACCCTGTTGATTTGTCAACATCTTACTTGAAAAAGATGGCAACAGACCCAGGGAATATACCTAATCAGTAAAGTTGGAAGTTGACACATTGATGACCCTAGAACAGGAACAATGGAGAAGGTCTGCCAAGGGTACACAAGGTGTGGGTGAAGAACGGGATTGGCAAACCTGGTGTAAGGGTCGAACTACATCATCGCTAACATCTGCCAGGTCTAACATTATGTGATGCCAACTCAGGGAGCAACACGATCCTTAGTGTTAGTCACAGCCAATGAAGGAAACGACAGAGCAGACAATTGGGGTAGTTTTTCCTATTTTGAGTTATGTTGGTAAATGGTCCAAAGCAAGCAGGAAAAATGCACTGATATACGAAAACATAAAGCAAAAAGCACTCACTTTAAAATGAGAATAGATGAAATAGAGCCAACAGTGAGATGCTTATTAGCTATTTGACACTGACCAAGTCATTTCCCTACCCAGAATCTTAGTGTTCTAATTAATATGTAAAATGGGGATTAAAATGCCACATCACATGGATCACTTGGTCGTTCTAGGGACTAAATAAGATGAAGCATGGGAAAGTATATTATTTTGCTAGAGCATTAGAGATATTGTAAATATGGATGTAAATGTTTGCCCTTCCTGGAAATAGCCTAATATGCACAAAAGAGTTCAATCTAAAACTACGAAACAGAGAACATTGGGTATGCCATTTTCTCCAGGAAGAGAACAAGTTCTCTGCTTATCCATGGTGAATTTATCTTTTTTTTTTTTTCAAAGATTTTATTTATTTATTTGAGACAGAATGAGAGAGAGAGCTCATGAGAGGGGGGAGGGTCAGAGGGAGAAGCAGGCTCCCCGCCGAGCAGGGAGCCCGATGTGGGACTCGATCCCGGGACTCCAGGATCATGACCTGAGCCGAAGACAGTCGCTTAACCGACTGAGCCACCCAGGCGCCCCTGAATTTATCTTTTGATATCAATTTATAAATCTTTGTCTAAATAATGCACACTTAGACACAGTGTACCACAGAAGCAAAGAAAAAAAAAACCAGATTCATTTTACATTATTTCTAACAAAAATACTCATTTTATGGCCATTATTTTACCAAAATATTTCTCTGATCTATATGCCTGATTATTTTTTTCCTGACGCTCTTTAGCATTTATCCAGTGTAGTGAGAAAAAGTGTTATCTTTCCAAAGCTGGAGGACGACAGCCAGAATCATAGACCAAGCCCCAAGCAGGGCCTGGTCTGAAGGTCAGGCTGAGAGCCCGTTCCTCTGGTTCCACAGTGCTTTCCCTCATTCTGTGGATAACCAAGCCTCTTTGAACTGCTATTCATGACTTCATGCACACACTCTGTCTGAAACTGCAGCATATGTTACCACAGGCCTTTGACTCTCTCTTATTTCTGAGACTAATTCAGAAAGGGCATTTATCAACTGTTCCTGTTTTCTTTGGTTCACATGTTGAAGTTTTGCTGACATCCACTGTAGAATTGAAATCAAATTCAATATCCCATCAATTTTCAGTGTAGAAAAGCAAGCACATTTCAGCTGTGTCACTGCATCAGCAGTAAACATATTTAATAATATCAATTACTGACTGAAACACTTCCGTGACCTGGAAAAACATGCAGCCTCTTCTAGATAGAGCTTTTTGCAACTAAGAGAATAATACATTCATTATAGAGTATGATACAAACATTTTCAGTGGGTACTAATTATGCAGCTACAGGAATGGCATAATCTTTTCTGGTTCTTTATTTTGGGAAATAGAAACCTAGGATGAGGCACTAAATAAATCATCTAATTCTTCCAGATATGGTTCCTTAAGCAATCATTGAATTCCTTAAAGGAGCTATATTTAAATATTCTAAAGAGGTAAATAAATTTGACTTTTTCTTTTTTTTTTTTCAATTTGTAGGAAATTCCACACTGATTCTTGGAAATTACAGTTGACTAATTCAATGATTATTAGTTGAATTCAACATACTGATAAATAAGTGGGTTTTTGTTATTTATCATGATGATCACCATACTCTGTTAGTTGCTTACATGTTTTCTCATTTTATTATATCAAAAGTCATATGAAGTAGAAATAAGTATACCTACTTTATAGATGAGGAGACAAAGCCTTAGAGATGGTAAATAATTCAAGACCAGAAGCTAGTAAGAGAGAGAGAAGTTTTAATTCATTTTCACTAATTTTTCATGGATGTTCTGCTGCTATTTGTTCCATGCAAGGAAGCATTAGGGATTGATTTCTTCAAAATCTCAGTTTCTAAGGTTATAAGCAGTCTTCCTTTCTAGAAGTAAGTTTATCCACCGCCCTCCCTCCTTGTGACCTTGCATTACTCTATAGAAGAAACTCTCTAGGTGGTATTTTCTTGGAGATTTTAAGTTAAAAAAAAAACAAAAAGTGCCTAGCACATTAGATTCCACAAAAAGTCCTTTGTGGAATCTAATGTGCTTAGCTAAGGGTTGTATTGTGAATACCTCACCTCTGGAGGCAATAATCAAATGAGGGCTCCAAAACTTAAGAAAGATAAAAAAAAAAGTAGACTTTTCAGAAGAATGGGGATAGGGTCCTGATTGAAGAAATATTCACCCAGTCAAAGGAGGTAGGACAGACAGCCTGGTTCCCTTCCCTATCATCTCCCTCTTACTAGGTTTATGAAAAATCTGTTCCCATTAACAAGGTAAACCAGTTGGCACTGCACCAGTAGTGATGGTGACCTTAGATTTTCATGACCAGGATTGCAATGGTTCAGTTCAGTATCTCTGGATGGGGAAACTGGCTACACAGGACTAATCCTCTGGGCCCATAGAACTGAAATAGAAGCTGTCTGGTTCAACTTCAGGTGGCAAAATGGTCAAACAAACCCTCCATCTACTAGTGTTGGAAAAGGAAAGCGATAAGGGATCTGAGCATGATGCAGAGATGAGAGGTGAGAGGTCAGACCTGGGCTCTTGGAACCCCTCAATCTCCATTATGGGAAAAGAACCTACCCACCTGGTGAGGAACAGACTGGAGGCAGACCAGTTCTCCACCTTGACATAACTGGAGAAGACTGAATACCTGCTAGGACTAATTCCATGTGGATGGCCGCAGGAATAGCAGCCCCAAGGAGGCCGTTTCTTTTGGAGACCAAAACAGTGGGAATTTCTCCCAAACAGAAGGGGGTCTAGAGCAATGGCACCAGGACAGAGGATTGGCCCAAAGCCAGTGTGCCTGACACCCCTGCATCTCCAGAGTTGCTCATTTACCTTTCTGTAGCAGAATGAGATTTGCAGTTTCTCTCACATTTTTGTTTTCCATTTTCTCCTTGCTCTTTACACATATTATCAATTAATTTAATCCTCAACCAATGTTATGAGGAAAGGAAAGATGTTCCATACTGTCAAGCAGTGTTTCAAACCCAGGCAATCTGGCTCCAGAATCCATGAACTTGATCACTTTTCACATCATCAGACCTTGTCCATTAACGCTGGAACAATTTTGTCTAGAGAAAGAAATGGGATAGTGTGGTAGATATTGGTGAAGAAAGATTTATGTTGTAGCTTCTCCATTTTGGAGACTCTGAAGGACCAGAGTTTCCTTATATTAAGACCAATAAGGATCTATTGCTATATTTCCAGCCTGGAGCCAGCACTCTGCAAGAAGATCCAAAACGGTAAAAAGACCCAGAAAACCGCAGACAGAGAGAACAGCCAGGGAGGGAAGAGACACCTGACAGCTCCTTGAAAAGAACACCAAAGGGATTGAACTTTTCTTGGTTAGAAGAAGCAAAGGTTTTGCATCACAACTTCGACTTTGTTTTGTTCACAAGTGATTGCTAATAAGGTAGATTTCTTTCTATCAATGGACAATTCTCCCTGCTCTTCCAGATTATTCAGCCAACAGCTAAGAGGTTACAAGTATGAATTACTGTCATTACTGTAAATATTTGTTTATACATCAGTCTCCTTCCGTGGACTATGGGTTCTTCCAGGGCAATTCCTCGTTCATTTTGTCCTGGCATCTAGCTCACAGTGCTGCTCAATAAATGAGAGAACAAATGTTAGGGTGGTTTCCAGTTCTTCCATTTGTGTCTCTAAGCTGTGGAATGCTCTCGTCAGTATACTATTCTATGTGGCCATTCTCTGGCTGTGGGCATGATTTCACACCCTAAAAGAAGTAATCTATGATCACATTCTTTACCAGGGCTTTGGGAAAATAGATACTGGGGTCTTCTCCTGTGGACTGAAACCTCCTAGGACATAATCCAGTCACTACTGGCCCTATGGGAGATTTAGAACATATGTGGAAACATAATCCAGTCACTACCGGCCCTATGGGAGATTTAGAACATATGTGGAAACAAAATTTAGAACATATGTGGAAACAAAACAAGACCGGGGTCTTCTCCTGTGGACTGAAACCTCCTAGGACATAATCCAGTCACTACTGGCCCTATGGGAGATTTAGAACATATGTGGAAACAAAATTCAAAATGAACGTGAACGTTGGTGAATATCACCAAGCTCAGAGATGGAGGTGTATATGACTCCTGCATCTGATACATGTGTTCAGGGCTACTGAGCAGTTGTTATAATTAGGAGTCGAATAGTTAATATGCATTTCTTTATTAACTTTTAAAAATGAACCCTATCACTTGAATTATAAGCACACTGTGATTCTCCAAAATATAAACTGCTCTAGTTTATCATATTTTATTTTTAGAATGATGTGCAAAAATTGAGGTGAGAAAATGACTTCTGCATATTTATTTATAATTCAGACCTGTTAATGGCTTGTGTGTATATCAAATATTAGGAAGATAAAAAGAAAAAGTTACTTTAAAAGTTGTCAGCTGAAGAATCAACCAGAAAAAATTTTAAAAAGCTAAAATTATTAAATGTCAGAAACAGATTATTATTTGCTCTAAGAAGTGGTAGGAGAATGAAAGGCCATTTAATGTGGTTATTGGGATGATAGTTTGCCATATTTTTTTCCAATTGATCAAATAGGCATCATGACAATGTTGCTAATAGTTTTAATTTTTATTTTATTTTGTATATGTGCATGGATGTGTGGGAGGTGGGAGAGAAAGCGGGGGGCTGGGGGAAATAGGACATCCTTCCCCATCAGGAAGGCATGCCTCCTGCATGGATTCTATTCAGAGAGCTAAAGCACTTGTCTAACTTAAAAGATTTCACTCTGGTTGGGGAAACTGGCTACACAGGACTAATCCTTAATAATAAAGTCATTATTTAATTAACTGAGAAAACTTTGCCATTATTTGATTTAGAATTAGGAGATCCCCCTACCTAAATTGCACGCCTGTTTTATCAGCTATTTCTTGCCTCCTCTGACTACCCTATGGTTCTGTACTTTCTCCCATTACCTTCGTTTAGACCTCATTATTGCGCTATTTGGAGCCTCTTGTCCCACTGACAAGAAACTGCCTTGTATCTCAGTGTCTGCACTTGATTTCCTTCTGTGTTGCCTTAAGTCTGCTGTCCTCCTGTGGTGTTGTTTCTCTAATGGCCATCCCCAGCACAGGCTTTTTATTCCTCCCTGCCCTATATATCAATGGGACTGAGAGGTTGGGATGGTATCATCTGCCTCCCAACTACAAACACAGTCAGAATCTGCCGATCATCCGACTTTTCCACCCTAATTCTTACCTTCATTTCAGAGAGCGTCAACACCCATGCACATGATTCTTGAACATATCCTAGTTCCCAATGAGTGGTGAAGACATTCACTAGACTTGGTTGTAGTCTCGAAAGTATTTGCTTCTGGGAGATTAAGCCTCAGTGCTTCTGAATATCATACTCTATATTTCTAAGGCTTTCATTTTGTTATTTTCATCAAATTGCTTTGCTGATTTCAATGTAGTAGCAAATGTCCTGATTTTTCTTTGTTCTTCAAATGTATTCGTCCATTCCTCGATTAATGCATGTGAATCCTTACCTGATGTCTTGTGTATTTAGGGAAAACTACTGATTGTTAGTGGTGCTGTCTTTGTTTTTATTACTATAATTAATGTCCAGAAGGGCCCGGGGTTTATCCTTTTGGCCATTTTCTTATGAGTTCTTTTATTTCTTTGACCTTTTCTTCCTTCACCGTCCTCATCTGGCAAATTCCAACATTTTTTTTTTTTTAAAGATTTATTTATTTGACAGAGAGAGACACAGTGAGAGAGGGAACACAAGCAGGGGGATTGGGAGAGGGAGAAGCAGGCTTCCTGCTGAGCAGGGAGCCCGATGCAGGACTCGATCCCAGGACCCTGGGATCATGACTTGAGCCGAAGGCAGACACTTAACGACTGAGCCACCCAGGCGCCCCTCCAACATTGTTTAATCCAAACCATTGCTTTTCTGCTTTACTCTCCTATTCTCCTTAGCAATTTGGTCCTTACCCTCATTCTCCTCACATTATTCCCCTAACAACAGCTTATCCCAACTTTAGCCTTGTTTATGGTTCATGTTAGGAAAAAAAAGATATAGATGCTGACAGTGGAATAATACATAGTAATTAGAAGCAATTGACTAGATGCTCATCCATCATCATGGACAGCTGTGAAAACATACTGCTGACCAAAAAAGAAAGAAGAAAGAAAGAAAGAAGAAAGAAAAAAAGAAGAAAGAAAGAAAGGAAGAAAGAAAGAAAGAATATAATAATATTTGTACAAATTAAAAAAATATATAAGAACACAAAATGACACCAAACATTTTATAAGAAGCTAAGCTTCTTCCATCATTTCTTTTTTTTTTTTTAAAGATTTTATTTATTTATTTGAGACAGAGAGAATGAAAGACAGAGAGCATGAGAGGGAGGAGGGTCGAGGGAGAAGCAGACTCCCTGCCAAGCAGGAAGCCTGATGCGGGACTCGATCCCGGGACTCCAGGATCATGACCTGAGCCGAAGGCAGTCGCTTAACCAACTAAGCCACTCAGGCGCCCTCTTCCATCATTTCTATGCTGGTTTGTTGCACTGGTCTACTAACTGGTCTCTCAGTTTTAGCCCTTGGCCTATTATAGTCGATTTGTTAAAATTCTCCCAAGACTTCCAAAATCCTACAGGGGCCAACAAAACCCAACACAATTTGTCCACTGTCTTGCTTTCCTCTCTACATTCATCTATTCCAGCTACAGTGGCTTCTTTCCTTGAATAAACAAGAACACTTTTCCCTTGGCCCACTTGCCTCCCAGATATCCCATGGTTTGTTCCCTCTGCTCATGTGTTTCTCAAAAATTTATTCAAAGCCTAATTCTCTAGGTCTTGCAGGGAGGAAGTGGATGATCAGTACATATATATGTGAATAAAACAGAAAAGAAATATTCCTGGCCACCTCCCCCAGGAGCTCACCTTCTAGTGTGTGTGCCTTTGCGGGGGGGTGGGGTGCTGGGAAGGGGAGTTGATGGGAGACAGATAATAAACAAGAGGAGCAATCTGTTTAACATTTTAGAAGGAGATACATTTTATGGAGTAAAATTAGGCAGGGGAGAGGGATAGGGACTGCAGGCTTGGTGGTAGAAGATACATTAACATTTTATTTATTTATTATTATTTTTTGGATGCTCCAATGACTTTATTCACTCCCTCTTCCTGGGGGTAGCAAGACCTCATAGCTGGAGAGCTGGAAAGGAAATCAGGCAATTGTAATCTCAGTATGGGCCATTAAAGGGAACAGAGGGTATCTTGTATCTCTAGGTACCCTCTTCCCATCTACCATAAGCATGGGCACAATGTATCCCCAGTTTGTGTTCAGAGCATCTAGCTGCTTTATTTTAAATGCATGCTCAGGGAATGCCTTGTTGGGAAAGTGACAATTAATCATAGAGTAGAAAGAAGTAAGGAGGTGAGCTGTTTGGATATTTGCAGGAACTGAGCTCTAACTAGAGGTGGAGCCAGTGCAGATGCCGGTAGGTCCTGGTGAGTTCTAAGAGCAGCACAGGGTTTACTGTTTCTGGACCTCGGGAGTGAGGGGGAGGAGGACCAGAGGTTGCAGAGGTGGAGGGTGGGCAGGGGTACAGGACTTTGCAGGCCTTTCTAAGGATCCATGCTTTCTGCTCCAGGTGATATGGGAAGCTTTCTGAAGGTTCTGAGCAGAGAAGAATCTCTGTCTGTCTTCAAGTATTTGTTCCAATGTCACTTTCTCAGTGATACTCCGACTGCCCCAATCAGAATCCCAACCTCACCTTTCCTGGGCACTCCCTGTTCTTATTCTCAGATTTCTTTTTTTTTTTTTTTTTAAGATTTTATTTATTTATTTGACAGAGACAGAAAGATAGGGAGAGCAGGAACACAAGCATGGGGAGTGGGAGAGGGAGAAGCAGGCTTCCCGCGGAGCAGGGAGCCCGATGCGGGGCTCGATCTCAGGACCCTGGGACCATGACCTGAGCCAAAGGCAGACGCTCAATGATTGAGCCACCCAGGTGGCCCTATTGTCTGATTTCTTGTTTCTTGATAGCACTTATGAGTATCTAAGCTATATGCTTTACTTATTTAGTTTTTTTCTCTTCTCTGCTTCCTCTGCTCATATTAGAATGGAAAATCCATAAAGGCAGTACATTTTTTTGTTTTGTTTTGTTGACTGACATATTCCCCAACTGCATCTACACATGCATATGCTAAGAATAATGCACCGTCAGATAGATAAATATCACAGGTAAAAGACATTTGAACAAATGCCTATAGGGGCAGAGTAGATGAATGAAAGTGGAAATAGGGATAAAACTAATGATTAAATAAAATGAAAGAGGAAACTTACATGGATCTGTGCTACCACTTGTTGAGTAAAATGTACTCAACTCATGGCAAACAAGATAAAAATACATATATACATGTCTAAATAGAGAGAGGCTCTCAGGTGTGAATTTCTTTAAATTCCTGATCCTCTGTGATAAACCTTACTGCCTCTGTGTCCATTTTCACATCCACCCCATCCTCAATGTAAAGACGGAGTCTCTCTCTTATGCAAAGTGAATCCTTTCATGTTTGCTCAAGATTATGTTCCCTTCATTTTTCCTAGGGACGTTGCTTCCTAATTTATGCCCTCTATTTTCATACTTTTAACCTTTTACTCTCCAAAAAGCCTTTCCCTTCATTTCATTGATATGTTTATGTCTTTCCCATCTTAAAAAACAAAAATGAAAACAAGCAAATAGAAAACTTCTGACCCTACATATCCTTCCAAATGCTGCTCAGTTCATTTCAGAGGCAAAGCTTTGTTTGTCAGTGGCCTAAACATTCTGTTTCTACTGGGCAACTTCCAGTTCACAGAATCATTTGTCAAGTGGATTCCTGACCCGGGTGCCTGTGTGGCTCAGTCAGCTGAGCGTCTGATTCTTTTTTTTTTTTTTTTTTGAAGATTTTATTTATTTGACAGAGAGACACAGCGAGAAAGGGAACACAAGCAGGGGGAGTGGGAGAGGGAGAAGCAGACTCCCCGCTGAGCAGGAAGCCCGATGCGGGGCTCGATCCCAGGACCCTGGGATCATGACCTGAGCCAAAGGCAGACACTTAACGACTGAGCCACCCAGGCGCCCCTGAGCGTCTGATTCTTGATTTCAGCCCAGGTCATAATCTTGGGGTCATGGAATCGAGCCCTGCGTTGGGCTCTGTGCTCAGTGAGGAGTCTGCTTGAGGACTCTCTCTGCCACGCCCCCCACCCCCGCTCATGCGTGTGCACTCTCTCCTCTCTCTCTATAAATAAATAAATAAATAAATAAATAAATAAATAAATAAATAAATCTTATAAAAGCACAAAAAATGGGTTACTGACCTTATTATTCACCTAATGCTCTTTACTTAGAAATATTTATTTGTTAATTTTTGTGATAATTTAAAAGACAATTGCATATATGTAATATGTGTCCTCATTCTGCTGGACACTGGGAATGCAAATATGGCAGGAGAGAGTTTCCTTACCTAGGTGTCTATCACTACCACCTTCTTGGGCATAAAATGCATCACTTCTGGGTATTAACTGAGCTAAAATAAAAGATGTAGCCCTTTAAAATAGAACTCAGAAAGAAAGAAAAAAGAAATCTCTCTGCATAAAAACACAGCAGTTATGCTATGAAAAGTTTGCTCGACAAAGTAAATGGCTGATTTTCTTATTGATATCTGATCCTGAGGCTGAAACAGTTATTCTTTCCTTCAATATTTTCTCTAATCTCAGAGACCCATAACTTCTCAATTCCATTTTAAGAAAAATCAAGCCAAAGGGAAAGCTTGTCAACCAAGAATGGAGTTTGAGAAAAAGAGGCGGGAGCATAGAGTAGGAATCAGGGCGCAAAATTCCTTAAGGGACTCCAGGGCATGTGGGGAAGGAGTGAATAAGAAAGAAATTTATAGGAAAGTGAGAGGCCCAATTGTACTGGGAGTTGAGAGTAAGGAAGAATGAAATTCTTCCATGTTCAGGAAGGAACTGGTGGGTGAGCTGAGTAGTACTTATAGGTGTCTTCTTGTCCCCCACTCAAAATGGAATCTGTATGGAGAAAACTTGGACCAGAAGTTAAGAACTTCCATGAACATCAATCTGAATCTGGGCACTTGATTTATCCACTAACAGAGACAGGAGACTTGATTCTATAAAGAACTCTACTCATGTCTCCTTCCCATGATAATGACATTATATAAGAAGTATGATGCTGCCCAGGCCCTCTGGGAATGATAGTTTGCTGCAGAGGGACACTTCAAGTAAGCAGTTGGAGCTAAATAAGGCAATCACTTTAATGGTGCGTGTGCCAAGTGCAGTAGAAGGAGAAGAAGTGTCCAAATTTGCCCTTCGGGTGTCAAGTTTAACGTCACAGAGAAATTTAGAATTTGAGCTGAGAGTTTTAAGATGTAAAAAGTTGGTTACATTCCTAAGAGAAAAGGATAAGGGCAGAGGGAACAGTGCATACATAGGTAGAGAGGGGCAAGGCTTTTTCTGGAATCTATAGGCAGTTCAATATCCTGGAATTAAATGTAGGGGATAATAGCTAGGGAAAGTAGAGGAGGGCTATGTGGTTGGATTAGGAACCAAGAGTTAAATGTTTAAAGTCATAAATAAATAAAGCATAGGTAAAATATTATGTCTCACCAAAGAGTTTATATTTTTATCATGTAGGCCAATGGAAAACTATTGAAGAATTTTGGGAAGGGGAGGACCATGGTAAGATTTGCATGCTGGCAAGCTTACTCTATCTTTCTCATGGCAAGTAGACTGGGGAAACCTGAAACATTTCTCAAATAATCTTCCACGGAACATGGGTTTTATATGATTTTCTTTCGAGTAAGGATGTGGTAGCTAAATACATTCAAGGAAAAACTGCATACTTTACCTTCTTGGAAGGCCACAATGTACATTAAATATGCTAAAGCTGTCTTTAGTAAAGAAAACCGCATCATAAACTTAACTCCGAGTTTCCCAAACTTGTCTAATGCGTTGTTGGTCAGTGTTCTTTATCACAAAAAGGAGAAGCCACTCTAGTGAGTTTAAGCAGAAAGGTAGTTAGTAAGAAATATTAAGCAACTAACTGATTCTCCAAGAGGGCCTGAGAGCTAAGACTGTAAGCTCTACAGTGAGAAAAAGCCTCAATGGTATACCATAAGGGCTGCTTTCAAGGAAAAGCATTGCTACTACTTAAATCCATTACTTCAGTTCATACCAGGGAGAATTAGGATCACATGTCAGAAATTCTTCTATAAGTGCTTTAGCAAAGCTGGCCACATCCACTGCTAATCTCTACAGAAGGTTGATAATTACGTGTAATTTCACTCTGTTCACTCCTAAAACTAATTATGCAAGTGCATCTGATTGGAGGAGCCAAGGTAAATGTGACCATTCTGTCTGCAAGAGAGACTAAGAAATTGAGTTCAGACTCTGACAGAGGAAGCAGGAGTCATACTGAAGGAATTTAGAATGTAGATTCTTTCAAACATGGTGAATTACCACAATATAATCAGTACCCAGAAGTGTGACTATAGGATTCTTTCCTACCTACTGCCTGTTCACTAATACCTTCTTGGAACAAGTATCTCTTGTTAACATACTTTGGGAAACACTGAATCAGAAGCAAGGAGACTAGTAAGAAAGCATAATAAATAAGCCAAAATCCTTAGATCTTTGCAGTCTATAACTCAGTATTTCCACTTAAAAATTTCCCATCCTTGTAATGGGTAAGGATTTAGCCAAAATATGATCACTTGCAGCTATCCGCTTTATGATAAATACCCAACGACCTCAATATTGGTTAACTAGATATGGTAAAAGTATATGCAACAAAAGGTAATTTTTGGTAGAGAGGCACAATTTTAAAACGATGCTATCTTCTTTAGCTTTTTGGTTTAAAGAAATCCCTTCTCTGTTGCTGGCCACCATTGCATGTGTTCAAGGGTAGGTGAGGAGTGTGGATAGAAATTTATATAGGGGTACATTCCAAAAGACTGTACCTGACTTGCTTCCATTTTCCCATATAAAGTGTGCTTGGAAGGAAGGGGGAAAAAAAAAAAAAAAAGAATTTAGGGAGGGAACCTAAATTGCAAAGAGGAAGAGTCTATTAGTTTCCTGAAGCTGCCATAACAAATGACCACAACTTGGTAGCTTCAAATAACAGCAATTTCTTCTCTCATAGCTCTGAAGGATAGAAGTCTGGCCTCAATGTGTCAGCAGAGCAGCATTGCCTTGGAGCCCCCTGGGTTCCCTTGGAGAATATGTTTGATCCTTCCTGTTTCTAGTGGCTGTATTTCTTGACTGGTGGCCACATCCCTCCAATCTCGGCCTGAAGGATCACATTGCCTCCCTCTTTTCTGTCTCAAATTTCCCTTTGCCTTTCTCTTATAAGGACTCTTTTCGTTCCACTTAGAGCCCACCCGGATAATCCAGATGATCTCTTCAACTCAAAAGACTTAATTACATTTGCAAAGATTCTTTTTCTAAATAATGTAACATTTACAAGCTCCACACATTAGAATGTGGCCATATCTTTGGGAGTAGCGGGAGGATCACCATTTAATCCACTAGAGAGTGGGAAAATAAAAGCTAAGTTCACAAACCTTTCTACTTTCCAGGGTCTCCTGTAGGAAGAAGTAGAGTGGAGGCAAAGAAGCTCTCTGATTTCTGGGGTATGGCATATTAGTCAGTGTTCTACAGAGAAACAACAAATAGGATGTGTGTGTGTGTGTGTGTGTGTGTGTGTGTGTGTAGATAGAGATATCTATCATCTATCATCTATCTATCTATCCATCCATCTATCAAGAGATTTATTTTAAGGAATTGACTCATGATATTACGGAGTTGCAAGTCCAAAACATGCGGAGTAGGCCAACAGCCTGGAGACCCAGAGAAGAGTGCCAGTTTGAGTCCAAAGGCAGTCTGCTGGAATCATTCCTTTTTGCTTGGGGGACGTCAGTCTTCTGTTCCTTTAAGACCTTCAACATATTGGATAAGACTCACCCATATTATGGAGGGTAACCTGTTTACTCAAAGTCCACTGATTTAAATGTAAATCTTATTTAAAAAATACCTCCACAGAAATGTCCTTCACAATAATATTTAACCAAATATCTGAGCACTGTCGTCCAACCAGGGTTACACATAATATTAACCATTAAAGTTGAGGTGATTCTAAAATAAAGAAAGAGTGCCTTTCTTTGACTGGAATTTCTGAAGTCAGGGGTTCACTGAAGGATTCTTTCCAGGACAGCTTGAGGAAGTATAGCATTCTTTTATGGTAGGAGAGCCTGGGAGACACACTCCTTCCCTCCTCTTTTTCCTACCAGTTATCCTTGGATGTCAGCGTGCATAAATTATAACCTACTGGGCTCTTTAGAACCTGAGAGAGAAGAACCAGAGTCTGAAGTCACTCAGTCAAGTGATGACGCATAAGACCTTCTGAGGGTTCAGCACTTGATGCTGACAGAAGTCAGAAAGAGAAAGGCTGAGTATCCTCCAAAAGGTGAGGAAATGGACATTACCCTTGCCCAAACCACAGTAGCATCAAGAATCAAGGACATAAGATCAAATCAAATCTAGAACCTAGGTACCTTCCTTCTACTCATCAGTGCCAAGTTGAAAGTGTGGGCAGCAGTGGACTCCGCCAGAACCAGGGACCAGATCAGGGGAAGATCGATGTAGGGAGTCAGCTGTAAAAGACCATCTACCCAATACCCATGCATGTATGTCCACCATGCATAACTTTCCCCCAATATATAGACCCCTTCTCAGAAAGGAAAAAGAATCTTGAATGTGATGTAAATTCAAAGGAGATTCAGTTTCCTTTGATTGTTAAGACAAGATTTTGCATCATCACTGAAAGTCGAGGCTCCTGAGTTAAGTTAAACTTAGTTGTTGAGATGTGTTACCTTCTTAAATTTCAAATATCACATAAACAATGGACTACTAAAGCCATATACAATTTTGTTTTAGAAGTATATTTTATTACATAAAAAATATTTATTATATATTGTTAAATAAAACCCTGCAAATTGTCAAATAACATATATATATGTGTCAGGGTATCCTTTTTTCTATTAAAACTAATATAAAATTATATAAAAATAATAAAACAGTATACATTAACTATATTGGAATTAAAATAAAAACTTAATAAACACACATACATAACACAGAATAATATATAAAAATATTCATATAAAGCCTGGAAAGACATACTACAAAGAGATGCAGTGTTTCTCTCTGGGTGGTGCACCTGTGGTTGATTTTTATTTTCCATTTTCAGTTTATCTGTGTTCTCTAGATTTTCTTTTTTTTTTTAAGATTTTATTTATTTATTTGAGAGAGAGAAAGAGAGAGAGAGTGAATGAGAGCACGAGTTAGGTGAGGGGCAGAGGGAGAAGCAGGCTCCCTGCTGAACAGGGAGCCCGACGTGGGGCTCAATCCGGAACTCTGGGATCATGACCTGAGCCAAAGGCAGACGCTTAACCGACTAAGCCACCCACGCACCCCTGTATTCTCTAGATTTTCTACATGAACAACTCCTACATTGGTAATAAGAGAAAAATAAATATATGGAACATGAGTGCCCTCCCCACTTGCCTGGATTCAATTGACCCATTGACATAAGCTTTAATATTCAGTCCCTTTTGAGTTTGTTAGGTATATGTATGTCTTTGAATCCGATCGCTACTTGTAATTGATAAAATCAATTCTCTAGATGTGATCAACTATTTCTAAAGCATCCACTTGTGATGGATAAAATAATGTACCCACACTTCATAGAGGGAAGTGCCAACCAGAAGAAGCAAGTTGCAAATTCAGTTTTTAAAGTTCAGTTGCGTATATCTGAGGCACCAGAGGTTTGCTCCCACACGTCACCTGGCTTTGCCTCACATGAAGCAGCATTTGAGGACCGCTGAACTTTAATTTTTTTAAAGGTTTTTATTATGCCTAAAATTGCTTCCCACTTTTTAGCAGCACTCTTTTTAAGATGTTCAAATCTTGATTTAGTGTATCTTCTTCTAAGTTTTATTTTCATAGCTGTTTCCTATATTAATGGCTATTGCCTTTTTTTTTTTTTCATTTTATCTTAAGCTCCTGTTAAGGACAGAGCTCTATGATCTATTGTTCCTAGGAATGACTTCAAATTTTCTCATTACTGCAAGACATTAAGTTGCCAAGACATGATTTACTTCAGTAAGTGGCTTTTATGTCATCTACATCGGAGAGTTTTTGTGACTGCTATTTAAATTTCATTTCCCTGGCAATTTGTCTCAGTGTTAAAAAATAAAAGAAGAGACTATATGTTGGAATCTACCAAGACTCCTAATAAAATATTAGATGACCACCTCGTTAGGCAGACAGCACCACAACAGATCCCACAGCACAAGAAACCAGGGCAGTCCCTGGATAAAGCCGAGGAGAGGGGTACTCCTTGGCACTGCCTTTTCAAATGTGTTGCTATCAACTGCACACATTTCAGAATATGTTGAAGCAAAGAGAAGACCACAGAAGTGGAAAATTGGAAGGCAGAAAAAAAAATTCCCTCAGGCAAAGATTTAAAGTTAATTTTCAAGAATGTTTAGGTGGAGAATGCTTGCTGGAGCTCGATAAAGGTAAAGAGTACAATAGAAGCCTTCTGTTCCTATGCTGAGGGACTGTGCTGAATTGGCTGATAAGAAAATGAAATTTTGTCAGCAAACATAAGGTGACGATGAAGGGGTTCGGTTGTGCTGAGGGCTTGCTAAGCAGGGCTGAGAAAACGGTCCCCGTCTCCATCTGAGAAAGTGATGTTTTACATGTTGTTACAGTGCAATATTTGGAGTAAGAAAAATATAAGGTTGATGGGAAGAGTTGAATTTAAATGATTCCTCCATTGGATGGCAAAATATTCCAATATTTTTGTATAATACATTAAGCAAGAGCAAAGAATTTGAATTATTGGGTTAAAACAAATATTTAAGGGAAGCACAAAATAATAACACATTATATATGAGCATTAGTTTGAAAGTTGCTAAGATAATTTAGTAGTCATATTTTATTTGCTGATAATGTCTATGGCCATTATTATTATTCCTTTGATTTATAATGTGCACTTACTTTTAAAACCTCTAGGAACATGTAAATTACAAAATCCTACATGATTTAAACAATGGCATAACTAACAATGGCACTTAAGAATTGTGTTAGCACTACAACATCACTGTTACTCACATCGGCAGACCTTAGGTGTATTATCTCAGAACTTACGTTATTGAATTATTCCCATTCTTGTCATCATATATATTCTTGTTCAATGGCACTAACCTAAAAAATCATTTAAATGTTAAGAATAAAACTTTTAGGTCATGTTTTCCAGAAATATCCCTAATAATAATTTTATAGCTGGTCTCAGTATTTTTTTTCCCTCCAGTGACACCATCTTCAGAAATTGCCTTTATGAAAAATAATAATAATGACCAAGCACTCTGTGCCATATGATGCACTGTACATATCAACAATCTTATGACCTTAGACTATTTTTTTTAAAGATTTTATTTATTTATTCATTAGAGACAGAGAGAGAGAGGCAGAGGGAGAAGCAGGCTCCCAAGGAGCAGGGAGCCCGATGCGGGACTCGATCCCAGGACGCTGGGATCATGACCTGAGCCGAAGGCAGCCGCTTAACCATCTGAGCCACCCAGGCGCCCATGACCTTAGACTATTATTGTATGTGTTTTTGCAGAGGAAGGAAATCAACGCACAAAGAGGTTAAATAATTGTTTTCCAGTATCATGTTGCTGATAGCATAGGCTTAAACCCAAGCTGTCTTGGAGCGGTTTTGAAACAAAGAAGAAACACCTCCCCTTTCTTCACTCATCATTTCAGGTTAATTTAGTGTGTTTCGTTCTCATTTTTTGAAGGCAAATAATAATAACAACAGGATAGTCACTGGTGTTGCCTATAGCATGAATTGTCAATTGCCAAACAACTATATATTCGGAAACATTTGTATCTTGGACCAAATTTTTCAACTTTCTGTTTCTGTGTTTCTTCTTTTCTGTTGGAGTCCAGTTGGTGGTTGGGCAAGAGGGACTGAACAAAACAAAAATGACAAGGCAGAAAATCAGGAAAAGTTTCTAAACAGCCAATGAGGGAGGTTTAAGCAACTAAAATATTCTGCAGTTAAATAGGCAGATGTCCTGGCAGGTGACAGAGTTTGGCAACCGAGTCCCATAAAACCATTAGCATGAGGAAGATATGTTCGAAACTATCGCAACCCCAGCCAAATGGTATTCGGAGGCATGTGCCTGGTCTTTAGAAAGGAAACAGAAGACTAGTGCCATTGAACAGAAAACCCAAACAAGTGGGATAGTGGGATCCAATGAATAAAATAAGAACCTGAGATTCGTAGTACAGACGTCTTTGGATCAGGAACAAAATGTGAAAGTAAAAATCAATCCTGCTGATAAGATTGATGTTCCCAAAGGAACACCAAACATTTTTCCAAGGGATCAGGGAAAAGCTAACAAAAACAGTGTTTCTAATAGAGTCATACCCAAGGCCACGCCACACCCAAGATATTACTAATGACAAGACATCCATAGCCCTGTTTCATTTCTCCCATTTCTTGAATAAAGATGACTAAAATACTGAATTGTGGAACTATTCCACTTATTGAATGCATCCATCTCAAATTGGGACCACCCACCTCCATGTCCCTGCTTAGAATCAATCAGTACCAGCTAAAACCCTATGAGATCCTCGTCTTTCCTACAGCCTTTTCCAAATTGCCCCCACAATAGCTCTGGTGTGTGTTCTCTTTTGCTTCAAGAAACTAATTAACCTCATCCAATTCCCAAATCCAATTCCAGTGTTGGGGGTGGGGGTGGGGGGTTCTTCCACACAACACCAGGAGGGTGTCCAAGATATCCAATCAGTTCTGACACTCTTTACCTGGAGTTAGCATCAGACTAAAGGTTAAAGGTTAAAGGTTTAGTCTATAAGTCTACACCACACTTCAAATAACAGTCACAAGCCCTAGGCTGTTACTTATGCTTCTGATGACCAGCTACAGATTGGAGGTTCCAACAACTTCCTCCTTAGGTTCAATTTGCTAAACAAGCTAACAGAATTCAGGGAAACACTTTTTGTTCACCAAGTTCATTAAAGGATATGAATCAACAGCCAGATGAAGACATACATAGGGTGAGGTCCCCAAGAAAAGAGCTTCTGTCAGTGTAGAGCTTGGGGTCTGTCTCAGTGGCATGTGGAAGTGTTCTGGTTCCCCAAACATGGAAGTTCTCCAAAAAACAAGCCCAAAAGTTGTCCTCTTGGGTTTTTATGGAGGCTTCACTACATAGTCATATTTGACTAAGTCATTGGCCATTTGCTGATTCGACCTCCATCCCCTCTCCCCTCCGTGGAGGTCAGGAGGTTGAGACTGAAAGTTCCAACCCTTTACTCACATGGTTGGTCCTCCTGGCAAACTCTGCAACCTTGGGTGGGGTCCTTAAGTTGCCTTCATTATAATAACATGACACTCATTCACATTTATGGCTCTGAAGCATTTTCAGGAACTGTGGATAAAGACGAAATATATCTGAAATGTACATTTTGGTCATGTGAATGAACAAATATATATTTCTTATAAATCATTTTATCACACCTCACTTTCTTACACTGCATTTGTGTTTCTGGTTGTCTTTGGTCAGTGGGCTTCAACAACTAAGGGAGACCAGTTCTTAGAATCAACATGCTTGGGCAAAAAAGATTTGCTGTTTCTGTGAGACTGGCATACGGTTTACCTGACTAGAGTGAGACCTTGGTCCAGAACATTGAGAGTTAAATGGCTTGAGCTACAAGGTTCAGAAAGGTTGAGGTCCAGGAAGTCAAGAAGGTAACTATAGCCAAAGATTATTTATACCATAGTTCCCCAATTTACTTATATTTTATATTAGAATTATAGAAACTTGAGATTAAGGTGGTCTTTTTGGTAATACAGTATGGGAGTCAGACAGTATGTTTGCTTAAATGTTTCATCTTAATGTCAATTTTGTGATAAATATATTTTAAAAAATCTAAGATGATATCAATGGCTTTTTTAATTTGTCTCTGTTTTCTTCTGTAAAGAAAGTTCAGAGCTTGTAATCATTGTCTGAGAGAGTCTACCCTTGGCCCAGGGGTATTTATGTTTGATATAAATTTCCTTAGCTAGGCTTTCATGGACTGTCAGGTTTGTTATGAAGACAGTATGAGCAGAAGAAATGCAATGCTTTATCCCCCCAAATTTCCTTATAAAATATAAATATTCCACGGCATTTAAAACTGGGATGCAATCCACTACAAGTATAATCTTGAAGATGTTTCTAGCCTCCCTGTTTATTTAGCGAAAACGTGAAATGAAAAGAAACACAGTACCTAAGCCTCATTATACATTCCTGAGTGTGCAGGAAAGGTGCAGCTGCTAGCTATTCATCACCTAAACTTCGCTTTGTTTCTATTGACAGATCATTTTAATAACCACAATTCTCCAGTTGATGTAAAGTATTCCACATTTCCATGCTTGAGCAATTTATTATCTAACTGCCTGAAATAGGAAATTTTATTTCTGCATTTTTCCCTGGTAATTCTTCTTCCCGGTACATTTTTTTTTCCCCTTAAAAGTGCACTGAATAACAATGTTGCCTTTTCAAAAAAATTTCAGTCTGGCAGTTTAGTCAAACCTGACAGACAGTGGGAAACTATTTAAACAGAAGGTACTCAGTGTCATGGGACCTGTGGTCCTTGAGAACTGTCTCCTATGTTGGTTGACCCAACCGGTGATCTCTTCTGTCTGAATTTATAGAGTGTTTAAATTAAGTAATTTTTTTTTAAGGCGGAAAACCTAACACCTATATATCAGGGACAATGTTCGGTTCTGCTTTGAGTAGAAAGAAAGATAGTTGTGTGTCCACTGCCTTACATCTTCCTGTTGTTCAACCTCACTCTCAAGCCTTCCGTCCTTTCTGCTTAATGAGAGGTGGAAAACAGTGCTAATTCTTTTTATCATGGTTGGTCTAAGAATCAATACTGCAATGACATTCTTTTGAGCAGTAAGGCATCTCTCCCATATTGTACTTTAAGTTAATGATGTGACAAGATCCTAGAGAAAATACACTCCAGTTTTGTTTATGACAACAAATGAGGCTTGGATTGTCAACTTGTTCACTTTATATATTGAGCTATGAAGCTGAAAAATACTTACTACACATGAAATAAGAAATCACAGTGTTTTGTCGAGATGAACTTCATACGTCTCTTTTATGCCATTAACTAGCTGAGTGCAAACTGACTTGAGAACAACGTGATAAAGTTTATATTTTCAGCCTGGGCGAAAAGCAAATGAGAGCTCAAAGGCTATTTTCATCACCCTTGATGATTTTGTTCATTGCATTTCTTTGTTTCTTGCTAAAACTATTTTGCTAAAGGCTACAATATACTGAGAATTAGAGCTAGTGGAGTGGAAGTAAGTCGGCTTTGAAGCTAAGTGGCCAGACTGCCTCCCTCCGGCAAAAGTATCTCCTTATGATAGAGCAGAATTCCTTTATAACGGGACTGGCGAACTTCTAAGAGATTACCCAAGTGTCAGGCCCAGTTTAGAATGTACTTAGGATGCCATTTGGAAGGAAGAAAATGCCATGTTTGTTCAAGTAAGCCTTAAAAATAACATTTAAGCTTTACTTTCTTTTTCCCTGCTGCAGGCAAGGCAGAATGAAATTAAGGATAAGGGGAAAACTATAATCAGCATCGGGGAAAGGGCTCATGACGGTACACTTTTGAAATATAAGAGAGTTTGGAGAGAGCCTAAATTATTCCTATGTGTGGCTTCACAATCTTCTGGTTCAATATAAGGTTATAGGCCTTCTAGTAGTCAAATCACTATGGCTTTGAGACTGCATCCCTTGAATTGAGAAAACCTTATTCTGTTCCTCAGCTTCTCTTCCTGAGATATTCTCCAAAGCCTACTAGAGCTAGTTTTGAGCAAGTGTAAACCAATCCTGGTGACTGTCATTGGAAAGTCTTACTGGTCTGAAGTGGAGTCCATTGCCAACATTATTTTATTGCCAGGATCTGGGCAGACTAAATCATTTGGATCAGTCTTCACTGACCATGTCTCTATAGTCCCTTCATAGTTCCCCAGGATGTGAGGTTGAGGAACTTAAAATCAGCTGCATACTCTGCGGGTCCTTTGCTTTTTTTTTTTTTAATGTGTAGTGTGGGTTCCATTTTTTTTTTTTTTAACAAAGAAATACATCCAATGAACAAGATAAACCAATAGTACACAGGGAACTTCCCAAAAACCTCTGCTATTTCTCCCAGATGACCTATTGTAGAAGCTATCAACATTCCAATTTATTTGTTTATTTATTTCAAGAAAAAAGTCATGTATAGGATTATTGTCTGGCTATAGATAAACTCAACTTACAGAACTCTACACAATCCATCAGGATTTCTCTTCCAAATTAGAAGACTCCAAGTTTTATCCCTGAACGATCAGTGGCTACTTGTCTTATATGTATGGAACTGGAGGACCTTTCCTGGTGCCTTTCCTGAAGCAGAGAAAATTTAGCTTCAGAGGTAAATTATACCTTCTAAAAATCCATGCTGTCAGGCTAGACAAAGAGGCAGTCCTTTATTAAAAGTCAAAATGAAATAATAACATAGATGCAAACAAGCCATATTCCTAAATCATTTTTACTGGGAACCAACTTATGTAATATGTGCCTGTTATTTACCTTCGTGCTTGACACATGGCATCTGTGGTATCGTCCCAGGAACCCTACAGAAGTATGTCAATACCTGCCTAATAGAATTTGGATCTAGTATTTTTTTAAAGAAATATTTGTCTTACACCATACACAAACATAAACTCAAAATGGATTAAAGACCTAAATGTGAGACCTGAAACCACAAAAGTCCTAGAAGGAAACATTAATAGTAATCTCTTGGACATCGGCCTTAGCAACATTTTTCTAGATATGTCTCCTCAAGCAAGGGAACATAAAAACAAAAATAAACTATTGGAACTACATTAAAATAAAACAACAAAAAAAAAAACTTTTGAGTAATGAAGGAAACCAACAACAAAACAAAAAGGCAACCTACTGAATGGGAGAAGTATTTGCAAATAATGTATCTGAGAAGTGGTTAATATCCAAAATATATAAAGAACTTACACAACTCAACACCAAAAATCAAATAATCCAATTTAAAAAATGGACAGAGGAACTGAATAGGCATTTTTCCGAAGAAGATATACGTTCCAATTTTAGTATATGTGCTGCGGAAGCAAGCACCAAAGAAGACATACAGATGGCCAACAGACAGATGAAAAGATGCTCAACATCAGTAATTATCAGGGAAATGCAAATCAAAACCACAATGAGATTTCACCTGACACCATAGAAGACAGAGTGTCCAACACTAGTTGCTGTAGCAAATAACCCCCAAACCTCAGTGGTTTAACACACACATACTCATGCATGCGTGCACACACGTACATACACACACGCACACATGCAGATTGGATGTGTCTCCTGGGCAAGGTTCTTTTCCAACTTTGTGATTAAAGGGTTCTGGCTTTTTTCATCATGTGATTCAGTCATGTCTGAGTCTTTTGCATTCATCCTCAGGGCAAAGGGGATAGGACACTCTACCTGAATATCTCTGGGAGATTTTAGTACACAAGACAGGAAGAGGCTAATATCACTTCCATTCACATTTCATTAGTTAAAACTAATTATGTGGACCTCTAAGTTTACCTCAAAAGAACCTGTGAAATTTTCTTCCAGCATGCTCAACAAGAGAATGGAATGGGTGAGTATCTAACCAGGGTCTGCTACAATGCTCTTGACAACAGCAAGTTTCTGCTGGGTTATTGTGAAGTTTGTGAAACTCTTGATAATCAACTAAGTATGAGCAGAAAGCCTAATGTAATTGCTGTTCTCATCACAAATCCTGTGCAACTCATTTTAGAAACCTAAACACATTATGGTATTTTAGCAAGGGTGATAGGCCATTTACTGAAACTACACCTGCATTGTCAAACTTCTCACTGCTTTGGCCCAGGACTGGAGATGTTGGGTATCTATTTAGAGAGGAATAGCATGAAGTGGCAAAATTTTGTATGAGCATACTTCCTGGCTCTGTGTTGGGACTCTGGCCTCTTTCATGAACAGGACTTATGAATATTCTCCAGCACTAAGAGGAAATTCCTTAAAGCTCTTTGGAAAAGAATAAATCCTAAGGAGATAGAGAATGCAAACCATTTTGATTTCATTTGAGGGTATGGAGTCCCTGTGAATATGTGGATGGGTGTCGGGTAGGTTTGGACAGTTATTCTGAGTGTGGGACAGTGCTGGTCACTCAGACTGTACTCCAACCACAGCTCTTGAAGATACATGCCTCAGCCTAGACACAAGATCTGAAGCCAGGACAGAGGAAAAACCAGAAGGAGAATTTCATGAACCCAAGGTAAGATGTCCAGGAAGGCCGGGCAGCCTGGCTCTGTGGCTGGAGGTCCAGCCTCAGCAGGAATGGATCAGCACTGCAGAGATCAGAGTAACTGGCAGGACTATTTTCTGAGCATATGTGTGACAGGAGGGGTGACCTCCAGTACAGACTGAGAAGAAATTTGAGAGGATGGTGGAGGCAGGAGTCAGTGTTTTTCCTGAAGAGCTAAAGGGAAAGACCCAAAACTATACCAGTTTGTGGCTATTGTTGGGCCTGAATTTTTACCTCCAAATGTGATATAACTGGGGACATCTGGTTTAGATTGTCGTAGGTAGAATAATACCCTCCCTCCTGTTCCAGGACCCTAAAAGTCCTCAAGAGGATATGTTTTCTATGACATATTTGCCCAACTCACTTCAGGAATAAGATGAGGCTGCTATACTAAGTTTGTTTTTTGTAGCTCTGGATCTCTTTGGTTTTCATCTCTGTTACCTAAGTTAACTCCACTGTTAGTGAGAATTAAAGGGACATTTTAGACAAATTAAATACTTTGAGGTAGACTATTAGCTCCTAAATATAATGCCCTCCTTTCAAAAATCACCTAAGTAATGACTAATCCCATGCTGCTCTTCTCTTCATTCATATAAAATACATATGAAACATGTTAACCATTACTTCTTAGATAGTTAAGAAATTGGAATTCCCTTCCTTTATTCTTGCTTCTTTCCAGAAATACTCACTTTAAAAGAAATGCAAATCAAAACTACAATGAGATATCACCTCACACCTGTCAGATGGCTAAAATCAACAGCACAAGAAACAAACAGGTGTTGATAAGGATATGGAGAAAAAGGAACCGTCTTGCACTATTGGTGGGAATGCAAACTGGTGCAGTCACTCTGGAGAACAGTAAGGAGTTTCCTCAAAAAGTTAAAAACAGAACTACCCTACAATCCAGCAATTGCACTATTAGATATTTACCCAAAGGATACAAAAATTCTAATTCAAAGGGATAGATGCACCCCTATATTTATAGCAGCATTATTTACAATAGCCAAGATACAGAAGGAGCCCAAGTGTCTGTTAACTGATGACTAGATTAAGAAGATGTGGTGTTCATATACAATGGAATATTATTCAGCCATAAAAAAGAATGGAATCTTGCTGTTTGCAATGACATGGATGACATGGATGGAGCTAGAGAGTATAATGCTAAGCGAAATAAGTCAGAGAAAGACAAATACCATATGATTTCACTCATATGTGGAATTTAAGGAACAAAAGAGCAAAGGGAAACAGAGAGAGAGAGAGGGAATGAGAGAGAGAGAAACCAAGAAACAGACTCTTAATTATAGAGAACAAACTGGTGATTACCAGAAGGGGAGGTGGGGGGGTGGAATGGGTGAACTAGGTGATAGGGATTAAGGAGGGCAATTGTGATGAGCACCAGGTGTTGTATGGAAGTGTTGAATCACTATATTGTACAACTGAAACTAATATCACACCCTCTGCTAACTAGCTGGAATTAAAATAAAAGCTTACAAAAATAAAATAAAATAAAGCCAGTGATATATAGTACACTGAGGATGATGTATTCAAGTATTTCAACCATTGCAGAACCTCAAGGGCAGGGTCTTTCATGTTCTACGTATCCCTTGTTCTTTCCTGAATTTCTGATACAGGTCAAATGCAATACCCCTTACTTTTTAGCATATGGTTACATCCAAAATAGACCACTCTGCCTGGCCTAATACTAGTCCCAAACCATTGGTCTAGAACCTCAAAGTAACCACCAGTGAGTGGTTGTCTGCTTGGGTTCTCTTGGTGGATCAGCTTTCTTGCTCTAAAAATGATAAAACTTCCTTCTAAAACTCTGTTAAGGATGTGGTCTTACATGCTTCTTTATAGAACTTACCTTTTGGCATTTCCTAGAAAGTCTTTCTTGGGAACAATCCTTGGTAAATTCACATAAGATGTAGTTTCATCTTTGTAGTTGTGTTCTCATTCTGTGTTTTGGGGGCCATGTTCCATTTCCTCTCTGTCTTTTTCTCTCTGAGAAGGTATTGTGACAAATAGTACTCTATAAATATTTATTAGATAAATGCATGGCAAATACAAGGTACACTTATTTGTACCTTATATAAACACACTAATTGTCATGTCATTGTCTTGCCAGGGTTAGTTCTGTGGCACAATTTGGTTAAGACACAGACAAACATTGTGTCACAATATAATAACATCAGATAGCACCATCCCCAAATTATAACACTTCCAGGTAGTGGGACCTATAACAAATATTTCATAAGAAGCAAGAAATTGTAAAAAAATATCACTTTTCTTCAAGCATAAACACTAAATATTCCAACTCAAAGAGCAGGTTTCACAGCATGGTGGGTATACAGCCCATTCTATTTGTCCTTGGGCTTAGTCCATTGATATGGAGGTCTGACTCCAAAATTTTCAGAAGAGGCTTTGTGGATACCTCATGCTCAAGGATGAACATTCTTTTTGGACCTTATTCCTATTCACTCTCAATATAATATCTTGGTCCTTTTGTTTCTTTTTACTCATACTCCCCAACAAGTTTCTACCTCCCCTTTGCCTGGCCTCTAGCTTGGATTATTAGGCATTTTCTGTTTCCTTATCAGTGGAAGCAAGGGTAAAGAGAAATATGGAAGGAGATGCTCATGGATATTGGGAGAATCTAACAGAAAATCAGTAAATTTGTACTTCAAAGATTAAGCTCCTCTGGCGTATAGTAAATACTTCATTAAAACAAGAGTATCTGTCTCTTCTTCAACACTGAGATACCTTACAGATGTTCCTTTTCTACTACTTTAGACTCAGACGAAGGTTAGGAGGAAGAAGGTAAATCTGTTACGACTTTGTTCTCCATGCCTATTTTAATTCATTCATGGTTAATTTGAAGCGATGGGCTCAGTCCATTGTTAAGTGAGAGAATGTGTAAACTTATAGCAAAGGAAAGGTTAATTGAGATATCATGGAAGACTGAGAGAGTTCTTGATCCCGGAATTTATCTTTAACTAGAACTATTGAAACTAAATTCTAAAGTTCCAGGGGAGGATCAAAATAAATCTATCCCTATCTCTATCTATCTAATCTATCATCTATCTATCTATCTATCATCTATCTATCTCAATCATCTATCATCTATCTATTCAGTTCATTAAATGAGGCAGAGAGAAGCCAAGCATTTAGATCCATTATTTAATATTTTATGTAATCAGAAATAGTTATTTTTCCTGGCTACAAATTTTGGAGCTACTGATACCTCTTGAGAATGATAGCCTAAGCAATAGCAAAAAGAACAATTTCCCAGAAGTTCTTATATGTTTTATGGTATATAAATATATATATACATATATTATGATATATAAATATGTATTTTTATGATGTAATAATATATATTAGAGTGATAATATGTATAATACATAATAATTATATATATAATAATATAATATATGATCTTGCCTGAATCAGATGATCTGTTTTGATTTTCCTCTAGGGTAGTGACATTACTAATGTGAGTTTTTCATTTATTTTGGCAAATATTTTATTTTAGTTGATTTATTTCCCAGTTGTTTTGCTGTTCATTAATGTCCTCCTCATTGGGTAGAGAGGTGTGGGGATGAGAGGGAAGTACAGCAAAAAGGAGAAATTTTGCTTGAATGAATCAAGTTTTCATCTTATTATGAGCAAGCTTGAGTGTATAATTTTTATTTTTTAATTTTTTGGGGGGGAAGTGCAGATGGAGAGGAAGAAAGAGAATCTTAAGCAGGCTCCATGCTCAGCACAGAGCCCAGGGCAGGGCTCAATCTATGACCCTGAGACCATGACCTGAGCTGGAATCAAGAGTTGGTGACTTAACTGACTGAGCCACCCAGGTGCCCTTTCAGTGTGTAATTCTTAAAAAAGGAAGTAAACCAGGGGTTTAAAAACAGTAATAATTATTTGTGTTTTTGCCTGTTTGTATGTTTCCTTTAGTTGTTAAATATATATTATAGTTTGCATTATACTTTATGAGCATTTTGAAGTGCACTGAGATATGTTCTAACATTTGTGATTATAAAATATTTCTAATAAGGTAAAGTTTATGGAAAGTCTGTTTAGGATTATTTTATTTAGCCAATTGTCTCCATAGATATACACAACTTTGGATATAATTACTTTAAATGCTATAATGTTACAATGAATCAACCCAGATACTGTGTATTTTCACTGATACATTGAAGGTACTATACTACGGGTTAGTAAAATTTGTGGACCAGTAATTAACATTACATAAGAAGTAAGCACAAAGTAAGTGGTCAGCATATTAAGAAATGTTTCACTGGTACTTCAAATATAGCATTTCCAGAAGGGGTCTAATTATTTATCCTCAAATTCTCACTTTTGGTACTGAAACACTACCATACGTCTCATATTCTGGCTCACAATATTGTTCTCCTCGAGTACAATCAATATATTACACATGCTATCTCAAGAGTCATCAACTAATCAACTAGCTTCTTTTTTCTCTTTGCACACTTTCCCCTGACCCTTGTAATCACCAAGTCATATCAATTACTGATTATATCTCCATGATCACATTGAGTTTTTGTCCTTTTCTTCCACTGTGCTAGTTCAAGCTCATAATGTATTGTCATGTGAAAACTACCATAATATATTTCTTCTTCCTATCTCTAGTCCTACTTTTTTCATCCACTAACTACAAACTGGTCAGAGTGAACATCCTAATAGCAGAGAGATGATGGCATCATTCCTCTTGCAGAAAAACCTTAGGGGGTGATCCACCGTATCAGTCAGGGTTCGTGACTGTAAGCTCAGAAACTGGCCCTGGTTTTTCAGCAATGAAAATGGAATATAATGACAGGCTTAACAGGAAGCTGGCAAACCAGATTTGAGAACTGTGTGTGGGCATAGGTCAGTTGGAAGGCCTTTTCTAGAAATAACCATATTTTAGCAAGAACAATTGTGCCAGGAAGCTGCTGTTGCGGCTTTAGGATGCCATCATCAGCAGGCAAGAGAGGCATCTTTCCTATTGACTTCTGTAGTGTGAGAAGAGGTACTGCATGCCGTGGAGAGGCCCCAAATCAGGAGAAAAGTTAGGTGCCGGACAGTCACTCCAATCAAGCCCCCACCTAAGGGGGAAGAAAAGAAAAACCTGAGAAACACTTGTGAAGTTCACAGTCCAGAGGCATAGGTTCCCTAGAAGACTGAGGTCAAATCATAGGACTATAGAACACTTGCCCTCCCCTCACATCTCAATACCACATTACTAAAGTCCTATTTGCAGCAGTTCATTTTACTCATGACAGCATATCCAACTGTCACCAAAAAAATTACAAGGTATAATAAAAGGCAAAAAGCACAATTCGAAGAGACAGAACAAGTATTAGAGCCAGCCATGTGAGGGACATAGGAATTATCCGACTGGGTATTTAAAACAACTATGATTAATATGGTGAGGGCTCTAATGGATAAAGTAGACAGCCTGCAAGAGCAGATGAGCAATGTACGTAGAGCAGTGGAACCAGGAGAAAATGCTAGAGATAAAAAACACTGACAGGAAGAATGCCTTTGATGGGCCACCTAGTAGACTGGCATGGCTGAGGAAATAATCTTGAGCTTGAGGATAAGTGAATAGAAACTTAAAGAGCTAAAAAGCAAAGAGAACAAAGACCAAAAAAAAAAAAAAAATCCAAAGGCTGTGGGATGACTACAACAAGTTTAGAAGATGCATAATGGGAGTACCAGGAGAAGAAAGAGAAAAGAACAGAAGAAATATTTGAAACAATGAATGAGAATTTCCCCCAAATCAATGTCAGACTCCAAACCACAGATCCAAGAAGTTCAGAGAACAGTAACAGGATAAATGCCAACTCCCCACACCCCAACCACCAAACACACCACGGCATATTATTTTCAAACTACAAAAAAATCAAAGTTAGATAAAAAAATCCTGAAAAGAAGTCAGAGGAAATGGGTGAGGGATGTAGAGATACTTTTTGTTTTTCTGTTTTTGTGCCTCCCTCAACCACCCAAGAGCCTGAGACATTTTTCCTAATCATCCTTCCCATAAATTTTGAACACCACAGATAGACTGCGTATGTTTATTTACTGTATGTATATCTCTGCTTTATATATAAAAAAGGGTAAGTGTTCTTGCTCTCCAACCCCGGAATGCCCCCTTTGAGAATGCCTGCACTAGTCAGAAGTAGCGGTACTTTCCTCTGACCTTCCATAACTCTTTTCTTCTGTTGTACAGTTATCATATGTTGTCATGTTTGTATATCTTTCCTACCAGATCCATTAGCTTCTTAAATCAATGGTGCTCTACCACTCATTTTATATTCCCCTTCCCCAATGGCTGGCACACACGTCACTCGAAGATTGAATTGGTTTAAAGCGGAGATTAAATTCAGCTGACTTGTGTATTTAATAAATGTGGTAGAATTAAAATAGGCAGGAAATATAAGAGATCATATTTAAAGTAAAGATAATAGAGTAAGAAACATACAAAGCGAGTTTGTAAATGTTGATGATTATTATTGGACTAGAAGTTTATTTGGACGAATAGTGAGACATTAGGCCGAAAGGTGTGTGGATTTGTAGTAAATTCATTTACGATGTGATTTATTAAAAAGAACACACAATTTACAAAATAAAATAAAATAAAATAAAACACAGTTGTTGCCTATGTGACTATGGACAGAATTTTAATGTTACTGTAGGCAGGAAGGTTGGCATGAGCGACAGGAGGGTGGACCTTAGACGTCCTGATGAAAGCCCCAACCAAGGACCTCCCAGGGACCACCCCGTTCCAGCCACGTAGCAGTCAGTTTGTGGTGAGAATATCCCTGCAGGAGAAGAGTTAGGTTTGTTGTGCAGAAAGCCACCACTTGTTCTTGTTTCACCCATGTCTCTAGCATGGAAATAATGTTCCAGCTTCCTACCCCGTGTAGGCATTTGGAAGACATCTTGGGAAAGGACATGTGTAGTTGGATAATTATTATATAATCCAGGTCTGTCGCTCAAATGTTGGGACCCTAGGACCCACTCAAAAGAAAAAAATTGATATAAGCCCACATCCTGGAGTTTCTGGGGCCATTGCCACTCTTGATTGGTCTGTTCCCTCCTCCCTTGGAGGGTACTTTAATAAAACTTAGCTTTACCTTTATTTTGCTGTCCCATAATCCTTTACTCTGGCAGAGAAAAGAACCAAGGCTTCTTTCCTTTTCCATCTCCATCACATTACTTGGATTAAAGAGACCATGTATGGAACCTAGTTAGTAGCATACATTGGGCTTAGTAGGAAAACAGAAAGCAACTGCAATCCCATTCCCTTCTTGTTTCCTTCTGTGTCAAAGTCATTCATGGCCCAACGCTTTTCCAGATAATTTCAGGTGACAATGGATTTTCTCCTTTTCCTAGTATTCAAAATCTAGCCCAATATCATTAAAACTCCAAACTTCACCAATGAATTCTTTTTCTCAACCAGCTGGGATTTCCCTCAGGCTGGGAAACTTGCTGTGGGGTAAAGGTCATGCATTCTCCTCCTTTAGATTTTTCATGGGTGAGGGAAACCAGACCCTTTGTCTGCCAAAGTCCAGGTGATATACACCATGCTCTCCAGTGATCGCCAGGAAGCCATCCTTACTTAGCTTGAGAGGAGAGGAAGCCCTTCCTGCCCCTACCCCATAGAAGGGGGCAGAGCACACTGACCAGTCTCTCCAGGGAAATCCTCACCACCATTGTCCTCAAGTCGCTGTCACTCTTGCCTCCCACAGAGAAGCTGGAGGTAGGTGATGGGGTAATGTTGGCAGAAACAAGAATTAAACAAGTCTCACATAGATGATATAGGAATCACTTTAAAACTGGAAGTGTAATGACATCTAGTACATTTTTTCTGGCCTTAGAAATATTGGCTGAAAACTCTGAGATTATAGGAAATGTCTCTGGTTACATTTTAAAGCATGAGTACTGTATCTGGCACACAGTTATACTCAGGAGATATCAATTAGTCTTTTTAAATTCTCACTATTCTCTCCTTTTTCTTAAAAATCCTTCTCTGAACTTTTTTTTCCAAGCCACAATTTCAATTCTACAAATGTCTTCTCTTATAAATACATCATATTGCATATTTCTGTACATTTTTATCAATTCATTTCTGTCTCATGGAAAAGAAAAGAGATTGGGTTTTTAAGTAAACATCAATAAGTAATATTATGTATAAACATGGAGTATATGGAGAGTTAAAAATTATATCTTGTGTGTTTAGAAATAATGGAGAACAACAAAAATATGCTAAATATTTCCAGAGATTTCTATTTGTCCCTCACTTTCCTCAGCCATAATGAGAGTTTAGAACTAGATAATGTTATTAATTTATAACTGAAAATAAAAGACATCACAGGGGGTAGAAGTACATTCCACTTCCTCAGTGCTCTGCCTGACCCACTTAGGGGTGTTTTATGAAAGATCCTCAAAAAAAAAAAAAAAAAAAGAAAGATCCTCTACCATACTAACATGGAGTATTGAAGTCTTCTTTCTTCCTTAGAATATTCCAATAGATTTTAATAATTTTATGGATTTGTAGATTCCCATGGATTTAATGATTTTAATGTCAAATCTTCTTGAACCTATTTATAGTTCTGGAGTCTACCATTTACAGGATAGTGTTACTATTATACAGAGAAATACTTGCCATTTTTTGAATGAAGTCACCGCTTTTAAGTTTCAAGGAGTGCCATCTAAAAACCCTAAATCACCCACCAACAAGAGCTAAGGTGGCCTGAAGGAATTTCGGAAGCTGATAAGCTGGCGTGTCTGAGCAGTGGTCAGTCAGAGATCAGATCAAGAGAGCATCCATACCCGTGAGCAAAGGAGTAAAGAGTGTGTAAAGTCCAGTTAAATAATGTGAAACTACTGGCAGGCAGTGAAAATAATTGAAGAGAGCCTCTTCGGAAGGGTGAAAAGGAAAGGTAATTGGGGATGGGAGTGAAGCAAGGAAGAATTTCAACAGAGCCAGCACACTGTGTTGGCCTCCATCGTCTTTATATTCCTCTCACTTGGTGGAGATTCAGTCCTGACTGAACCTGGCTTGGAAATACACCTGGTAACTACAAACAGCTGCTTGGCTGCCTGAGTAGCAGACCCTTAATCTACGTTTGCCGGGGTAGACGGCAGAAATATTTTTCCAGCAGAGGCAGTTCCTTGACGCTAATATCAGTGAACATGCTCTCCGTGCCTTTCACGATTTTGTAAACTTTGATCACGGTTGCTTCATCTTTCATGTTTGCAGGCTGCATGAGTCTTTAGTTCTTCCACATGTGGCAGGCCCTCTTTCCCCTCAGTAATTTCAGTTTATAGTTCTCCAGACATTCTTCAACTCCGTTCTTTCTTGAGGTGGATCAAGGAGATTTTCCAGGTGTGGATTCTTCATTGTTTTGAACAAGGACAAGGCAATAATTTCTATTTTATTCCTCAATGCTTTCTTAAAAAAAAAAAAAAAAAATCCCAGCATGCTTTGGGCTCCAAGTGCTCTTTGGACAGTTGTACTCATGGAATAATACAGCACTTTTTCGATATGGGGTCTTGTTAAAATACAGATGCTAATTAAGTAGGTCTGAGGCGGGGTCTGAAATTCTAGGAAGTCCCTAGGTGATATTGCTGGTGTGTAGACCACATTCTGAGTAGTGGTGGGTTAGTACAATAACTATCAGAGCTTTTCTTTGTGGCAGAAGAAAAAAAAATGAGAAGAACGTGCATTATTCCCCCCATTCCACCTCCCACCGCCCCAAATTGTGACTTTCTTTTTTTCTAAATTTACATGTACTTACTGATTTCCCTGTGAACACAAATACACAGCCTCTCACTGCAATTTGTGTGAATTTAACATTACAAAATTTGGAAGTGTTGAACAGTTGCCAAATCATTTCAATTTAGTTATATGCTTCTTGCGACATCATGCAACTTGTCCTCAAGGAATGGATACACATAGAACAGAACAGGTTGGCAAAGAACTGGAATGATGCCCAATAAGAAGAGACACAAGCAAAAAACAAGGCTCCTGACACCACAAGTTCATCCAAAATGACATGGTAGTGATCAAGGAATTTGACTATCTCTAGTCATAACTCCAGCAAAAGTTGGTGTCAGGGGCCAAAATCTGTGCTACCCCATTATATGGATAAAGAGATGCAGAATTTGGTTTATAGCTAAAAATCCAGTCTGGGGGGGAAAGTGGGAGTGACTTAGGTATAAGAGTTAATACTATATTAGAAATTCAAAACTGTGAGTTAAGGTAAATAAACACAATTTAAGTTTTCTTCTGCCAGGAGGAGGAAGGAGGAACCCACTTAAATCTAGCTCTAGTTGGAAGATAATACCATCTTATGAAATTGTTTTAATAAGCTGCACACTTCCTTCCTTACATCAGTTTAAGAGATTGCAGGAAAAATCGGGTATGCCCCACTTTTATAGATAATTTTTAAAATTGCCCAATGGGGACTGTAGGTCCAAAATAAATGGGGGGATGCCATAATGTCTCATTTAAATAAGATCATGTATCTGGGTAGTACATCCTTTCATTAACCAATTCTTTGTGTATCTTTTCGTGGCAAATATTGACACTTTGTAATTTTTTAAAAGCCTTTTAGAAAATCTAAATAGTATTCACTTATAATTCTACTCTATATGATTATTTAACCCCTGTTTTTAGGATTTCTTTTATGTAGGGTGAGCTCCACTATTTTAACACTCCTGCCCCTCTCCATCTCCTCATCCACCTAATTGTTAAGTATTCGAACAAACTGGGCATGAGACACTTAGCCTCTTCTCTCTTTTGTGGGGTCTGCTTGCCTACAGAAGTCTGATGCTCTTGGTTAAGGGATCACCCTAAAAGCAAAGGCTCTGCCCCACGGAAAGGCTTGTGGTGGTCCAGGGCTGTGAGTGAGTGGGAGGTTATGTCTTTCTGATTTTCTGGGATCAATAGTAGGACGTCTATCATTGCCAGTTGTCCAAGCCACATTCTACAATTCCAAGTTTAGTAGCAATAAAGGTAACATTTTGATTCCCACCTTTGTAATCTTTTTGTCTTCTCAGTTGTTTCATACTTTGGCAGAGAAGAGAAGTAATATGGACTTGGCTGACCTTTGAGCTCAAACCTTAATCATCATCGTCATTCCTTCAGAAGACCCCAGATTTCTGTAGGCAAGCAGACCCCACAAAAGAGAGAAGAGCTAGTTCTAACAGGAAATGGGTTGTTTCCTCTTCACGATTCATATATTTGGATTCTAATATCTATAAATAACCATCCCAAACGCAAGACATTCAGAATTCAGCTTGAAAAACAACTGAATTCAAGCTACACCTTCCATGTTACTACAACAGAGTAGTTTGCAACTCAATCACTCTGAGTCTCAGTTATGTCCTCTATAAAATGGGGATCATATGTCTGCTTGTTTACCTTAAAGTGTGACTATAAGGTTAAAGTTAAATGCATATGAAAATGTGTTGACAAGCATAGAGCGCAGCAAAAATGTGTGTCATTATGTAAGAATTCTTTATATGTGTAAATAGGCAAACACACATTGAAAATATATATGACATTGCTTTCGATTATATTCACATTGCTTCTCTTTATAGAAAGCTGGAATTTAAACTGTTTCTTTTTTTCTACATATACCATTAACTCTTATTTATTGGGTCATATTCTTATTTCATACCGTAAGATACGCTTTCTTCTAGAGTTGCTTTTTGCTATGTACATTAAAAATGGATCATTTTTATATCTAAGCACTATGATTGGCTGAATGTATTTCTTTGTCACATAAAGATGTTTAAAGGTGAATTATGTTTATATCACTTATGTAGTTTTTTAATGATGTAAATATTACCTTGTCTTATTGTTGAACATTTTTAGATTTATTATTTTTAGTTATATGAGGTGTCAAATAACATTTGCTAGCCTTATTTCAGTACAGACACTTTTAAAATGTCAACCAAACCAGATGTTCTACTATAAACATGAATAAAAATGAGGGCATAGTGAGGCTAAATATAGGATATTTTGCTATGTTAATATTAAAATTACTTAAGATACAGGAGTGATGAAATTATATATAATTAATGAAAATGATAAGAAAAAACACCCAAGTTTATAATTCTTTAAAACAATGTTTGTACTTTGAGGTTAAGAAGTAATTTAACAATTTTTAATAGCAAGATTATGGTAATAAAATTAGATATGATTTCTAGTGTTATTGTCTTATTCTGATCATTTCTGATTTTGGAATCTGATACTGATTTTATTTTTTTATTCTCATTTTATGGTCTGATTTCTGTTTTGATTATTTCTGATTCTGATTCTAATAGTGCTAAATCTCAATGCCATCTCAAGTTCAATATCTAAGTGGACATTATATAATGATAATATGTACATATTACTTAGCCCATCAAAAAGGTGGGAAGGAGAACCCATATGCTATCAGAAAAAAGAAATCATAATTGTAACTTTTTTTCAGTTTTGTATGTATCGTGGCACCTAAATAACTTAATTAAAAAAAAACCTGTGTAACTAGCTTAAAAAGAAAACCAAATATGTTCGGTTAAATTTAAAAAATCACATAAAACAGTTAAGTTGTTCCTTTAAAACTTTAACTGTTTCTCTGACTGAATTAGAAACTCTATTTATAGTGTGTTTGCATAGATATGAGTCTTACTCTGTGTGAATCTACGTGAAGATGTGCATATAACACTGGCCTTTTCTAAATGATCACAATAGTGATAATATAATAATGTCATATAGTTCTAATTTTTTATTTTACTCTAGCTGTTTCTATTTCTTAAACGCCTATTGTGTATTAGCGATTTGTGTAGGTACCTTATATGTGTTATCCTATTTAATATATTCATTTTTAATTGAAACTAAATTGATAACATCATTTTATCTTAAAATACATTTTTCCTAATTCAAGACAGGAAATGCATGAAAAGAGTTCTTGAATTTTGAGACTTATCTGTAAAGAAAACTCACAAGTATAAAAGCAAACAATTCCAAGATTATTAATAGCATGCATTCTTGTGAATATTCATAATGAGCTAAAAATAGCCCTTGTGTGCATGGAGGGACTTTGTTCTAAAGTTAAAAGAAATATATACACATGGAAAAAAAATTTTTTTTTTTCTGGAGAATGCCCTGTACTTTCAGCCTATTTAAAAAAGAAAAATGTGGGCGCCTGGGTGGCTCAGTTGGTTAAGCGACTGCCTTCGGCTCAGGTCATGATCCTGGAGTCCCAGGATCGAGTCCCGCATCGGGCTCCCTGCTCTGCAGGGAGTCTGCTTCTCCCTCTGACCCCCCCCCTCATGTGCTCTCTCTCTCAAATAAATAAATAAAATCTTTAAAAAAAAAAAAAAAAAGAAAAATGTTGTAGACACTTTATATGTGTAAGTCTTTCCTGTTGGTGGTTATTCAAAGAAGCTGTTAGGTGATTTCTTTCAAATAAATACTAATTCCCTAATCTGTTCTGTAGGTCTAAATTGTTGTAAACTAGATTTCCTTAAAAATAAGGAATACCTGATAGTCTGTCCTTAATTGTTCTCAGTTCATACACAAATTAAAATTCACTTTAAAAGTATTTCATTTATTAAAATTTGAAGCAATTTTGAATGAAGCAAAAAAAACCTTTGACTTTATAATTTGTAATTTACACATTTAAAAAATAAATCCCTAAGTAAAATAAAATATTTTTCTTTTTTTCCTTCCTTGGTCAACAGGGATTTAAACAGATATTAAAATAATAATAAAATAAGGTGAAAATAATAAAGATTAACATAACCCCCATAGTCATCCCAAAAATTAGGTATTATTATTTTCCTTCCTTTATACATTTGCAATCTGAGCTTCAGAGAAGTTAACTTGCCAAAGGCTGCTGACCTAAGGGAATTTGGTGAGGTTAGAGTTAAAAGAATATCTTAATTCTCATTCAAACGGGTGAAAATATATCATGTTAGACAGGATGTCTTTACTAACTTCTTACTAACCTATACATTTTCCACTTTGTTGTCAGAAAAAAAAAATTTGCTAGAAAATGTTATAACTTTTTTGACAAATTTCCATTGAAATGTTATTTATTGTTTAGAGAGGTTACCAACCACAAACACTAAAGTTTTTTAAAGTTTTAAAGCTAGGTTATTAGTTTTTTATTGTCGCTATAACAAATATTAACACAAAGTTAGTGGCTTAAAACAAGACATATTTATTCTCTTACGGTTCTGAAGGTCATATGTCCAAAATGGTCCCTACAAGTCCACAGGTGGAGAGGATTTTTGCCTCAAGGTGAATTATTTCTAGAACCTCCCCCCCCATCCTTAATTTAGATGATGAGGTTTGGGAATTTTCAGCTGATAAGGCTTATATGAAAGTCGGAACTTGAATTGATGTAATGGGTTGAGAAACTTAAAGACCTCGGATGAGGTGAATGTATTTTGCATGTGAGGCGAACATGAGTCTTTGGAAGTCAGAGGGTGGCTACTGCTGAGCTGACTGAAGGGATCCATGAGTCACACACCTACTATCTTCAAAGCCCCTTTGTGTCACTGAACAGTTTACTTTTTGATCCTTCAGAGGCAATAGTGGAAGGTTATCAACCACAAAATTGACTTTCTCTCCAGAGCATGCTTCCTGACAGTGACTCGATTGCAGCATTTTTGGGGAATCAGGATAGGCTAAGAATTCTCCCAGTCATTAATACTGGGCCTTTTTTGCTTAATAGTCATTACCTCAATCTATCTCTATCCACTTGAATTTCACCATAATTAGCAAGAATAAACAAGGCTGCACCTCCAACACATTCCTTGGAAATTTCCTCAGCTAAATTTCCAAGTTCATCACTTATAAGTTCTGTTTTCCACGTATCTATAGAATACAGTTCTGCAAAGTTTTCTGTCACTGTATGATAAAGATACCTTTTCCTCCAGTTCTCCAAAGATACATGTTCTTCCTTTTTTCCTTACAAGATCTCACAAGGAGCACCTTTACCCTCCATATTTCTATCAGCAGTCTGTTTATGACATTTTAGGTATTCTTTAAGATAGGCTTTATTGTGCCCCTCACTTCCTTCTGAGTTCTCTCTAGCAGAGTCATTAATACCTATCTTTCTATAACAGTCTCTTTAAGTCAATTTACATTTGTTAAAATTTCATTTTGAAATGCTTTTTTTAAAGATTTTATTTATTTAAAAGAGAGAGAGAGCACAAGTGGAGGGGAGGGGCAGAGGGAGAGGGAGAAGCAGACTTCCACTGAGCAGGGAGCCTGTCACTGGGCTTGATCCCAGGACCCTGGGAACATGACCTGAGCCAAAGGCAGATGCTTAACCAACTGCGCCACCCAACACCCCCATTTTGAAATACTTCAAAAATTATTTGTTTAATCAATACATATCTCTTGATAGCCTAGTAAGTGCAAGGCACTGTTCAAGAAATAAGGGACAGGGGCACCTGGGTGGCTTAGTCGGTTAAGTGTCTGATTTTGATTTTGGCTGAGTCATGATCTCAGGGTCATGGGATCGAGCCCTGTGTCGGCTCCGCACTGGACATGGAGCCTGCTTAAGATTCTCTCTCTCTCTCCTTCTCTCTCTGCCCCTCCCCCACTCGGAAAAAAAAAATAGGGGACATAACAACCATCAATACAGAGAGTTCTTAAGCTCCTTAAGAACAAAATTAGAAGAGGCAAACAATTATATAATTTACAAGAAAATATCAAGTAGTTATAATGCTAGCTTGATTTGAATTGAACATTTTTCTATTGAATTTATGTTTTTTCTATCATGCTTCTTATAATTTTTCCAGCCTTTCCCCATTACCCAATTCTCAAACCACTTTCACACTTTTGGGTATTTTTATAGCAGCACCCCCCTCCCTGCTGTCAAAATCTATATTCATGTCCTATGGCTGTTCTAATAAATTACCACTAAATTAGTAGTTTAAAGTAACACACATTTATTTTATGACATTTCTGAAGGTCAGAAGTCCAAAATGAGTCTTTCTTCGCTAAAATCAAGGAGTCAGCAGGGATGGTTCCTTCCAGAGACTCTAGGAAAGAATCTGTTCTGTGAATCTTCCCATTTGTAGAGGCTGCTGAAGCCCCCTAGCCCCCATCTCTACTTCTGTTGTCATGTCACCTCCTATATCAGGTGGATCTCTGCCTCCCACTTATAAAGACACTTGTGATTGCATTGGCCATCCTGATAATCCAGGATAATCTCCTCGTCTCAAGATTCCTTACTTAATCATATCTACAAAATCTCTGTAACATATTTGCAGTTTTCAGGCATTCAAATGTCGCCAACTTTGGGGGCCATTATTAAGTCTACCATAGCTTGATATTATCCCTCATTGTGTTTTTTTATCTTCTAGTTTTAGTCGACTATGAAATGTAATTATGTTTTAATGGTTTGGAAATGTGGTATTATAAGTTTGTTACTGGCTATTTTAAGTAAGTTAAGTAAATAGTAATTAGTAAGTAGTAATTAATAGTTGAGCCATATTTTATCTAGCTAGTTCTATCTTTGTTGAATGCCAGCAGAAGATTTGGGAAGAGCTTTTACACTGTAGGTTAGAATTTATTATATGTAAAAGAGTTTGATCCTATATGCTTGAAAGAGTTCCCAGATACAATACAGACTCATTGTTTCTCTCAATAGCCTTGCTAGAATCAGGTGTAGACAATTAAGCATGTGATTACCTATCATACATATCATACATCCTGTGTGCTATTCTACTAGTGAGCACCTCTATCTAGAAGGTAGTGGAAAAGGGACAGTGGCTCATTCACGTACTTTTTGTAATAGGATTGCCATGAGAGTAACTGTAAAGGCTGATGCTTATTATTCCCCAGGAAATTAGAAACCACATAGAGAGAGTAATGGACTAAATCAGGAAGCCAACAAAGGCCTATTACAAATTAAGATCAGTTTGTCATTGTTTAAGATCATCCTGGTTTACTTTCTATGCCTAATTTAGATCCATGTTGTAGAGCCAGCAACCATCCAGATGGTGGTAGTTCTTTGGGACTTGACATTATTTTAAAAGGTCACCACAGGCAAATTATAACTGGCACCTCATTCTTATCAGAGACCAAACATCTGTGAACCTGCTCCAATTTTGAATCATTGCTGGAGTATTTTCCTATGGTAGCTCATTGCCGACTTTCTTTCTGAACTATGTGAACTAATATTTTTCCTATTAAAAATTGTCAGACATATTTATACACAGGCCCATAATGTTCCTAAAATTTTGTCACTTAAATTTGAGTCAAAAGACACTAGGTTTTTTTCATTTAGAAGCATGCCATAGATTCACTTACAGTAACATCAAATGTTTAAGAAATTTCCCCTGTGTAAGCTGTATTTCCTTTCCCGAAGTGTCGCTACATCCAGCAAACTTACAGCATTTACTCTGGTGCCTCAAAGCATTGTGTAAACAAACAAACAGTGTGTTTGTGTATATATATATATATATATATATATATATATATGCCATATTATATATATATGCTATATTATATATATGCTATATTATATATATGTAATGTTTAAATTATATTTCAGAATTTCCTTTCTCCTTTCAATATTAGAGAGTAAAAATGTATGAAATTATGAGTCAACTGTACACTCTCTCAGATGTACTCTCATCCACAGATATGCAGATCCCTAGGTTTTCTGTTATATGTAGGCTTATACTACATGTATATGTCATGGGAAAAGGCAGGCTGGGGAATGGAAATGTATCTTTTATTTCACCACTCTGAAATTTTACTACCACTTTGCCACACCTGTAAGAATTGATGCTCATACTGAGGATCCAGAGGACCTTAATTATGAGTGAAAGCTTAAATTATGCTCAGTATAGTTTTTGAATTTAGTGAATTTTATTGTTTTTTGCCTCCTTCCATACCCCTACCTGCATAATATTTAAAAACCCTGTTTAGTATGAAGTTCTTGTTCTGAACCGTAGCCCTACACTTAAGGTCTGGCTTCTTTGCTTGGTTTGTGCTAATAAACTCTCTCTCCACTTCTGAAGGGATGCTGTGACTTTAACCCCTAGCCTTGTAAACACATTCTTTGATATAGACAACTCATCCACTTGACTTTTGAGTATAAGCCAGGTATAAATATAATTCTCTATACTTTGGAATGATTACTGTCATTGTAGTTTGTTTACTAAAGGCAATCCAATGACTATCTATAGCAAAGAAAGCAGCTTTAGAAATCACCTAGGTGTGTTGTAAAAAAAAATATGGATATCTGGAGTGGGGCCTGGGATACATTTTTATCTGTAGAGTCTGAAGTGTAGCATTACTTGACAGCCATGAACTACTCCTAGAATGTAACCTCCGTAAAGGTACACATACATATAACCTCTTGGTGGAATTCAACAACCATCCACTTCCCCATTTATAACTCCAGCTTCAAGGGCATAAATAGGCTACAGTGATAGGTTACAGAGTTTTCAGACTAAGAAATTAGGGGGCCTTCCATATCAAGTGATCATTTTTCTGTTTGGAAGACTTCTTTGGTTACTCTTCTCTCTTGGAACTCTTGGAAATGTGGATGGATCATCTCCCATTTTGGAGGTGATCTTCAAACCACAATGAACTCAGATGTTTGGAAGAAAGACCTACCAGCATTATCATAGATCCAGATGGAAGGAGGCAGGAAGTAGATTGGTTAGGTTAGGTCTTCTTTGAATTTTGTGGAAAAATGCTATTTTCTTCTTTTTTTTTCTGTGACAGACTTTATTACTCATTAAAATGGTAACATTTTGAGGATCAAAATGATTTTGGGGACCGGGGATTTTGGTCTCTTTCTGGGCTCCAATCTAAGCTCACAAATAGGGTCAGAGTAGGAAAGCACCAAGAAATTGCAGGCCAAAACCTGGTCAATAACCCTGTTTTTTCTAAAGCGTCTTTCACATAATGATACCCGTTGGGAACTACCTGCATCTTTACAGTTGCGTGATGATTTTAAGAATCTGAGATTTAACCATCTTTGTCTTTCTTAGACATTCAGCTAATGCTTAATATACTGTCTTATATTTATGCCCATTCTTTAATAAATACTTTTTGAATGAATAAAAGAATAATTTTCTTTATTGACTCCTTATGTGTAATGTTCTTGAACTCTTTAAAAAAATGACTTAATTCACTGAAAAAGTGAAATCATAATTTCCTCCCTAATTGAGCTCATCCTCTCTGTAATTTGCAGATAGGTAAGTTTCTATGTATGGATTAGGATAGTCATGTATATAATCAATCTCTTTTAGTGTTTGGCATCTGCCCAAGTGGAATTTCAAATCTAGTATTAAAAAAATGGATAGCTACATGGCTACATATATAATCAAACCTCCGTAGCCTGGCCATAGCATTAATAAAAAAGATATCTGAAATATTCTGACAGAGTTCAGATTCCTGATTAAAAACAGACATACTTTGTGTTTATACATTAGTAATTCTGTTATTCACAGGATAAAAATGATGACTCACCATTATGGTTAATTGGTAAACAGAGGAGAAGGAATATTATGCACTTCTTTTGTTTTCTTTTTGAAGAAGGTAATTTTCTTCTCCAACTTGAGGTGGTTGAGAGCAGTGTAACAGATGCGGCCAATTTCATTTTTTGGAGTGGGAAGGGACAAAGCAAAATATTTGGATGTATAATATCCTCATTCTGTGTAGATCATGGCCAGAATTTAAAACAAAATACAGTTGACCCTTGAACAACACGGGTTTGAATTGTGTGGGTCTGCCTATACAGCTTTATTTTCAATATAATACAATAGCATAAGTGTATTTTCTCTCCTTTATGATTTTATTAATAACATTTTCTTTCCTCTAGCTTACTTTATCATAAAAATATACATACAAAATATCTGTTGACTATTTATGTTATTGGTAAGGCTTCTGGTCAACACTTGTCAATTAGTAGTTAAGTCTTTGGGAGGTCAAAAGTTATATGCAGGTTTTTGACTACACAGGGGTCAGCCTCCCTAAACCCCCTGTTGTTCAAGGATCAACTGTATATTAAAAAAAATCTTCAAAACAAGAATTTGAATATTTAGGATCCTGGTCTCATCAGTAATCAAAGTTTCACAATGTGTGTTTTCTAGAAATGTTGTTTTTAAAGGTATCAACAGGTATTATTTAAGACAAAAGCTCTGTTGGCAAATATATTTGGGAAAAACTGGTTTAAATAAGTCAGACAAATTTCCTTACAGCAGTACTTCTCAGAAACTTAAAAATGTCAATTTAGGCTGTTACATATATATATAAACACACATGTATAAATAATATAGACACACACATATGTAATAAATATATAGAGAGACCAGTTTCAAATGCATCTATTTTTCTTTCTTTTTAAAGCATCTTATGGAGTAGGGTCCTATAGACCATTCTTAAGAAAGCTGACATAAATTCTTCCCCAATTTGCCCACTAAGTCCTTAAGATGGCCACGGTGTACTGATATTCACTAATAAATAGACTAAATGGTATTTGACTAGTTTGAAAACGTTAAACAATCTCAGATAAATGAATCATGTACTGGTTTCTATCTAAGTTCTGGTTAATTTCATCTAACCTGTGGAAGAAAGTCATTATTAAAATGTGCTTTAATTTTAACCTACAAAACTTTGTCTGTAAGAAGGAGGAAAAAAGGAGCTTTATTTTTACCCTGAAATTATACCAGGCTGTAACTCTGGTTAATAAAATACATAGATCCCTGATGAAAGAAATCATTGTAATAACAATATTTGTCATCATTATTTTTATTTCTTCAGAAAGAGAATTGGCTTTTGGGTATTCTTTGACTAATTCCATCTGCCACCACAAAATTTGGACTTTGAAGCAAATGCATTAGGTATTTCCTGAATCACATCCCCAGATAATGAAAAGCTTCATTAACTATAGAAAGCTCTCTATACCCTCTGCCTCCCACTGGTTTAATATATAAAAGCTTGCACTAGATACAGAAATTATATTTCCATTATCAAATCCATAAAGTTGCATAGCATGTTGTGTGAGAGACTTGAGGTCACTCTATCCATCAGCCAACAAGGGTTAGTATTTGGATTTGACTCCCTTCTTTGCCTGATTTCAATTAAAAAGAAAGAACAGCAACAATAGCAATGACACGAAACATTTCAAATCCAGTTTTCAAGTAATGATAGCTTGCATTTCTGCAAGAAAGCAAAGACTTTCCAACTGAAAACTGTGCTAACATCTGCTCTGGCGAACTTTCAAATCCATGCAAGGCAGACAAAAACACCTATCTGAAAGGGTATAAGCTGAAAAATGAACTAGAAACTTGGGTAAATCTGCTATGGAAAATTATTGGATTGCATAACAATCATAATCTATAAATAGGATTTAAGTGAGAAAGTCAGGCCAGGCAAAATGTTTTTCTGACCGTCTGCAGGTCTAATCTTCAGTTCTAAGCTCTGGGAATTAAAAGGCCAAGGAAAGACTTAGTAGATGCCTGAAGAACTATCTTGCCTGCAATGTTGAGTATTTCCTGTGTATCTTTTAATGGTAACTTTAAAATTGCTACTTATAAACTTTCTAATAACCTAGAAAACAGTTAAAATCTATTGTAGGAATTCGAATTACCTGAATAAAATGAGCATTTATCATGATCTATGTAAAAACTAAACTTTGCTAGATTGTGTAAGAGTATATATGTCAAATTGTGTGAAATGGCCAATATTTTACTGTTTAAACTCACAACAGTTAGTTTTATACTGTTTAAAATAATAAAATGGAAACTAAATGTTATAGTGGATAAAAACTGCAAAGTGAAATTTCATATTTTCTTTTTAGCTCTTTTTTCTACTCTTCTTTTTTGTGTCTTATTTCATGTAACTCAAAAAGCCAATTTACATTATCAGCACACAACCTAGAAATTAGCTTATTGATAAAGTCAGCAGATAGTCTAGCTGTGTCTTAATAATGAAACAAAGACTGCTTTGTTTCTATTTTTCTTTTTTAAAGATTTTATCTTTAAGTAATCTCTACACCCAACATGGGGCTTGAACCTACAACCCTGAGATCAAGAGTCACATGCTCTACTGCCTGAGCCAGCCAGGTGCTCCAAGACTGCTTTCTTAAGACAACAAAAGCATAACCTTATTGGACATATTTTGGTAAATTTTACTACATTAAATTAAAGTCATCTGTTAATCAAGATAACCATAACCAAAGTTAAAAGACATGCGATAGACCTAAAGCAAATTTTTGTAACTCATATAATAGAATCTATAACAAGGGATTATTAAACAAAATGTACAAAGAACTACAAATTAATAAGCAAACCCAGCAAACTAATAGAAAAATGGGCAAGGGATAAGAACAGGTAACCACAAAAGAATAAATACTAATGTCTAATTCTATAGTTGCTATAATAAATTACTATAAAGTCAGTGGCTTAAATAACATAAATTTATTATCTCATAGTTCTTGAGGTCAGAAGTCTGACACAGTTCTCAAAGCATTAAAATCAAGTCATCAGCAGGCTTTATTTCTTTCTGGAGGCTCTTTGGGAGAGCCTGTTTCCCATACCTTTGAGTTTTTGGCAGAATTCTGTTCCTTGAGGTCACAGTACCAAGGTCCTCACTTTCTTTCAAGCTGTAAACTGAATCATTCCCAGTTTCTAGAGGATGCCACATTCCTTGAAAACTGGTTCCCTTCCCCCATTTTTAAAGCCAGCAATGGCAGGTGGAGTCCTCAGATCAGTTTTCTTTGACTCTTCTTCGATCTTTTATGCTTTTAGGAGCTCATGGGATTGGACTGGGAGAATTCAGATAATCCTGGATGATCCTCCCATATCAAAATCTTTAAAAAGTTTCTCTTTCCATATAAGGTAACATATTCATAGGTTCTGGAGATTGGGGTATGGATATGAGGGGGACATTATTCAGCCTACCACAGCTAATAAACATATATTAGTTTAAATTCATTCGTAATCAGAAAATGTAGATTAAAACAATGAGATGATTGAATTGAATCCATTGAAGATGGCAAAGATTAAAAATTGATTTTTTTTATTCCTTGAATTGGCAAAAATTAAAAACATGACAATATCAAATGTTCACTAGGATGTGGGAAAACAATATATTCATATACCACTGGTATGCCCTGGTATAGGTAATAAACAAATGGCAGGCAACCATGCTCATCTATAAAAATAAAATCTATATTTTGTTTATGGATTTGTTCTACATATGCTTATATTCATATAAATATTTCTTTAAATCCAAAAATCCATCAAAATCATCACAATGATTTCCTCAAGAAGAGAGAGCATAAAGGGAAGGTGACTTTGGGTAGTAACAAAAGTAAGCTTTATTTTATCTGTAATTTACACATCTTTTAAAAAAATCCAGAAGTATAAAATAATAACAGGTCTTTATTGTGGACTGAGATACAGGGTTTGTTTTTATCTATCATCTATCTATCTATCTGTCTCTTTATCTATCTATCTCTATCTATCATCTATCTATTTACCTATCATCATCTATCGTCTATGATCTATCTATGCATTTGAATTTTTTTTTACTTGTAAAATAAGTATATCTGAAGACAAGAAATAGGAAATCTCTTCAGACTATACACATAAACTCACCAAAATATATTATAGTAATCGTTTAAACCAGGGGTCAGCAAAGTTGAACTTTTGGGCCAAGTCTTGCCTGATGCCTGCTTACATAAATAATGTATATTATATTGGAAAACAGCCATTGTTAGCATATTAGCTATGGTTTCTTTCCAGATACAATGGCAGAGCTGGGCCATTGCAATAGAGACCATATTACCCACAAGGCCTAAAATATATACTATCTGGCCCTTTTTTATCCTTTTTGCTTAGAAGGAACACCTTATTAGAATTGGCTAGGGATTTGTAGGACTAGAGCCCATTGCCTGAACATGGGTAGTTGGATTGCAGAATTATTTAGCATCAAGTAAATTAAGTCACACCTTGAAAGCAAAGATAATCACGATGTTTGGTTAAGAATAAGTGCCAATGGAATAATAATAATAATTTAAAAAAGAATAAGTGTCAATGAAATTATTAAATGTATAAATCATATCTTTCTACTCAGTCATAGACTGTTGTACTTAAAGGCATGTACTGAAAGGTAGAGTTTTGTTTGGTTCCTGACTGGGGATAGCTCTTCAATCAAATAATCATAATCAATCAAATAATCATAAGCAAATCAAGTAATTATGCTTCAGTGTGTTTATATAGAGCTCTCTACCTAAGTCTTTCACAAATAGTTCTCATTTAAATTTTTTAGCCTATAACTCAATGATGGGACTAATATTCTCATTTTTTGGCAGTAGAAACAGGCTCTAAGAAATTAGGTGAAAGTATTTGTATAGTACATGACATGAGGACTAGAGCTTTCACTACTTGTTACCCAGTGTGCATTTTTTTCTATATAATCTTTTCTTCTCTCTCGAATGAGGATAAGGAAAGTGAATATTTGATGGGTATAAACTGCTGCTTTTTTATTTTTTTATTTTTATTTTTTTTTTTAAAGATTTTATTTATTTATTTGAGAGAGAGAGAATGAGAGACAGAGCATGAGAGGGAGGAGGGTCAGAGGGAGAAGCAGCCTCCCCGCCGAGCAGGGAGCCCGATGCGGGACTCGATCCAGGGACCCCAGGATCACGACCTGAGCCGAAGGCAGTTGCTTAACCGACTGAGCCACCCAGGTGCCCAACTGCTGCTTTTTTAAAAGACAAAGAACACTATATAAGGATATGGCTTTGTTCTAGGAAATAGAAAACTTGGAAATCATGTATATACCCCTTGTAAACCAAATGTTCCCAGCCCTCCCTAACCAATAGGTACAATTGAGGTCACCTTTGGTCCTTACTGCAGTCTTAGGAGCTTCCAGCTCTTAGTTGTTCACACAGAAGTTCTTATCTTTGTTACAATTCCCTACTAATATTGCTGGTATTATTCATGTTGATCATAAACCAGTGTAAGCTTCTACTCACCATGGTGTTCCCAACACACAATCTCTCCCTTTGGGCACCAATGCAGGCTTTAATTGCTCTATTACCTTCCTTTATTTAGAGTCCAGCCGATGCTGTCAGCTTCCAATTTCTCCCTCCAAGTCCAATACAGCATGGCAGTCTCTTGAAAAAGGGAAATAATATATCTCGCTTTCTTTTGATGTTCTTGCAGTAGGGTTCCTAGAGCACCAAAATAAAAGCTCTTTCTATTCACTCACTCCGTTCTTTTTCTCCTCAGGGTCTACAATGCCATCAGATGGGTCATATTGCTTCCCGCTGAGAAGGGAGCCAGATGTGGGGCTTGATCCCAGGACTCTGGGATCATGACCTGAGCCAAAGGCAGACGCTTAACAACTGAGCCACCCAGGCGCCCCCAGATTGCTGGTTTTAATGTGGATGGGTCTCATCCAATCAATTGAAAGCCTGAATAGAACAAAAGCCTGATCTCTCCAGAGCAAGGGGGATTCTCCAGCATACTGCCTTCTGACGTGAACTGAAACACTGACTCTTTTTTCTTTCTAGGACTCTAGCCTGGAAGTCTTTGGACTTGACCTTACAACATTGGCTCTTGTGTGGGTCTCCAGCCAGCTGGCCCATCTTAAGGCTTTTGAGTTACTAGCCTACATAATCATGTGAGTCAATTCCTTAAAATAAACTTCTCTCCCTTTTTCTTCATTTCTTTTCTTCTTTCTTTCTTTTTCTTTCTCTTTTTCTTTCTTTCTTTCTTTCTTTCTTTCTTTCTTTCTTTCTTTCTTTCTTCTTTCTTTCTTTCTTTCTTTCTTTCTTTCTTTCTTTCTTTCTTTCTTTCCTTCCTTCCTTCCTCCCTCCCTCCTTCCCTCCCTCCCTTCCTTCCTTCCTTTCTTTCTTTCTCTATCTCTCTATCTGTATCTCTCTCTCTCTACACACACACACACACACACACATATACACACATACACACACACCCATGCTCATACACACAACATATCCTATCAGTTCTGTCTCCCTGGAGAACTCTAATACATATGACTCATAAAATGTGTTACTAATTAAGTATATTTACATTCAAAATTTCATGCCAGATATAAGTACTCACTAAACTCTTAAGCTACAACATTTAACAAGAAAAACATGACACATTATCTGGGAATCTTTCAACCATTAGGGTAAATAGATATTCTAAAATGGATCCCAATGATCTCAGCTTCCTAATGGTATTCATATCTCTGTGTAGAATCCCCCCACATTGTATCAGGATTAGTCTGTGTAACTAATAGAACACAGGAAAAGCAATATAGTGTGCTACTTCTGAGATTAAATTATAGAAGGCACTGCATCTCCCATTTTGACTGCCTTTTCTCTCTACCCCAGATCATTTTGTCTGAGAATTGTGAGCAGACCTTATGGGGATACCCTTGTGGAGAATAACAGAGGCCTCTGTCCAATAGCCAGTGAGAAACTTTGAGTTCCTTGGGCATCTGGGTGGCTCAGTCGGTTAAGCGTCTGCCTTCGGCTCAGGTCATGATCTCAGGGTCCTGGGATCGAGCCCAGCATCGGGCTCCCTGCTCAGTGGGGAGCTTGCTTCTCCCTGCTTCTCCCCACCCTCGTGCTCTCTCTCTCAAATAAGTAAACAAAATCTTTAAAAAAAAAGAAACTTTGAGTTCCTGCCAATAGCCATGATAGAAACCTTGGGAGTGTATTCTCTAGCCCCATGCAAGGTTTCAGATGACTTCATCCCAGATGGACTTCTTGACTGCAACATTATGAGAAGTTCTGAGTTAAGCTGCTCCTGAATTCCTGACCCTCTGAAAATTTGTGAGATGATAAATATATAGGTTTTAAGCTGCTGACATTTTTGGGTAAATTGGTACACAACAATAGATAACTAATACGGATTTTGCTACCAGGTATGTGTTGCTATATAACAAATACCTAAAAATACAGGGGTGGCTTGGAAACTGGGAAGTGGGCAGAAGCTGGAAAGACTTTGCCAAGAACATTACTGGAAGTTTAATGCATCTCATGGCCTTCAAAGAGGCTGACAGTGAAGGCCTAAAGGAGGGATGACTATCTTATGGGAAACTAGTAGAAAGGGAATCCTTATTATACACTGACAGAAAGTTTAGCAACACTTCAGTAAAGTGGAAAGTAGAAAACCGACCTACTGAACAGCATAATTTAGATCAGGAGAACTCCAGCCAGAGTGCTGAAGATGCTACTAGTATGTTCTTGAGCTTATTGTAAAATGCAGGAAGAAAAGGATAAGCTAATGAAAAAGTGCTGAACAGGAAGGAACTGGAACTTACTTGATTGATGGTCTGGAATGCTCAGAGGCTTTCCAGGCTACAAACAGTGCTAAATTAATATATGGCTTCTTAGCAAAGAGTGAATTCAGTCACCATGAGGGTGAAAAAAAAAGTCTTAAGATAAAGTAGAGGGTGTACCATTGTTTAAACCTTAGAAAAACCGAAGTTGAAATTTCAAAGTACTACTGAGTCAGATAAAGGGTTTTTTGAAGATGTTAGGATATGACTCACAAATCCCTTCGAACAACAGGGCCCTGAAGAAGTTTAAGGGAGTTTCCCTTAGCGGTTTTAGCAGCTCAGGTCGAGAAGGACTTACTTCGAAGTGATTTGTGACTGTGGTTTTTGTTTAATGGAATGAACCTCAACAGGATTCAAGGAGACCAAAATATTTCTTAAAGAAAATTATATTTGAAGAATCACAGAAAGCTTGACTGAAAGGGAGTAGAAAATGAAAGCCTTTGGATTTTCAAGCTTCTGCAAACAGGAAGCAGCTGCAAACACACATTTCCTTTTGTGAAACATAAAGTATAACTCTGCACAGAACGAAGATCCCAAAGGGTGGACCCCAGAACCAGAGTAAGTCATTTACAAGCAGGATTTGAACTGAGTTTTAATGAAAGAATTTTCATTGCTTGCCTGGATGGATTTTAGAACAGCTGTGGATCAGTGAGTGTGCCTCCTGTTTCTCCAATTTTTGAATAGGAGTTCTTAGAGTAATTCTCCTGCGCCTGCCCCACCATTGTACGTTGGGGTGTGTGTGTGTATGGGGGACAGGATCATGTGTCTCTTTAGTTCACAGGACTCCAAATTGAAAGGATCCCGACTCAAGAAGCTTTTCTTAAGGAATTGTGTACGAGTAGACCTCCCTGTACCTGGACCTGATTAGATGACAAGATTCTGGATATCACACTAAAGCTGTAATGGGGTTAGACTCAGGGGCCTTGGAGAAGGATGAGAATATTTTGCATGTAGGATAGACATGAATTATTGGTGGAGAGGGCAGACTGCCTCCAAGATAGCCCCCATGGCCTGGAATTCAGACTATACTGTAGTCCAGTCCCACATTGTAACAAGGTTGGGCTATGTGAGAAATTTTTAGAAATAATGGTGCTTAACTTCTTTTTTTTTTTAAGATTTTTTTTTTTTTTTAGTGGGGGAGGGCAGAAGAAGAGAGAGAGAATCCTGCAGCAGGCTCCACACACTCGGGGCTGGATCCCAGGACCCTGAGATCACGACCTGAGCCAAAATCAGGAGCCCACTGCTTAACCAACCGAGCCACCCAGGTGCCCCAGTGGTGCTTTACTTCTAACATAGATTACGTTAGATGCTGTGCCTTTCATTTTGCTGGTCTCTCTCTCTCTCCCTTTCCCACTACCCTCTTCCCTTAGATCACTTGTTCTCGGAAAGTTAGCTGTCATGTCATGAACAGCATAACAGAGGGTCCATGTGTTGAGGTAACTGGGGCCTCTGAGCAACCCCCGGTGAGAAAGTGAAGGCTGCTATCAACAGCCACATAAATGTGCTTGGAAATATGTCCTCCAGTCTCAGTCAAGCTTTCTGCCGATGTCAGCCTAAACATTGACTACAACCTCCTGAGAGATGTCAGAACCATCCAGTTAAACCACTCCCTGCTGCCTGACTTCCCTTCTCAGAAACTGTGATAAAATAAATGTTCTTCTGTATTAAGCTGTCAAGTTTTGGGTGTAATTTATTATATAGCAACAAATAGCTAATACAATCATTCAAGTGTTTATTGATATCTTACTAGATCTCCTACTTTGTATAAGAAGCTGTCAGAGATAATGAAACTTAATATCTGACCACTATATCAATCAGGACTCAATGCTGAACGTAGAAATCACTGTAGGAATTATCAACTGCAAGAGTTTTAACAGAAGGAAATAGGTGCTTAGAAATACTTTGGAAAACTTCAAGTGCATAGTAAAGGCAAGACCTTCAGGAGCTACTGATTTTGATTTGGTTTGGTTTTTTTTTTTTTCTTTTTGCCAGTGCCAGGAGGTAAAAAAACACACCCCTGTTGCTGAATGATGCAGATGGGGTAAAAAAGCCACCACCATAGCTACTGCTGCTGCTACTGAGGCATGTCTGTTAAGATGGAAAATGGACACAAGAATGTCCCTGCAGAAAACAGCACATGGCTAATAACCTTGCACGTTAGTGTAATCAACGAGGTGCCAAACACGTGGCTTCTGCCTCATTCTTACTCTCCAGTTCTTCTCAAAGTAAATCCAACTAGTGGAACCTCGTTCTCTTCTGGAATTTTAGTGGCCAGGAAGTCTAGGAATGTCCTTAGCGTTCTGATTTCTTCAGCTTGAAAGGAAGTAGAATGGAGGTTGAGAGAACCAATTCTCACTCTTCCCCAGACTGTGCTCACAAGGGTTTTACAAGCTTAATGGAATGACAAGATTAACATAATGTGACAAAATTAGAGACGGGGCATGTGCTCAATGGAGTGTTACAGCTTAAGTTCAATAGGAGATCAGAAAAAAAGGGAGATTAGAGTATCATGGAGAATTCAGAGAAAGTTTCATGTAAGAACTCAAACTTCAGTTGAAGCTTAAAAAGATGGGAGGAATTGAACAGAAAAAAAAAAAAAAGGTATTCAATGCAGGTGGATGTCAGGAGTAAAGGCCTGGATTAATGCAGATGGCAGCAGGTAGTTAGCCTGACTCTAACAAAGAATGAACAACTCCAGATGGTAATAGTGGACTTTGAAATATAAAAAGCTTTAAAATTGGAAATCAAGCTCAAATATATTGCATATGAGTATGCATGTCCTAAATGTCCACAACACATATCTATATGATGATGTAAAATTATGGATGCCATTGTCATTCAGTAAATTTGGTTTTTTGCCAGATGATGATGGCACCTCGACTGAACTACAGAAAGAGACATGTCCACAGATATCTCAACATTTTCTTCCCCTTAGTCCCAGTTACACATGCGCAGTCACTGGGACAGTCTTAAACCTTGTTTTGACTCCTTTATTACAAAAAGCTTTCCTTGAACCCCCTAATCTTGCCACTTCCTTCCCTATTAAGAGGCTATACTTTTCTTCATATCTTCCTACCTAATGCCTGTGGTCCTGTTTCTCAGTGGACAATTTTGGCAATGTCAGTGAACTTGTCTGAGTAGTGCATATACCTAGAAATAGCCTCCTCATTTAGATCAAATCTTCATCCCTTTTGTTATATTAATAATAATAATACTCATCACTTTTGAGCCTGTGATGTGTATTTCCGGAAAGTTATTAGAGGCTTTCCAAAAACTTTAAATCCAAATGTTTTTCTTTCCATTTCATAGATGAAGGAACCAATGGGAATAATTTAACACCAGAGCCTGTACTGTCATCTTTCCACTATATCACAAATATTAGAACACAAAATATTTCCTTGATGTCATAGTATCTCAGATCTCACAGCTTACAAAGTATTGCTATTGTTCATTTTCTCATTTGATCCTCAGAATAAGCCTGAGAAATGAGAAGGTTAAAGACTTACTCTTCCTTTTTTTATAGGTTGGAGACACAACTAACTTCCAAGTCACCTGCCCTAGCAAGTTGAATGTTGAATAACCATTATTATATTTTGATCAAGTCATAGATGAAGAAAATCTTTATTCCATATACATTAAATAGATAGATACATAGATTAACTGATAGCTAAATAGATTCATTTAAGGATTTGAAGGTTAGAGAATTGAAAGTTTGGAACTTTTTTTTAAGCTTTAGTTTATTTATTAGAGAGAGAGAACAAGCCAGGGGGAGGGGTAGAGGGAGAAGCATGTTCCTCGTTGAGCAGAGAGCCCAACACGGGGTTCAATCCCAGGACTCCAAGATCACTAGCTGAGCTGAAAGCAGATGCTTAACAGACGGAGCCACCCAAATGCCCTGAAAGTTTGGAAATTTTCTAGTATCACAAGGAATATATATATATATATTGTTTCAATAGAAACCAATAAAATATAGCCATAAAGTTGTTTTTCTTATATAACTGTTTCAGTGTTGGTGACAATTATTCATAATCCTTACCTGTACCTGAATGTCACACATCACATTCTGGACAAAGGAAACAAATCAGACATCAGTCATCTTTCTGAGTTTCTAACCAATCACTACTGTCTTCTGTTAATTAATGTACTATTTTTAATAGTGCAAGAGTCAAAAGAAACTCCCCCCCCCACCGACAGCTGTCTACTGCTATAGACCTCAGAAGGGTATTCTTCAGCCAACTTCTACATGTCTGTTTACATTTATGTTGGAAGATGAGTTTTCTACTGGGGTTCACTATACACAAGATAGTTGTCTTTGAAAGTGTTAATGCATGAGGCAACCTAAGAAAATAAAATCTAACTTCAAATTTTAAAAATGGAATTTTGGTTATTTGTCAGGATGTGGGAAAGAATTACAACTTCCGAATGACCTCTAGTTTTCAAATTTCATCTTTTCAGCAATTAGATTCCACAACCAGCCTGTCCTCTTATGATCAAGAAACAAAAATTTATGCCTATATAGCATCAAAAATTCCTTGGTTATAATCAAGAGGAACATAAAGGTGAACATTTTCATTAGTGCATGTCATGAACATTGTAGAAAAAAGAATTATAACCCATCCCAGTCCAATCCATCTTCCCTGAGGAGCTGCTTAAGGGAAGGGGGTGGGGGCAGAAATCCTTGGTATTTTAGTTACTCTAACTCCTTGAAATAAGTTCTAAAGTTGCACAACAAAGTTCTTAAGGAATAGCAAGGCTGCTTGACCTCAGAGCCAGGTGAAAAAATTTCTAAGTTAGAGACTAATGATTTTACATTAGGAATAATGTATTCAATTCTAAAATCAGTGCTATTGATTGAAATCCAAGAGATAGATGTGAGACTTAAGCCTGGAGAAAGACAGTTAATACATTTTTCCATATATTTAATTAATCATGGTCATTACAGGACAAAGAATTAAAGATAATACATCACTTGTCTAGACCTTATTGAACACTTTATAATTACATGAAATTTATATGAGAATTCAAATATTTTGCTTTAAAATCACAGGAAAGGAACTTTGTAGCTTAATCATGAAAATTAAAAGTTGTTGGGAAAGAATCAGTAGTTGGCTCAATAATAATATATTACTACTTCTGTAAAGATCACAGAATCACCTTCTAAACTAATAGAATTTATTAGTAGATATCCAAGTTGTTATTGTGTACGTGTGTCTTTCTCAAACGAGTAAATTTTCAAGTTGTCAGCTCTGAAAACTGTGTTGAAGAAAATTAGATTTTCTTAACTTGTGGATTTAATTATTATAAATTTGATGTTACATAGGGCAGAGCATTCTAGATCACTGTTTGCTTATCCTTGTTGATATCTATAGTTTTCATTATACTAGAATAATTTTTAAAAGCTGAGAAAGGATCTGTTCTAGAGCCCAATATTTTGTAGAATACAGAACATTTACTGATCAACTTTGTGTGAGACACTTCACATATTTCACATCATCTCATTTAATCCTCACAATCACACAAACGATCTTTCATGATAGGTATCACCTTCCTTGCTTTACGGTTTGAAAAAACTAAACTCAAGATCATGTAGATGGAATTAGACTGAAAGCTAGTTATACCTAAATTTTGCCTAATTTCCAGTTTTTGGAAGATTGCATATCTGAGTCAAAATTCTCATACTTCCCTGAATCCACCCCCTTCATAAATCCTCTTATAATTGTTTGGTGGCCTGAATTTATCCATGGAACTCACTTTGATCAATGGAATTTCGGCAGGCATGATACAAGCAAGGCTTGAATTGAGTTTCCACAATGGGACTTGATCTTTTGGGTCTCCATCATTGCCATAGAATAATATAACTTATTCAGCCTTTTGGTTCCAGGAGGAAGAAGAGAGACATGAGGAGCATAACCTCCCTAGTTAGGTTGCCTGAAGTAAGCCAGTAAAGAATAGAACTCTCTTGGACTAGCAAATTGCAGATGAGTAAGTCCATTTAACCCAGCTAAGTTTAGCCTAGACCAGCTGTGTCTAAGAAGATTCAAATAAATAAAATCAAAAATTAAAAAGGGGACATTATAGCTGATAACACAGAAATACTGAGGATCATGAGACTACTATGAACAATTATACATCCACAAATTGGACAACCTAGAAGAAATGGATAAATTCCTAGAAACATATATCCTACCAAGACTAGATCATGAAGAAATAGAAAATCTAAATAGACTAATTACTAGTAAGGCTATTGATGTCCCAGCAAAGAGAAATCCAGGACTAGATGGCTTCACTGATCAATTTTACCAAATGTTTAATGAAGAATTAATGCCAGTTTTTCCCAAACTTTTCCAAAAATAGAAGAAGGAACACTTCCAAAGTCATTTTACGAGGCCAGCAGTACCCTGATAGCAAAGTCAGACAAGGACACTACAATAAAAGAAGATTACAGGCTAACATCTCAGATTATATACATGTAAAAATCCTCAAAAAAAAAAAAGTTAGCAAACAAAATTCAACATTACATTAAAAAAATCAAACACTGTGATCAAGTGGGACATATCTCTGAGATGCAAGGATGACTCAACACATGCAAATCAGTCAGCATGATGCACCATATTAACAAAATGAAGGATAAAAAAAATCATATGATAATCTAAATAGACGTAGAAAAAGCATTTGGCAAAATTTAGTAGTTTTCATAAAAACTTTCAACAAGCTGGGTATAGAAAGAACACTTCTCAACATAATAAAAGCCATATATAACAAGACCACTGTTAACAAACATCAAACAAACACAATGGGGAAAAGCTAAAAGCTTTTCCTCTAAGATCAGGAACAAAACATGAATGCTCACTCTTTCATTTCTATTCAACATAGTACTGGTAGCCCTACCAGAGCAATTAGGCGAGAAAAAGAAATAAAAGGCATACAAACTGAAAAGGAAGAAGTAAAACTTCCACTATTTGCAGATGATATGATATTATATAGAGAAAAATCTTAAGACTCCATCAAAAAACTGTTAGAATTAATAAATTCAGTAAAGTTGGAGGATACAAAATCAACATACAAAAATTGGGTATATTTTTATATACTAGCAATAAACTATCAGAAAGAGATATTAAAACAATCCCATATACATAAAATAGTATCGAAATGAATAGTATTTAGAAATAAATTTAATCAAAAAGGTGAAAGATCTGTACACTGGAAATGTATAAGACATTTATGAAAAAAATTGAAGAAGACACAAATACATGTAAAGATATTCCATGTTCATAAATTGGAAGAATTGATATTGTTAAAATATCCATACTACCCAATGCAACCTACAGATTCAATGTAAACCCTATCAAAGTTGCACTGGCATTTTTTTCAGATATAGAAAAAACAATCCTAAAATTTGTAGGGACCCATAAAAGACCCCAAATAGCCAAAGGTATTTTGAAAAAAAGAAACAAAGCTAGAGGCATCAGGCTTCCTGATTTCAAACCATCTATTTCAAGCTATAGTAATAAAAACAGAATGGCATAAAAACAGACACATAGATTAATAAAACAGAAAAGAGTCCTGAAAGAAACCCATATATGGTCAATCAATTTATGACAAAGAAGCCAAGAATGGGTAATGAGGAAAAGATAGTCTCTTCAATAACGGTGTTGGGAAAGTGGATAACCACATGCGCAATAATGAAACTGGACCCCTAACTTACACGATACACAAAAATCAACTCAAAATAAATCAAAGCCTTGAACATAAGACCTGAATCCATCAAACTCCTAGGAAAAAAACATGGGAGGCAAGCCTCCTGATATCGTTCTTGGTAATGATTTTTTGTACTTGATACCAAAAGCAAAGTCAAAAAAGCAAAACAAAATAAAAAAAATAAACAAACAGGTCTACATCAAGCTGAAAAGCTTCTGAACAGAAAAGAAAATTGTAAGAAAATGAAAAGACAACCTACAGAATGGAGAAAAAAAAAATATTGCAAACCACATATCTGAAAAGCAGTTAAAATCCAAACAATACCAGAAACTCCTACAACATAATAGTAAAAAATAAAAAAATTAAAATTAAAAAATTAAAAATGGACAAAGGACCTAATTAGACATTTTTTCAAAGAATAAATACTAATGGCCAATACCTACACAAAAAGGTGCTCAATATCGCCAATCATTAGGGAAATGCAAATCAAAACCAAAATTAGATAGCATCTTAATCCTGTTAGGATGGCTATCATCAAAAAGACAAGAGATAAGAAATGTCAGGAAGAATGTAGAGAGAGGGATTCTTTGCACATTCTTGGTGGGAATGTAATTGGTACAGCCACTATGGCATATGGTATGGAGCTTCCTCAAAAAATTAAAAATAGAACTACCATATAAGGGCGCCTGGGTGGCTCAGTTGGTTAAGCGACTGCCTTTGGCTCAGGTCATGATCCTGGAGCCCCGGGATCGAGTCCCGCATCGGGCTCTCTGCTCGGCAGGGAGTCTGCTTCTCCCTCTGACCCTCCCCCCTCTCATGTGCTCTCTCTCTCTCGTTCTCTCTCTCAAATAAATAAATAAAATCTTAAAAAAAAAAAGAACTACCATATAATTCAAAAACCCACTTCTGGATATATATGCAAAAGAAACAAAATCACGATCTCAAAGTGATATCTATACTCCCATATTCACTGCAGCACTACTCACAATAGCCAAGGCATGGAAGCAACCTAAGTATTCATCAATGGATGAATGGATTCAGAATTTATATATATATAATATTGTTCAACCTTAAAAAAAAAAAAGGAAACTCTGCCTTTTGCAACAACATGGATGAAACTGGAGGACATTATGCTAAATGAAATAAGCCAGACAAAGACAAATATTATGTGGTATCACTTATATGGGGAATCTAAAAAAAAAAAAAAAAAGTCAAATGCATAGAACTAGTCTAATGGTAGTTGTCATGGGGCTGGGGTGTGGGGGGGAAATAGTGAGAGGAGGGTAAAATGGTACAAATTTCAGTTAGAAGATGAGTAACTTCTGAGTATCTAATGTATAACAGGTGACCATAGTTGATAATACCATATTGTATAATAGAAATTTGTGAAGAGATTACAACTTAAAGGTTCTCATCCAAAAAAAAAAAAATAGATAAATATGTGAGGTGATGGGTGTGTTCATTAACTCAGTGGTAGAAATCCTTTCGCAGTGTATAACGAATCCTCATGTACACTTTAAATATCTTACAATTTGCTTTGTCAATTATACCTCAATAAAGATTCTAAAAAAGAGGCAGAAAGGCCGGGGTGCAGGTGACAGATTAGTTTTTTCAACTGGAAAGAGTTCCTAGTGACCTCTATTATAAGTCTAGGTCAAAAGTTCAGAAGTAGAAGGAAGGGAAGGATACTATCCCACAATGTAATGTAGTGATTTCTCAATACAGTCCTGAGTGTACACACATTAAGAGGAAGTACCCCCAACTGGTCTTACGCTATCCTTGTAAACACTGCTGGGAGAGGTATCATTACTGACCAGACTCCCCTTTGTACTTGAAATAACCACAGATTGTTTGGATGTTCCATCAGGGATTGGCAACCTGTAGCCCATGGACCCATGAGCTCACTGTCTGTTTTTACAAGGAAAATGTTATTGGAACTCAGTCATAGCCATTCATTTCTTATTGCTAGTGTTGCCTTTGTTCTGTAAGCATACTTGAGTAGTTGAGACAGATCTTATGGCTCCCCAAATTGAAAATATTGACTATCTGGTCTGTTTGGGAAAAAGTTTGTGTGCCCTTGCTCGAAGGTGCCGTAGGAGGGCAAGGCTGGAAGATGTGGGACCAGGGTAGGGAAGTAGTGCTAAGGGTGTGGAGAGATGGCAGCATGTATGTGGTTGTGGTTGTGATTGTGACTGTAGTGATTGTAGTTAAAAAATGGGAAAGGAGGAGTGATCGCAGGGAATTCAGAGTGGGTCCATTGTCAGACTTGAGGTCAATTCTTCTGTCATTTGCTTGTTGCAGGAAATTATTTCTTGGCTTACTTTCTTTAATAAAGCCTTATTTTGTGGCAACATGCTTACAATGCTGGGGTCATCTGAAAGATTTTATTTGATATCCAGCTGGAAATCTGAGCCAAGACTAAGGAGACCTTCTTAAAAGGTAGTCCGTCTCAGACTCTCTTCTGTTTAAAATACCATGTGTGTATGGGTATGTGTATGGGTGTGTGTTTTAAAGCTATTTCTCAGACACTGTCCCAATAGTACATATATATGTGGATCTAGATGGAAGTGTGTAATTTATTACAAGGTATATGCTGTCTGACCATACGTAGGGGCACTGTGATCTACGCATCCCTTGGCCCTGACAAATCCCGAAGGACCAAATACCACCATTCTGTCCACTTCGAAGTTCCTCTGAGTTCTTACTGTTCAGATTACAGTGGTGGCTAAATCCCCTTTTCCCATTTGCTTGTCTTTTGTCTGTTTTCACAGTCCTGGCTGTGTAATCACTCATTCTCTCTCATTCATCACGGCTTTTCCTGGTCCTGACTACACTATCTCCCCATTTTTGTCATGGTGCACTGGTACATTACAAATACAATTAAACCTCTTATGATACTGCAGCTTTTGGCCAACACATCCCAGCTTCAAGGTTGAAAGATTTCTGATATTACCTCTGATATCACTTCTTTCCCATTTATCGGCAGTGTCCGGACTAAGGCAGTAGTGTTGCATTAATTAAAGGAAGCATCTAGTAATACTGCTGTTTTTGCCAGTCTGACACTGAGTTGGGAGCCTGATGCCTGCTCATGTTTTAAGAACCATTTATCACCCATGTCATCCCAAAGCAACCAGCTGTCTGAGCCAAGCCTCATTTGCATTTCATCAACCACGGGCTCTCTTTCCCCATTTCATTCTCAAGTCTTTGTATAGCAGCTCCAGTTTTTTTTAAAGCACATTTTTCAAAGAAGGAACTTAGCTAAAATTAGTATGCTACGTAGAAAGATGATTTGAACACCAGACACAAGTCTCCACAATGATTGTGGACAAAATAAGTAACAGAGACTGTGTACTGGATTTGCTCTTTCTCTTAGGGAGGTGGGGCGAGTTGTAAGGACTATCCCACTTCCCGACGTTATCACGTGAATCTCATCAATATTCATACTCAATAGCAAACATAAAGATTCAATTTCATTTCTGTTTGTGAAAACAATTCTTACAGTAACAAATGAAATGCATTTGATCCAATTTCATCCTTCATTCTGTACATGACCCACTGTTCTCATCACTCTCTCCAATCGCACACTGTAGAACCTTTTTTTCTACCCACCAAAGCTTTTTAAAGACATATCTTCACAATGGCTCAAAATTTCCCAAACCAGAGAAAATCAACTTATGAAACTGCATTTTGCAACTATTTTGTAATAAGTTTTGTGCTTGTCTTCATAATTCTAAATCCTGTGTAATTAATACACACATTTTCCTTTTTCATATGTAAGACTTTGACATATCATTCTTTTCTATTTATTTATCCACTTCTAATACCTCTTGAGAAATTTAGGGTTTTTTTTCCCTTTCAAGGCAAAATAAAACTTCCCCATCTCCCTGAATCATCTTCATAATATCTTTTCATTAAGTTTATGCAGAGTTATGTATGTGTGTGTGCATGTGTGTGTGTGTGTGCTTGTGTGTATGTGTATGTGTGTGGAGAGAGAGAGAGAGATTATGTTAACTCACTGTGCGTAGACTTGCCCACTCTCAATGTTTTGCCTAAACTGAATCTCTGGCGTTCATTTTAAGGGGTAATCATACCCTTTTATGTTCTTGCTTCTTAACCCAGATGGTCAACAACAGTGGACACCTGTCTCTCACTGAGACCATATGATAAAGGTCATTTAACAGCGTTTCCTGGTAATGCTCTGTAGTCCCTGCAGGTTTGGTTTCAGGTTCCATTCAGTGGCCTAGAAACTTGAAAGCTCTGTATCCATAACTAATCCTTTGGGATTTTTAGTCCTCAATAGGTAATTATTTCAACAAGTTTCTCTCTGAAAAGAAAGCAGTCTTTTGGAATTCCTATTAAATCGAATAGGAAAATAAAAACTTTGTATGTATTAATTTTAATTTACACCCAAAGCATATTTTAAAATTAACATGATTTAAATTTTAGTCAGGCACACATTCCACTTAGAGCAAGAGAACAAATACTCTTTAATAAACTCTATAATAGGTTCTAATTTGATTTTAGGATAAGTGTTTGTGATTTAATAGTATGTACTTGATAATCTTTCAATCTGTTCTCAAAACACCTTGCATTTTTAAAGCAGCAAAATGTGTTTCAGTAGGGAAAATTATGTTCTAGAATCCTTTTTAATTTAACCAGGATACTATAATTTATTGCATAAACCATATGAGTTTATTTTCCATTGACTTGAAAATTCCATGTTGGTAACACTGAACTGACATTTATCATTCAAATAGTAAACCGGTTTTCTGTAGCTTATGTGTTGCCATATATTCATAAAGATTCATGAAAGAGACATTTATTCTTTTATGTTTTTTTCCTGTCTTCTTCTAATGCTTTTATTTTCTATCTATTTCCCTTCAGATTTATGAACTAAGACCTTAATGCTTGAAGTTGAAACTTTCTCCCTTGGCTTTCACACTTGTAAATCTTTTTACATTACAACACTTCCTGCCATATCGAAGGATATTAAAATACGTTCACATTTGTGTAGATGGATTGTTTCATTAATAACATTTTTGTAAATATTTTTCCTTTGACTACTTTAATTTGCTGTTGTATTTTTTCATGATCCATGCAATATCATGGATTTTGAGACATGGAGTAAAGGCTTCTGACATCAAGAAGAATGGATTTAATGAAACCAGCTTTTTTCATTTCTGAGTAGATTATTATGTCTCTCTTTAGCAAAAAACATAATAAAAGTGTAATGGAAGATGTCTACTGGTGGTCAAATGGATTGTTTTAAATACTAATTGAGTATGTATATGGAGGCATTTTTTCAGATAAATTTTTGTTTTAGAATTGTTTTGGAATGACAGAAAAGTTATAAATATAGCACAGAGAACTCCCATTTACCCCACACCCAGTTTCCTCTCTTGTAAACAACTGACATTTGATAGGGTAACTTTGCCACACTAAGGAATCAATATTGATATGTTAAATTGATTTAAGTCTGTACTTTATTGAAACAGATTTTCTTAGTTTTTTTTTGTTTTGTTTTGTTTTGTTTTTACCGAATGTCACAGGACCATTCAATAAGAGAAAAATTTTATGGTGTATATCTATAGGTTGACCACCTCCAAGAAAAGAGGGTGGATGGTGGATAAGAGTCTGTCTGAAAAAAAGAGTCTGTCTGAGCTGGAATTTTGAAGTTCACAGTTCTAACCTAAATCCATTAGCCATGTGATCTTAGTCAAGATACTTTGTCTCTCTGTCTTAATCCCTTTATGTAAATGTGAGTAAAACAATAATGCCTCTCTCCCAGAGTGGTGTTGAGCATTCAATTAAATACTGCAGATAAAGTTCTTAATGCAGCATCTGGAATATATTAAGTTCTCAATAAATGTCTCAATAAATGTTGGCTATTTTTCACTATATTGCTAAATTTGAAGGCTGGGAAAAAGCTAGTAGCCTGAGAGTGTTCAGAATGACAGAATGTTTGTGTTGCTTCAGACTGATCAGTATCTTCACACAACGAATATTCACCTCATTTTCAGGTATAGGTCACCAGAGGAGATACCTGATCTACCGAATGGCCCACCAGGTATCCAGCAGTGAAAAACAAGTTAGAAAGGGAAAATCCTGTTCTAGCTGGTTTGGCTATAATCGTGGCTGAGTTTTTCACTTTTAGTAAAATAATAGTGATGTTTTGATCTTTGAAGTTTTGTTTTACCCTTTTCAAAACATCTAGGGATTGTTGTGAAACAGGGAAACTAAAGAGACCCCATGAAAAGCTGCTTTATTCCCTCCTTTTCCTGCTTCCATTCTTGCTAGGACCCACACCCCCACTTTCTACACACACCAAATAGAATAGTAATGCATGTCCTTGTAAAGGCCAAGGATTTAGTGATTTCTTTGGAGTCTTCCAGCACAATAGATAACATCTAGGGAGTGACCAGATGGGGTCATTGAGAATGTTTTCTAAGACCACGGACTCATCAAGACCCCTGGCTCCAGGGCGTAAGTGACTTATGGAGGACATCTAAACACTCGCCTTTGTTCCTAGATTCCTGAGAAGACATATGCACTGGACCACCATCCTCAATAAAAACCGTGGGCCCCAAGCAAAGACAAGACTTCCTTTCCTCTCCCCTCAACTTCCGCTCCCCTGCCCTCCCCTCCCTTTCCCTCTCTCCTCTCCTGTCTCCAAGATGCTCTGTCTGTATCTACAGTCTCTCGAGGTCTTCAATAAACTCTACTCTTACTTTCTTTTGGCTCAAGTTTCATTTCCATCCTATGCAAAGCCAAGGACACTGTTGGCTGATCCTGTGGAACCCTCTCTGGGTCTTTGGAACCAGCCAGCCTATTCAGTTGTGGAAATGAATATTAAAATTTCTGACAAAATGTGGAAAGATTTTTTTTTTCCCCCAGTAAAGACTGTGAGAGTAGCTATTTTGCCTTATACATAGAGGAAAGTGTGGTCCAGGCATTCCCAAAAATCTACCATGAATGAACAAATCTTTAAATTTACTACCACCTTGCTATTTGTAACATAGAGGCTCAGAAAAAGATCTGCTTAAAAAAACAAACCAAAAACGACCTTTGTTTGAGGAAATAAGAGAAAAAAGGAAATAAAAAGAACCAAAACAAGAGTTTTAACTGGTAATTTTGACAACGGCATCAGATTGAAGGATGCAAATGTAGATTAGTTTTAATTCATCAAAAATCAAAGAACAGTTATAACAATGAGTCAAAAAAATGGTGTGTGCGTTGTGGGGAGGGAATTAGGCAGGGATTCAATAGCCATTCAGACATTTTTCCAACAGCAAGACTTTACAAATTGTGCATTGGGAATAAAGATTTATAAATTAAGAAACCCAATATACAGTCTACATTAGGGTAAATGCTTCTCTGTGCACACTGATGGCCGTTTGACCATGGCTTTGTGCCTTGTCAGTCATCACACTGGGTAATAGAAATAATAAGAATGTGCATGAGGCATTGTGCTAATGATAATACTACCAGAAAGAGCAAAAGAAAGGCCATTACTTTTAAGTAAAACCTAACATAATCAAACATTAATTGTATTTAGATTTTATAACTATACATTCATAACTGTAAAGAAGAACCTATATTATTAAAATTTCTGTAGTTGAAAAAAAATTTGTTATTGCAAATCTGAATTTCTCTAGCCTGTAAATTGAATTCATGTAAGTTGATTATTATTATTATTATTATTTGGCAACATAGAATAGACATTTTATAAACAGGAAGGAGGTGCTCTGATTAAACTATAGTATGAGACCCACACCTTTTTTAAAAAATATGTATATCCCTTCTCAGTCTTTTCTCAAAATACTGTCTTTACAAATCAACACAAATCTCTTCTACCAACCTCTCCCCAGAATACCTCATATTCAATCAATATCCTTAAACTTGATACAGAATGTTAAATTAGTATTATCATTGGAAGACACTGTGAGTTATTCAACATCAGAAAGAATTTCAGGAGCAGTATGCATCATATGGACCTGATTGTTATTTGTAAGACATTGAAAAAGTTGTCAGATTTTACCAATTTATAAATTCATTAATATTTTGTTAATAGATATGAATAACTTAAAGTATCACTTTGATTTACACTTCTTTGGGAAAACCAAAGAATGAAACGATATGATATAACAAGCACATGATCATCTGTCATTCATACTTTATGATTTTCAAAGCACTTCTCTATTCATTATTATTATCATTATTATTATTATTATTTTATTCATTATTTCATGTGAGTATGCAGTATCCCAGTGGTTAGGACTTCAGGTGTCACATAGAGTGGAGACTCCATTCTACCATTAGTTTAAGTTACTTAACTGTTCATTTCCCCCTCTCCTTCCTTCACTACTTAAAATCCCAATCTTGAGTTCTAAACTACACATACATTTTTTTCACATGAAGCTGTACCTACAAAAGAATTGTACTACACAAATCTACCTATTAAAGTTGTGGAGGGATAGACACAGAACCATTAACACGGATTATCTTAGTGCAGGAGGGATTTGAGGAGGCAGAAGATAAGGGAAATTAGATTATTTTTCTCTTTATACAATTTTACCATATTCGTGTGGATACAAGGCTCATGTATTATTTGTAACGAAACACCAAAAGTACTAAAATGCTCATGTATTTAATGTACTGTAAAGGAAGTATAAAATCACAAATACAAACATTTAATTTATTCCTCAGATTATTGATCCTGATAAAGGTCAAGCCATTCAAAACTTGTATGGAGATATTTAAACAAAAAACTATAGAAAAAGGAAAAATATTGAATGCATTTTTCTTTATTATGTAATCACTGTTGATAGATTGAAAGCATCTAATTTATAGCTCCTGAATTAAATCTGATCTTTTCTTGGAGAGTAGTGAGGAGTGGTGAGGATGGATAGGGAACAGAGTATGTTTTGAAAGATAAAATTTAGAGAAGCTTAATTTAAAAGCTCCTTGTGTGTCAAATAGATATTAAATATAATTTTCATGATTTTAATATAAGTGAATCTGAACTAGCATATGGACAAAGTTTCTTTTAAGTTGCACATGGGTTTAAAATGTAGGGGAAAAAGATCACTTGGCAAATATATTTTTGGTTTTGAAAAACTTCCAGATGTTTAAAAAGTAGTTTTCAAATCAACCATCCATATGCATCCAGGTTTTCTCATCCTCACTATTGAAGGATAAAAAGAACTAGAATTGGGGCAAAATGGTTAGAGATGAGATACATATGTTGTAAAACTAAAAATCAGTTGATACTCCAAGGAATTGGTTAAAAAAATAAATTTGGTCCTTATGGCAACTTTACTGAAAGAATCTAACACTTTTATTCTTAGCGATTTAGGATCATGGATGATATTAATCTGTCACAAAATGATCCTATGACCATTTCCAGAAATGGAAAAATGCAGAAATAGAAAATGTGTATAATATTGCTATTTTATTTGTTCCAAGTCCTGTTACTATCTGTGGAAGGCAATGTTCCAAGGGAATGAACATTTAGATGAATTATGACATGGAATATCATTTTCAGTGCTTTATGCATAGATAAATTAATAATAACTGAACATTGTTGGCATATGGCTTCCAGACACAGTAAAGTTTCCCTCATAACATCTGAAAGCTAAAAATATGTGTATGCCTACTTTTTAAAAAATATAAAGACATTAAGTTTTGTCAAACAGTTATTTTGAAATGTTATTTTAAAATAAGAAGTTATAGTTTTAATTACTTTTTTAAAAATAAGAAGCTATATTTGGGGAATTAGTTACTGATTGTTTTTTCCAAATAATGGACAAAGTATATTTTGTTTTTTTTATTTTTGTTTTAGATGAATTTACATATATTGATTCAAAACAAATTAGTTGGCTACAAATCAAATATAGGTAGTTTCAATAATTCCCAAACATCGAATAATATTCAATGAACTTCCATATATTCCTTTGGTGGTTCATTATTAAATTAAGAAATAAACACACCATTTTCCTATTATTTTGTCTTTGTTGATTTCTTTCATTTTCACTACCTATACCAAGTAACAGGCAAGTGTGACCAAAGGCATTTGGTTAGTTTCCTAAGTCTTTTTAGCAAATTTCTTTTTTTGTCATTTTAATTATGTAGAATTTTCAGAAGTTGTGAATATAGATCCTATAGTAACACTCATATGCATATTTGGGGAACACAAGATTATTATCTTTTAGTCATCCAACATCAAATGTACTGACAGGTAAATTGGATGAAGAAAGTAGTATTTTGTCTTAAGAATGAGACTTCTATTACAAAATATATTTTATAGTACCAGGTATGTGACCTTTTTATACACTCACATTTTGGTTATTGTTGTACCTTTTTTGTACTTTTTCTCTTCGAAGAGTGTGAATAAAAGTTTCTTCATATTTATTCATGTAGGTGGTGTAGAACCACCTACAAACACATTTTCTGGAATATATTAAGGGAAAAAAAGCAAAGAAACTGCATGGCATCAAAATACAGGTAAGTGTCTGGGAGGATGAGATAGTACATGTAGTTCAGATTATCCTATGCATGTACAAGGAGCCCGAAGTAGTGCTCATCAATAAACTCACTTGGGACAGAGACATGGTCAAGTGATGCATCCTTTTAATCTCTTTTTAAAGCAATACCTGGATCTTTGGATGAGAGGCATGGAGTGCAGAAGAGAAGCGTGGAGTGCAGTCTAAATGGTAGGTCTGGTTTCAGTGTTTCAGTGTTCTTATACTACATTTTAAGGCCCCCTACATTCTCAATATAATCACAAATACACTTATTTTTCTCAACTCTTGTTCCCCACATCCCACTCTCTTTCATACCTACACCCCAGCTGCACTGCCCCAGACTATAAGCTCCATTAATACAGGACTTATATTTGTCAGTTTCTCTCCTATGTGATGGTGGACTTGGTACAGTTCTAGTATGTAGGCAGTTGTTCCTCTTATCTATTGATCTTGCAACATGTCACCCTAAAACTTAGTGGCTTAAAACAAAAACAATATTTTGCTCATGAATATGCTTTATGGGCAGATTAAGAATTGGTGAGATTGGCTTGCTTCCACTTCATATGGCACCAGCTGGTGCAATTTGACTGGGGCATGAGGATACATGTCAAACATGGTTTATTCCCATGGCTTATAAGTGGGTACTGGCCATCAGCTTGGAACTAAGCTGGGGTTGTTGTGCCTTGATTTCTCTCCACATGGGGCTCTTTACGTTGCTGCTTGAGGTTCTTTACACTGTGGGAGTTGATTTTCAAAAGCAGGTATTTCAAAAGACAGGAAGTAGAAGCTGCCAGTCTCTTAAAGGCCAGGCCCAGAAACTAGCACAGTATAATTTTTGCTATATTCTATTAATCAAAGCAGAGTCCTCTTAGACTCAAGGGAAGGAGTGTCAAAAATTTGTTACCAATCTTGAGTCTTTAACAGAGGAGCTTGAAAATTATTGAGTGAATAATTATTCAACATTTCCAAATATTTTTTGTGTTTCCCGCATCCTTGAGGCTCTGCTTCTCTATTCATCCTTCAATGGATGACTTTATATCTCTTAATCCTTCAAGGAATGCCTTTCTACCAACTCTACATGCCAATGTTTTAAACACTACCACCATGAAATTGGTCATATTCTCTTTTTCTTATTTTGTATGTGTATATGTGTGTATTTAATTACTTTATTATCACTAATCACAATCTGGTTTGCTAAATTATTGAGTATGTGCCTACCTCTCTCATTAGACTTTGGACTTCCTAAAGTTAGTTTAACTCTCTTCCAGTCTGTAGATATACTTAATGGAAAAATGGGGCTTTTCCAATAAGGACATTCAGTTACCAAGCAGCTGGAAATAGAACTTCTATCTGCTTAAGAGGTGACCTGGTCAAGCAAATTCTGAAGACTCTTCCTTTTTTTTTTTTTTTTTTTTGGTTAAAAAGTGAAGTGCTAGTGACTTTATGAAATATGAGATAAGAATAAGCTTTTTAAAAAATATATTAAATGGTTTTGAATACTTTCAATCAAAATCTTAACATGTTCTAATTCTTATGAAATAGAGCTAAGTATTAAGACTTTGAAGAACATCTCATGCTTTCTTTCTCTCCATTCCTGTAATGCTTAAAAAAATTATTTCTGGGGAATGGACTATCTCAAGCCATGTATTCACATGCTTTCCTAGAACAGTTGATCAAATCTCATTTTTCTCAGGTGAAGGAAGATCTGTCACATGGTAAATGGCGAAGGTGACTCTTTAACCTCTAAGGCAGCAATCTGCAAGAGTTACCTGCACAATCAACCATTTCTATGCCATCATTCTTTCACTTTTATTATACAAGTTACTGGAATTGGACAATCTAAATCTTGCAACTGAGAGGGGTTAGGGATGGGGGTGGAGATGAGGTGAGTTCATGGTGGGCACAGGGATGGGTACCAAAGAGAAACACAGACACAATTAATTATTATTTCCCTATCTTAAATTTGAAGTAAGGTGTTTTAATTGTAGGATTGTGGGATTCTTGCCGAAAATGAAATATTTTAGTTGCAGGTGAAATGCATCAAGAAAAAAATATTGAAAACTAGCAGTCATCCTTTTCAATCATACCTACTTGTATCTATCGTTTATCTACCTATGTCTATATTTACCTTAAAAATAGAAAAGAAAAAAAAAATGAGAGCACTGTTATTCATTTCTTAAAATCTGCTGACTTAGTGGAGGTACTGCAACAAATGGTCTATGAAATGAGAGCCTTTGCACAAGCCAGTGAGCTTTACAGGCCTTGATGATATTCTACTCTGCAATTCTGTACTATGTGAGGATTCTGCATTTCATTATAACCAGAAAGAATTTAATTGTGTTATTCTGTTTCTAATTTTTTAGTCCCTATTGTAGATAAAGTGTGTGCTATCTCAAATGCATTAATCCAGAGCTTGAAAAATTGTCCTCGACCTTTCTCTGGATGTTTTGGATGCAGTACAAACAATGTGTAAAAACACCTGGGCTCAAGCATGGCAAATGAAACCATGAGGTAATTGGTTAATTGCAGGTGAAATTGGCCACTCACCTCTTTTATTGAAAGAGCAAGTGACTAATTGCACTTGTGAATGCTCAAAAAGAACAAATTATGGAGTAACAGAGGTTTGGTGGGCATGCAGAGGCCCATATAGGAAAGAAAACCATGATATACATACATATATTTCCTAGATCTGTCCACTGACAGGACCTGGAAATGGTAATAATCAAATGGAAATGACAGAAATGTGGAAATGTACCAGGGCAGAGAAGGGAAAGTACAAGATGAACCTAGAATATGCTATTATGCCAGAAAGCAATGACACACTCAAAGAACCATGAGAACATCAAAAAAAACACAAAAGCCAACTAGAAGGCCTCCCTCTGGACACATAGGAGACATGTTGAATATTGAAACAAATAATGATAATAATAGCTTATGGACCAATGAATGCATTAGGAAAACACAAATCCATACCAATAGCTTAAATAAATGAGTTAATTGAAACTTTGATTAGGAATATGAATATTTACTTAGTTTCACAGTACCTATACTTCTCACCCCAATTCTTACCATGATAAGTCAGAAAGGAATGACGTGCAATTTTACAATGGAGAAGCCGGCAGATGTCATCTTAAATAAGTGATCAAAATTTATCATCAACAACAGCGGTACAAATAGAAATCACATGACAGGGGCGCCTGGGTGGCTCAGTTGGTTAAGTGACTGCCTTCGGCTCGGGTCATGATCCTGGAGTCCCGGGATCGAGTCCCGCATCGGGCTCCCTGCTCAGCAGGGGGTCTGCTTCTCCCTCTGCCCTCTTCCCTCTCATGCTCTCTGTCTCTCATTCTCTCTCTCTCAAATAAATAAATAAAATCTTTAAAAAAAAAAAGAAATCACATGACACTTGGTGGAATGCAATGAGAAGAAAATAGCATCATTTCTATGATATCCCTGCCAAAGATGCATAACCTTATTCTCTAGTCATGAAGAAAAATTCCACAAACCCAAAAAGAGACATTCTACAAAATAACTGGTCTGTAAACTTCAAAGATATTAAGGTCAAGAAACCAGTGAAAAATTGAAGAGCTATTCCAAACTGAAGGAAACAAGGCATGACAATTAAATTCAATGCCTGATTCTGAAATGGATCTTTGTGCTATAAAGACATTTTTTAGAACCACTGATTAAGAAAAATATTGTTCTTTCTACCGTACTTTCAATTCTCTGGAAGTTTGAGATTATGTAAGTTTCTTTTCTCACCCATTAATAGTTGCTTTCACTACTTCTTGTCATCTAAAATGGGTCAAAGGATTTTAAAGCATTGTCTTGTCACCTAAACTGTTAAATATTTTAAAATATAGTAAAACAACTCAGTAGTTTTTACTCTGCTTTATTTTACTAGAGAAAATGGAAATACAATTTCAGTTGGAAGATGTAGCTCTCCTTCCAGCCGAATCCTCACAATTTAGTTTTTCGTTTTGGGAAATGACTTTTCTTTACTCAAATTTAAAAATTATGACTTCAATTTTGGCCAAGCAATTAAAGTTGTTGTCTCCTTAAGACTTTAAAGCCCAAGATTCGTCCTTTTATTCATTCAAGAAATACTGATTGACTCCTTATTTTGTTCTAGGCACTGAGGGTGTGTCAGGAAACAAACTTGTTGCAAATCTCTGACCTCATGAAGCTCACACTCTAGTGGGGAATGTAACAAACAAATAAGTAAATTATGTTTTGTTTCGGATCTATGCTCAGTGGAGAAAATGAAAACAGGGAAGGATAAATGGAATTGTGGGAGCCCACGGAAGTTTTAAATGGAGTAGCCAGGGAGGACATTGATGAAAGAGAACTATTCAAGCAAAGACCTGAAGAAGGTAAAGAACTGTGCCATGCATATGCTTGGGGCCAGGGTGCAAATTTAAGTAATGTTGTTTTAGTTAACAATGGAGTGGTTTCATATGTTTCCGGTATAGATGAATTATACAATTGTTGAAAAGAGACTGCTGATTGAATATATATATATAATAAAGAATCAAACTTCTGCTTATGGGGCTAAGTGTCATTTTGGAAAGAAAAAAGGAAAAAAGAGAAGTTGAGAAAGAGAGAAAAAGGGAAAAAGAGAAGTTGAGAAAGAGAGAAAAAGACAGAAAGGGCAGGGAAGGGAAGGATGAATAGGTCATGAATCAAAAGAAGAGAAAACCTAGGGTGGGGTAGGGAAACTTTTTCTAGAGGGCCAGGGGGTAAATAATCCAGGCTTTCTGGACCAAAATGGAGCTCTGTCACAACTCTTCAACCCTGCCTTTATAGTGTAAACTCAGCCACAGGAAATACATAAGTGAAAGGGTGTGGCTATTTTCCAATTCAATGTTACAAACACTAATATTTAAACTTTGTATGTCCAAAGACACATCAAAATATTTTTTTTTCTTTTTTATTTCATTTTTTTCAACCTTCTGAACATGAAAAGAAACATTCTTATTATGGACTCTATGAAAACAGTGCAAGGCACTTGACCCTTGGGCTGTCATTTGCTGATCCCTGATCTAGAGTCACAGAGGCAAGTAACGTGAATCACTATGGTGCAATGGGAGGTGGAAAGGAATTGTTAGTCCTTTGGCTCTGAGCAAGTTTCCACCTCTCAACGCTTTACTGTTTCAACAAATGAAATGAAGGTGTTGAAATAAATGAACATCAAATTCTCTTCCTGCAATAAATTTTGTTGTACTACCTTTCTTTCAGAACTAAGAATGGATATCTATAAGGGAAAAAAAAAAAGTTGATTTCAATTAGAGTTCACGGTTTCAGTTCTATTCTTTGCAAAAATCTCTTAAGACAAAAATGCTTTTTCACCCCTTGGGTGTAGAAGTTAGTGTTTCATGCCCTTTAGGATATTGGTGTCACCATGATTTCAATGATACCTTGCTGGAAAATCCCTGAAATGATCACTCTCAACTGCCATGAGCAAGGCTACTATATGGCCCGACAAGATGTCAGTAGTTTATTTCTAAATAAAAGACTTTCTTAAGTGGTGGGTGAAAATTCTCATGCATAACAGTTTATCTCATTCATTCCAGTTTAGATTTCTTTGAGAGGCCAGGTGTGTTGAGTTTAGTTTTGTAATGAAGCTTGGGCTTCTTGTTGAAACAGCTCTCTCTGCCCTGCTCTAGGGCAAGTGGGAAACAGAGTCTGACTTATTTAACTATTCTCCAGGATGATTTCAATTTTATATATTTAGCAAGGAACTTTTCCAAAATATTTCTCTCCTCTCTTTCAGAGATAATGTCTGTAAGGTTTGTCATAATTTTAAATGTTAATTCTATAAAATCCATGGCATTTTTAAATAGCAGACCAAAAGATGTTAAACATTTAAATTGTGTGTCTAAAGATGGCCACAATAATATCTCCCCTTCTACTCTGACATGAGGCTTTGGAATCTATTTTGCCCTCCCCTTGAATCTACTCTGGTGAGTTGATGTTGACTAGTAGAATTAAGTGAAGCTGACACTATAACTTTTGAGGTCAATCCTTGTCTGCAGCTTTCAGTTCCTCTCTTTAGAAGTCCTTATCTGCCAGGGGAAAAGGTCCAGCTACTTTACTGAAGAGATGACATGGAGAGAGAAAGAGAGAGATGCCCAGGTGGCCCCTAGCTGTTCCAGCCATTGAAACAGAGATGCAATGCAGGTAAATGAATTCATCCTGGGCATTTCAGCTCCTGCTAGCCCAATGCCCCAAAGTAACCCAGTTTCTAGATGATAATCCTAAATGCAGCCAAATGAGTAACCCCAGGAAATGCCATAAGAAATGCCCAGTCAAGTACACCTGTCCCCTGAATTCCTGACCCACAGAATCTTGAGCAAATACAATGATTCTGATTTTAAGCCATTAAGTGTTAGGATAGTTTGTTGAGCAACAATAGAAAACAAAAACAAACTTTATCCTAATTAAATTTCATAATGATCAATTATATCACCAATTACACTTCAGGTGACTGTACACAGCTTATCAACGACTAGCTGCTCTGTGGTAAAACATGCTAAAATCTGTAATATTCTCACTATGTGTCTTCTGTTTTTTAAACAGTCATTGTTCTTTAGGCAATATGTCTTGCTAATATAATTAAAAATTTAATGCAACTAGTAATGAAGTAGCATATATAAATTTGAAAATTTAATTTAAAATTATGAAATTTAAAATTATCTAGAATAAATCTAATATGAATTAATTCTGGTTTATTATTATCAAAATTAGCCATTTTACCATAATGCCAATAAAAATGGAATTATACTGTTCCACAGAATGTAGTGTTTATTCCACATGAACATAAATACATTTTAAATCTATTTTAAAAATATAAATATATTTAGTTTTAAAATAGCTGGAAATAAGTATATTTTTAAAATAACTAGGAAATCACAGAAAGATGGAGATTTATTTAATTCAAATGTTACTGTAATTAAAAGATTTTTTTTTCTTAATGTTGTGGTAACGTTGCACTATATAAAACTATGTATGATGGCAGGATACATGTGATTTTCATTATAATCATAGTTCATTTGAAGTTGGCCTAATGTTTTCTTGATGCTCCTTCTTCATGACCAAAAAAAAAAAAAAAAAGAATAACTACTTAAATGGTGACACAAATTGATGTTAATAAATTAGTCCATTCAGACAAGGACTCCCAATTTTACTGCTAAAAGCACACCATTATATGCAGCATTATGTAGTTTAAAAGGCACACCGATAAGTGCCTGTATTCAAATCTATTTCTGTGCCCTTTGTGTTCTTATCTTTCCCAGGCCAGCAGACAATCCCGCCTTTCACTAACCTTTGGCACTCCACCATCAGCAATAAACTGTGCTCCTTCCCAGTCCCTGAGCTTCCTTAATTAGCATCACCTGTGTTATGTTCCATTTGGAGCAGCCCCATCAGCGGCACACACCTGTTTTGGTGCCTGCAGGTAGAACAAGGCTCAGTGTTTCAGGGCTCTGGGGAGTCCATCTGCGTGCCCTAAAACCCTAACTAAACACCTATCATTTCACCGAGCTTACCATAGTCTCTAATCCTGACAACTGTGCCTCAATGATGTAGAAATAAAGTGAGAAAACAAGAACCTGAACGGATCCACAATACGGTGGCCCATCAAATTAAGTAGAACATTTTCCCTCTGTTTTCAAAATGAAAAATTGTTTTTACTCAACAAATTATGTAAAATATTTTTCTTTTCTTCTCAAGAGGAAATACCATTTGCTTTCACGTTTATATTTTCTCTGAGTCCTCTTTCATAAGTCATGGAAGTTGTAAACACTTAAATCTTTCTTTTGGTCATGATATATTTTTAAGCATAAATTTTGAAGCACAGCTTCAACAATATTCAAGGTCGTGTTTTCCCTTAAAATATTTTTATGGTATAAAGCATCTCACATGAATGTTAGAAGGGTAAAACTGACACATTTAAAACATTTAAAATAAAAAATATATAGCAATGAATCATAAAAAATGTAATGAATGTCTTACTGAACAATGGATGAAATGTAGGTTGTTAAACCAAAGGAATTTTAAAAGGCTTAATTTGTGTTCTTCTCACGAACTCACACTTTTCTTTTCTCATACCTTTTTTCTTTGCCAAGGAGAATTGGCTGTGACACTTAATGGGTATATTTTGTTAAAGCTAAGTTCTTTTAATGTCAAGCTATTATATCTTCTACATACAGAAGAGAAATGGTGCCAAGATTTCTAACAAGTAGGTACACATTCGTCTTTAAACAGAAAGGCACTAAAAAAGCTTTGTGTTGTTAGATTGATGTGTTGAAAGACATGCAAGTCAATTCTGAATCTATTAGACTAAAGGCTGTTTTTAAGAAAAAAGCCTATAGATTAATACTCATGCTAAAAACAAAAGTCTCTGATCTCCTTGCCCAATTTGTAATAAACAACACATACCTTTACCTATAATAATTTGGCAACAAAAGTAGAGTAGAAATGTTGCCTTGTTGTACAAGGTTTTACTAAGAAACAGAATATCATAATCTTATCTTTTTTACACATTTTTAAGTAAAAGTAAAAAAAAAAATAAATACAATTTTAGTCTTCAATGAATTCTGTTTGCAATGGCTTATATGTGTAAGAAAGGGATAGCCATCATAACTTAATATTTATCAAGTTTTGATTTCCCATTCCATGCTCAGGATGAAAGATTCTAATATATGAATCATACACTCTTCATCTTACATATGAGAAACTGAGACCCTGAAAATGACTTATCTGGGATTATACCACTATTAGTGATTAAACTCCGATGTCTTGACCCTTAGTATAATGCTCTTTCCACTGCAATATTCCACATTTCTTCACTGATTTTGACTCTCTAAACATCAAATGAAAAGGAGGTGAATTTTAATAAGTCTATATTAGAGCTATCAACTGTATATATAACTTTACTACTTGTAATAAGATGCATCTCTCTTAGAAAGCGGGCTGGAAACAGTCCAGAGTTCTAGATTACAAAGCCATGCCGACATAGTTATAAAGGTGTTAGCTCCTGTAACATAGGTCAGTTTCATCACCAATGGTCATCAGCCTATTTAGAAGTTTTTCTGATAAAGAAATAGACTAATTAGACAAGGCTCTGGCCCTACAAAGCAGCAGAAGGAAAAGAAAATAGAATACATAAACAGAGAAGTTTGCCCAGGCTGTAGCACTGAATCTGATTTGGAATACTGACAATGCTTAAAATATAAGATCAACCAAAGGTTCTTTGTTGTACATACGGATGCAGCATTGAGTAGCAGTTTCCAAAATATGCTTTGCAAAATGTAAGTATGAAGAGGTTTTAAGTGAAAACAAAAGTTCTCAAATTCAAATATACTAGAGTCGGGGCATCTGGGTGGCTCAGTGGGTTAAGCGTCTGCCTTCGGCTCAGGTCATGATCCCAGGGTCCTGGGATCGAGCCCCACACCGGGCTCCCGGCTCAGCGGGGAGCCTGCTTCTCCCTCTGACCCTCTCCCCTCTCATGCTGTTTCTCTCTCTCTCTCAAATAAATAAATAAATAAAATCTTTTAAAAAAACCAAATATACTAGACAAAAATTGCATACAATATCCCTTTCTTGATATTAATATTGCATGTGAGCATACGAAAAGCTCGGCAAAGTTGTACACTAAAGATATCTATTTAACTATTTTACCAAGTATGTCCCAAACTTACCTGACTACAGAACCTTTTTTTTTTTTCAAATAATAGCATTTTATAGAACACAATGGGAAACACTGATTTAGCATGTAGCATATGTCCTGAGAAGCTGAAGCAAGAAATTCTATGGTGCATCCTCAAGCAGAAGTATTGTCTTGAATCTCTTTCCTGAGAATAAGAGATACACAAAATATCATTTCATGATTAACATCTCTCCTCTATTTCCGCTTTCCTTTTCCAAGCCCCCTCAAAATTAAAAACCCACAAGAGATTTAAAAAAACCATAACATTCAAAGTGTCTACTTAGGTAGGTAAAAAAATGAAAGTCACATCTGTCATGAGGGCCATCATTTTAGGTAAGATTATGGATTATCCCCAATCCCTAACACACACACACACACACACACACACACACAGAGTCTGCTTTATGGCTATATATATTAAGTGTGTCAGGGCTGGATGGAACTGAGTGCCCGGAATTCTGTTAGGTTATTTTTTATGAGCTTTACTTCATTTTTTTGCCCCTGTCCCTGTTAGTAATGGAAGTCGAAGAGCAGGCTTCCTGCATAAAAGTTATGAATAAACAAACTTGCAGAGTCCCCTGTGGCACAAAAATTTTCAAATGTAAAAGATAAAGAAGAACTTGGCAAAAGCAATCTGTGAATTGGCTTTAAGAACCCACCAAGGAGTTTTTCTAGCTAGTTGCTAGTAACTCCGAGGAACTGCTAATAACCACTCTTACTCCCTGCTGATAGGAGGCCTTCGCTGCTTGGACATAAGCATTTAGCCTTGTTCTGTACAGAGCAGATTTCTATTAGATTATGTGAGAATGTGTAAAATAAGGTTAGTTAGGATTTTTCTTTCCTGTGCAAGCTGCACAGGGCTAGGGTGGGAATGAATATGTCTGCCTGTGTCATCTGGAATTTCAAGGCTCCTTTTGTTAACCGATGGCAGAATGAGCAGAAGAGCTAAAATTTGCTGGGTATTGTTTTACTTGCTAATTTTTCCAGTTCAAATTTAACATTGACTTCTAAAGTGATAGGGGATGCTCCTAGAAAGGTGATTTAACCAAGTATTGCTGAACAACTTAGCATTACTTTAGTATTGTATTACAAGCTTCAGAGTAAACCAACTCTCAATGACAAAACAATAACCATAAATGGTTTCCCTCAGTCCTCAAATATGTATATATATTTACATTCCCAACAATTCCCTGGGCAGGGACCCGGAGCTTTGTTTACTGCAGAGTCTGGCCATGTGGAAAATACGGGCACTGAAGTGGAGAATATTTTCTCATTCTTCTATGCCAGTGTTGCCCTTTTCTGTCAAGATGCACATGCACGTGTCCACGATCGGAGCGATATTTACAAGCTGTATTTTACATAATTCCAGGGAATGACTATCTACTCTTCCACCGAAGAGAATTCCCTTGGCACTCCTGCTTGCCATTCTATCCTGCTGGTTCGTTTGTTCTGTTGTATATCCTGCAGAGTGATGCATTGCAGCATCTTCACCGGTTGTAGCTGAAGTAGAGTCATCCATCATCCCAATCACTGGAACTGAGGACCTTACGGACTGGGAGTAAATTATGAAGCTATGAGGAAGGTGATCATTTTTGCAGAAACAGCTATTTTATGTTCCTGTTCTCTATCCCATCCTTTCTTTCTTGTTTGGGATAATGAAACAGTAAAAGCCACAGGGGCGGTTTGTGTCCCCTGGATTCATACTGAAAGAAGAAAATACAATTAATAAAAGTGTACTTAACAAGCCTAAGATTGACTGGTATTTTTCTTGTTTATTTTGAATTTCAGATGTGATTTTCTGTTGACCCGCTGCTAATGCCAGAGAGCTGTGGATTTCCCAGATTTAAGTGTGTTATAAATGGATAAACTTCACCACCTGGGATGATTTAGACTGATTTGAGATCCAGTCTGGGCACTGCAAAGGGAACGTTGTCAGTTATCGTAGTAAATTTCAGCCATGTGGAGTCAAACTAGGTAAGTTCCTCCTCTCCTACACTCTCTGCCCCTTCTTCTGCAAGTGGAAACATCAATCAATGGCTGAAAACTTGCCATTTTGCTTCATGTCATTTACACAAGTCTTTATTTTACTCTAGTAAATTTAGAATCACTTTAACATTCAATATATGGAAAATATATGCTTAAATAACTTCAAGAAAATGGAATAAATTCCCAAATATTATTAAGGGAAATTGAAATTGAAGATAATTACTAAATCTTAAAATTGAAGTGGTTCTAATACATGACCGATTTGACTGAACATTTATTTTTCTTCTAGTTACTCTGCAGTTACACAGTTTCGATCTTGTAAAACCTGTCAGTATTGATCTGCTTTGGTTTACCTTTATTTCATACATGTTGACTATTTTCTAATGGAAGAGTGTTATATTGCTATTATGGACACGTACTAATTCTTTAGTAAAAACTTAAATCTGAGAAGTCATTATTAGAGCTAAGTAGCCTCACTTTGAAGACGGATTTTCTTTAACCTAAATAATGTGATAACACATCAGTGTAGTTACTTTAAAATGGCTTAACTAGTAGAATGAGTTATATTTAATCACCAACACAGTAAATGTAATCTAAATTAATATTTTACATTTGGAAGGTGCACACTTTTATGGATAATAAGACATGAAAGAAAGCATTCTAATTAAAAATTAAATACTGGGCAGACACTAAATCTTGGTTGCATCTGGTTGCTACATATGAGAGATAAATATTTAACACAAATTAAACTATGTGTGGTATTTTTGAAGCAAATATTTACCTTTTATTTAGGATGACCACGTACATACTTTTTGTACTATAGCTACTGAATGTTTATGCAAAATGCCAACAGACACAGTAGGAATCAAGTCTAATGGAAATAAAAGTTGGAAAAGAAATTAAACTTTCTCTGAAGGGGGGGTGTTTTTTATAGGAAGTGTAGCAGGGCAAGCTAATCTTACCATGTTTAAATGCAAATTTTATTGAGACAAATCAAAGGCAATGAAAGGCAGACAAAGAGTTTCATTCTATTTTAAACTACTTCATTGGCTTCAGCCACTGTTTTTGAATGAAGCCAGTCTCCTACACTTTATTGACAATAGTTTCTACCCAATCTTTCACTAAGGAAGAGAAAGTTCATTAACCTGAAGAACCAACATTTCCATCACCTTTTCTTGCCGGTTAGTAAAATAATGAAAGAGGGACTCTGTTAGAATTTTTGTTTGTATATTTTTAGTTAAAAAATTGAAAACTTGAATGTTTTACTGGAAGTACAGAAGCACTAACTAAACATACACGGTTCCTGAAATACTCTTAAATGTTGCATCCATAATTTTCAGATGGGTGGGGAGAGCTGTTCATCTAAGGGTAATTCGGATGGGGTGCTTTTAAAATCTGCACAATGAGCCAAAATCAGGCCCTAGATGGACAAGGTTCTAGAATTTCACACGTCCTTGTAATAAAATATTGGGACTCTTATTTCAAAGATCGATTTATAGGCTTGAATGTAACTTAGGTTGCTCAAATTTCACATGAATATCCAAAACCAGATTAAATTCATATGGTTTTCTGTATGGGATGGAAAACAGCTTTGGATGTACCACCTTCTTGTATCTGCTTTTACTAAAAGCTAAATCACATAATCCCGTAGTTAGTGGCCTCTGACGCTTAGGAAGTGTCTTTACTGTTCTTTGTAAGACACTTTCCAGGTCCATAGTATAATTTAAAAACAATTTAGGTAATTGACAGAGAAATAGATTCCCATGACATATCTTACACAACCATTTGGCTGACAATGACTGACTAACATGACTGAATTCTTCCAGTAATGCATTAATTCACTGCATAAAGAACTGATACAATTCGTTGTTGAGCTAGTTCGTACTAGGGAGGCAAGTTTGCCTAATCTTGGCCATACATATATTTCAAATATATGGGATTACAAAGCACTGCGCCTTAATCAGACAATGCAATATCATTAAATATTACTAATTTTGAGTCCTATCTTTAACTTAGAAAGTAATTTCCACATATAAACTGAAATAACGAACTTAAAAGTTATGGAAATATGACAGAAAATATACGCAGTGCTTACCTCAGAAGCAAGCAAACAAAAAAATACTATTGCTCAGTGTTGTTTGACTTAACTATTTCCTGCTTAATATTCAGAAGTTTCCCTTCGTAGGTTTCTGTGCTCAGTATTCTTATGATGTAACACAACAGCTTTGATATAAATCACAAAAGCATACATACATGGCTCTTCTTTCATCAGTCCACTTGAAAATGTCTTCACAAAAATAACCTTTAACTGTTACAAAACTTGGTTTTTATATTCCCAAGAGGAACACCATTTTCTATCTGAAGAACATCGGGATTATTATTTCATAGGAAAGCAATCAGTACAGTGCCTTTAGCACCTGTGACTGATTTTCTCCGTTTACATGTTCCTACACATCGTTAATCCTTCCCTTGTGTACTGAAAGGCATATGGCATTAGTCAGTAGTGAATTAAAGATCTTCTGTTTGCTTCAAAGATAACTTTGAGGCCCTATATTCATGATGTAGAAAGTGCATGATTATTCATTTTTAAAGCCTGCTGTGTAATTTACCTAAGGTTATTTTTAAAATTTAAAACATTAAAATACATAGAACAAAAGATAGGAAATAAAGTTAATTCTTACATAGCTGTACAATAACAAAGGATTTCCACCTTCCATTATTGAAATCATTCTCAGTAAAATATAATTTACATAAGAATTGGTACATTTTATCAAACATGCAGTCTATTCGGCCCATTTCTGCATTTGATAGAATCACCAGAAAAGATAAGAAAAAAACAGAATGGCATTTGTGCTGACATCCATATCAAAATAGCATAGAAAAACAGTTTCAGAAATCTAAGAATACCTTTAGAACATCTGTGGATGATAGAGAAGTTTCCAAATACTCTGTGTTCAATAGTATGCAAAAAGTTTTCATTTTGATCCCAATAACTCCAAAAGGTTAGGAATCCCAAGTTAAACTTTCCTCTGGATATTTCTTGATCTTTTTATGTGGTCTTTTATAAAGCTCTATTACTTTTTATCTGCCCCAACTCTGGTCAAACATAGAATACATCTGTCTCAAGTATCAGGCAAATGACTTCTTGGTACTTCTTTATTTTCATTTCTGTGCAGTGATTTTTACAGCTCCTGGAGCTGGAACCCAGTGTTAAGACTTTGGTCAGCTGTTTTCATCTGTTTGTAGCCGAAGGGGCCAGAAGGCATACTGAGGATAGCCAAACAATGCACTACATTGAAGAGTTCAGATGAGTAAATCAGATTAGCAACCATAAAGAAATCAAGAGACCTGCCATCTTGTGCATTAAAATATGGGTGGAGCAACCAGTAGAATTTAAGGTCTGTGAGGACAAGGATTTCCATCTGTTCTGTTCACTGCCATAACCAGAATAGAACATAGTAGGCACCCAGTGGGCATGCATTTAATGAATCAATAATATGTACAGCACAAGAGCAAACAAAAGATACAGCAGATAGTACCACAGAAGATGAGGTAAGAGAAGAAAGGCCACTCACAAGAAATAAATCTGATCAGTGAAATATAAAGGATGCAGGTATACAGATCGGAATCAGGAAAATGCCAACGGAGAAGAGTGAGGCAGGCAATAAAAACACTTTATAATAAAGCTGACTTTTTTTGAGCGCTTTCTACTGCTCTAAGTGTTTTTACATAGATCACCTCTCTTTGTCCCTCATGCTACAGATAGGAAAATGACTCACGAGAGGGCTCCATCTTGTCCAAGGTCTTGATTTTAGAAAATGGTAAACATCACATCAGAATCCAGGGTTTCTGCTGCTTACACTTTGCTGTACTGCCTCCTTTTGGATTCTCTAAAGATTATAAATATTAAATAGGCCCTGGCAAAGCAAGCAGAACAATGGATGCACAAAACTAGGAAAAGGACTTGATTTTGAGCCAAATATCTAGGCCAGCCAGGAGAGTTAATAAATTGGATTACTGTTTGGAGTTTAGCTGACCTGGGACTTCATGTTAGAAGGACATGGAAGCTCATGGCAAGATATGAGCAGATTAGGATAGCAGGTTGTTTTTGCCTTTTATGGCATGCATCCTCCATTTTAATTTTCTTAGTCAAACAATTTCCAATATATTTTTTAGCATCAAAACATGTTATAGATTACCAAAGATTAGTATTTATATTTTAGTACTTGACCTGCTGGTTGGTGAAATACATATATATATAAAAACTCTCCTAAAAATAGAGTAGTGTTTTTCTATGCATTTGAATTTTAAACTTTATAAGAGCATCTGTATAATTTCAAAAATGGAAAGCCATCCATTTAAAATATATTCTTTATTTAATCAACAGGCATACTGTTGGGAAGAATTTGGATTATTGAACCATTGGATGAAATAAGATGGCCACCGAAATTTATCTGAAGAGTAGATTTTAAGCTAGTAGGGTCACTACCATTTATTAAAATCTTAATTGTTATTTGCTTGTATTAATTAGAGCAGGTTTTCTCAACCTTGATATTACTGATATTTTGGGTAGGACAGTTCATTGTTGTGGGATACTGCACTATAGGATGTTTAGCAGCTTCCCTGGCCTCTACCTATTAGATGCCATGAGCAACTGCCCTTAAAAGTAAGGTGCTTAGGGTGTAAAATTTAATGCCCTCTCAGGTCACATCTCACCTTGCTCTGGTCCCAGACCTGGCACATGTTTCAAATGTCTCCTTGGAGAGGTGGTGGGAAAATTCTACTCAGTGAAACACTGACTGAGAGGACTACCAACGGTTTTAACAAGTACATTACAAAATGTATAAATGGGCTCAATAATATAGAAGTTCATTTTCATTCAAATAATAATTTAAATATGTAGTACTTGCTGTGAAAGGTTGTTTCTATGTGACCTGTTCAGGGACTGTTGGAGGAGGTCATCCAAAGGACATGACTGCCTGTTGACATGCGAGCTGGACTCAGGTAATTGGAGTGCTCCTTACGCTCTCCCCTGGCCTTCAAATGTATCTTCCACCCATCATTCCCACAGTAGGAGCCATTTCAAAGATGCCTCCTTGAGAAAGTAATACATTACTGAGACCACCTGAACCAGATACATCACTGAACCCTGTTAAGGTCTCTATAAAAACTTTCAAGATTCTAGCAGGCAGGTGGGAAGATCTATTCATCTTGCCACTACCCAAGGTAAGCCTCATACGTAAGTTCCCTTGCTTACTGAAATTGCCACTCACCAGTCGGGAGGGGGCTTCCTCTTTCTTTGGTGGTCTATCCTAATGCTCCATGTATGGAGGACAGTTTCAAATTTCATCTGGGGAACTCCCAAGGTGGTGAACTAACAGGGACCCAGGTTCTTTCCATACTGAGCCTTGACCATCTAAAACCTCTTCTTTTCTGTGACCAGTTGGTAGAGGGGGACGAGAACATGGAAAAGGCAAACACACTTCTTAAAAGCTGCATCCCAGGTGTAAGACACTTTGTTTCATATCCCATTGGCTAGAACTCAGTCACATGTCTATGCCAAAGAAACCTGAGTAATGTCATCTGTGTGCCCAATATAAATAGGAAACATACAGTTCACGAACAGCTTGGTACATACACCCTAGAGAACATAGAGTCAATGTTTGTGAAGATAGGAAAAGAGAGAGAGAAAGAGAAAGACATACCCCTCCAAAGCTAGTCTTAATTCAAATCACATTGACAAAAAGTGAATAAATAAACTGGGACAAATTCACATAACTGGATACAGTGCAACCATAAAAAGAAATAAACTACCACTGGTCAAGACTGCAGGAATGAACCTTTGGAGATATATCAGGGCAACATAACAAGTCCTGGCAGATGACACACAATATTATAGGTAACTATAGAACTTCAAAACAAACAAAACACAACAATAATATATACGTCAGGCACATGATAAAACTAGCAAATCTAGAAAGTGGTAAACACGGAATGAAGAATAGTGGAAACACAATGAGAGTGGAATAGGAGAATGGCACAAAGGTAGATGCAAGTTATTGGAAATGGTCTAGTTTGGGGGTTGAGTGGTGGGTTCAATGTTACTGTTCATATTACCATTGTTTATAACTTAAATATAGTATTGTTAATGTACTTAATAATGCATTACAATAACAGAATATTAAAGCAAAAATAAATCAAAATAGAACAAGCACATTGGAATTTATTTATTATTGAACATTATGTATTTACTGAGCATTTGCTAGTGGCAAATTTAACCAAATTGTTAAAGCTTTAGGACTTGCACTGCTAGTTATTTTAGAAATCTTGAAGCAGGATGAAGTAGTTAATTAGACTGCTATGAATTTCTGGTACTATATTTCATTTTTGCTTTAATTACTGTTACTTTATGATTTATTTTGATTACAACACATTAGTGTTAATATTAAGATTTTTTAGTACACTATTTTGAATAACTTGGAGGAAATTGTTTTTCACTCTATTATGCATTTGGAAATGTAATTTTATTATTTCAAGGAAGAGGTTTTTCTTCAATATTTTAAATTTTTAATGGGATCAAAGAGTAAGTAAGAGGAAAATACAGAAATGTGGTTATATTAAACTCTATTAATATATTTCATTAGATGAATAATAGTGAAAAGAAAATTAAAAAAAAACCTCTTTGGAGCATGTTGATAAAAAGTCTATCTGTGTACTGTAGAGTTAATTCGTACTGGAGTAAAAAACCTAGAAATCTTTGGAATCATAGAGAAAGGCAGTAATTTACCAAGATCAATATTATTTGGCCTGTGGGCCAGTTAATGAACAGAGCTTTATTCCAATACCCTCCTGTGTACTCAACTTAGAGTCACAAAATCTGATGTCTAAACTTCAGACTCCTGCTACCACCTGAGAGCCCTGTTTTATGTAGTTTTTAGTCTTCTGTCTGAAACTATCTAATCAAGGATCACAGAAACTGAGAAAATGCTGGGACCAGGAAGAAAGGAGGAAAAGAAATTCACTTAACCTTCTTTTTCTCTTTTCTTTTCTAATATCATAGGAATTCATCTAGGTATCCATTTAAAGTGCAACATCAGAGATATAGCTTGTAATCTAATTAGTAATGGGTGACTGGTAAGACTATATTGGAGGATTTATGCAAGTGAGAAGTATTTTTTTAAGATTTATTTATTTGAGAGAGAGAGAGAGAGCAGGGAGAGGGGCAGAAGGAGAGAATCTTTAAGCAGACTCCCCATTGGAGCACTAAGCCTGTCGCGGAGCCTAACATGGGGCTTGATCTCACAACATATGAGATCATGACCTGAGCAAAAGCCAAGAGTCAGATGCTCAACTGACTGAGCCACCCAAGTGCCTCAGTGAGAAGTATTTTTTAAAAGATTTAACATGCTCATTTATATTCCCATTTATATTTAGTTATTTAGGTGTGAGCATTCACAGAGATGCATATTGTTTAAACATCTTGTTTTGGCAAAAGTACATTAAAAATCTCAAGCAAATAAATTTACTTGGGGAAGGTTGTGATATTTTGACAAGTTTAGGATGGATAAATATAAAACTGACGCAGAAACTGTGATAGACATTGGTGTTTGCTTCATTATTGTCATGGAAATTTTGTATAAAAATACATTTGACAAGCTTTGTTATGTTTGGTGCAATTGAAAAAGTTGTTTGTGTAATTCCTTTGATGATTAACTGACTGGAGTTTTAATGATGCCATTGAAGAGAAAAACAATGAAGCATCATTCCTAACAACTGGTACCCACAGCATAGAAAATGATTTTCACATTTGGCAAATTTACCTTGAATACAGCTGTTGGATGAACATAAAATTTGAATAGTTGGAAGAAAAATGAGATATGGAGCCTGACATTTATAATGAATTATCGAATGTGAGTAATTGTACTCAGTTGAACCAAAACACTGAACTTTTTGAAGCTGACTCATCACTTTAATAATTTCCTTTTAAAAGCTATTTTATGCCTAATAAATCCACAAAACATCAAAGTGCTAGTATAATCAGTGCTATTTCTTTCATTATATGAAGAAGGAGTGAGCTTTAAAGTAAGTTTTCCCAGAAAAATATTTTTCTCCATAATACAGTGATTACCACACTCCTGATTCTGCCTGTTCATGATTTGGCTCTATGAGGTAACAAATGTGTAACTACACAGCAGTTATTCATGCAAAATTTGGTTCCCAGAAACAAGAAATATGCCAAAGAAAAAGAGCCTGAGATTATCTGCAGGATGAAGGGTGGATGGAGAAGGAAAATCTTGATTTTCACCTTTGCTAATATGCTAGTTGTTCGGGGCCAGTTATCCAGAGCCCAAGATCTGTGAACTTAAACTCAGTTGGCATAACTCTCTCTATCAGGGATAATCATGGTGTCATGTTTTATCATAGCTAGAGGGGGAAAATATCACTAATACTTAACTATCATGTCAAAGAATTAATGGAATTTGTAAAATTATTGCCTTTTTCCAGAATTTACAATGAGGCCAAGGAGTCTTGCTTGATGTGGCTTTTTAATTTTGATTTCCCCTTTATACCTAGTGTTTATTGGAACAAATAAGCTCCATTAAGTGGCAAGAAGGAAAATACAGGTTTGGGCCATTCAAACCTTTATAACTTGTTTTCTTGGTGAGGAACATTAAGAAATAGACAAAGTCTAGCACTTACGAGCCAAAATAATACATAGAAATTGCAACCACATTGGGTGAATTTAAGATTAGGGCATCAGCAAACCAGGCTGTGAATCATTTTGACTTTAAGGTCACAGTAGAAAGTTGTGGTTGGTGTATCTCATTACCTGGATATGCCACAATTTATGTACCATTCTTGTGCTTATAGATGTTTGAATGTGTCTGGTTATTTTTCTAATGCTATTTGAACATTCTCATACTTTTTTCCTGGTTATATTCAGGAGTTTTCCTGGTGCACTGGCTTTCAATAATGTTTAACCACGCACAGAATATGAAATTTGTTTTACATAGTGACTAAGTAAACAAAATTTTCCCCAAACAACAAAAATAATTCTTATTTGGTGCAGTCTCATATTTTCTATTCTGTTGTATTATATTTATCATCTATCATATATTATTTTAGTTTGAAAACCTTTTGGTCACCTGAGAATCACGACCATAAGATCATGACAATTAAAGCTCAAGTTTATCTGATTTGGCAAATGAACCCAATTGAAGACTGGATTACTATTAAATTAATCTCTTTGAGATTCCTCTTTCACTGAGTTTGGGTCTTAGAGGACTAAATTTGTCCATGTAAACCACTGATGTATCAAAAGCTCTCTTCTCTGCCTTGCCTTCCTTTAAGCAGAATGAATTCTTCTCTTGCTCTTTTCCAAAGTAATACATATCCTGGGATCTATCCTCCCCTACAATGGAATGGAGAGATGAGGAAAAGGCTGATGCTCTGAAATTTTAACTGCAACCAGGTACACAAATTCAACTAGGAGGAGGAAGTAACATATCCCTGCAGTATTTCCAATCTAGTTATACCAATAATGTATACTTAGATTCTCATTTGGCTTCTCATGTCTGCTTTCAGTTGATTGGATTTAAAATGGTTGTGAATTACTTGACATTCCTTTCATTAAAAGTTGGTGTCTATATCCCTTCCCCTAGGAACTGATTGGGGAAGTGATGCTATATGACTTCTAAGGCTACAGCATAACAATGACATGTGCCTTCTACTTGGTTCTCTTTGAACACTCACTCTCCAGAGGCTTCCTCTTGGGTATCTCAGAACCCCGTTGTCGTGATGGTAGAAAACCAAACCACCTAGGGAGCCATATGAGAGTATGTAGTTGACAGTACAGCTGAGCCCAGAATTAAGTTCTCTTATCCCAGGCACCAGACATGTGAGTGAAGAAGACTCCAGAATAATCCAGCACCAAAGTATTTGAGTGACCTCCCCCACCATCCATTTGAGTCTGTTCAGCTAAGGCTCCAGAACTGTGGAGCAGAGACCAGGTATATTTGCTGGACTCTATCCTGACCCACAGAACCTGTGAACATATTGGATGGTGGTTGTTTTCCACTAAGTTAGGGATGGTTTGTTTTTTAGAAATAATGACTGGAACAATTAGAGAAAAGAAAGTGTGGATGAGGGGAAATAAAAAAGCTTTCCTCTAGTCTCCAACAATATGTTCAAGCAACAGATGAGTCATACAAAGGAAAAAGACAATTATTGGGAAAGGGAACTCTCAGATATGTATATCATTTTTAGGAGTTCTTCAAGGTTTATCTGGATCTAACCAGTCAGGATAGATTACTAACAAGTAAGCCCCTAATATTTATAAATAGTTATTAGAGGGAGTTTGAAATGGCTTTAGGGCTGTGGTTTTGGATGACTAAGGCCAGCTTGTAATAAATATCACCCACCTGGCCAGTTCTGTCTGTGGCTTGAAATGCAAATATATGTATGAAAAAATTATAAATACATATAAAATATACACACCCACATACATACACATACACTTATTTAGAGGAAAAAGCAAATGACTCTGCTTCCCCCCAAAAAAAATTCATATCAAGATTTGGATTTAGTAATAGATACTCATCTTCAGATAATCTTGGATTTAGTGCAAACCACACACCATCTCTTATATTGCCTACATTTGTATTTATATTTCTGAACAATAAGAATTAGTATCTATTTAAAGATCCAAGATAATTAAATATTTATTTTTTATTATATGTTACCAAAAACATATATTAAAACCTAAGCATTTCAATAACAAGGACTAAACAAAAAAGGGTAAGGTGAGAAGCTGAGGTCATAGAAACCATATTATTCCCATAACTTTATAATTAAGTCTTTCCCCCTTTTTATGACAGCAAATTGGGTGCAAAATTTATTTTGGAATTTTTATATATATTCTATGCCATTTTAGTGCCTAATTTATATCCTTGGGGGGGAAATTAACTTTATCTTTGTACTGGTTATTAGGACTCTCAGTTTCAAATAATAGATATTCACAGGCACTAGTTTAAGCAAGTTTTACTATGGTGCAAGAATATCTCACATAACTGAAAAGTAAGTATACAGTTAGCTCTTAGGAATTGCCTGGGAATGGGAACTGGAAGGTTTGTGCCTGCTTCAATTTTCTCTCTCTCAAAGATAAGCTTATTCTTATTTTCCTGACCATGTAACATATCAAAACAAAATAAAAAAAAAGAAGAAGAACACAAAACAAAACCAAAAAACCATGGCTGCTGATGAATCCTGAGTGGACATGTTGCACCCTGAGACAGATTTTTCTTTCGCAATCCCAATGTTAAATTCCCAGGGTGTGAGCCGCAAATATCTAGGCTACATGATCATCTTTAGGGGATAGAATCTGATGGTCCTTCCTGCTTGCTGAGAGGACATGGTCATGTTGTGCAAAATATCCATCCAGGCTGACCCTGGCCAGGATGTGGTAGGAAAGGAATGGCAGTCCCCAAACAAAGATGGCGGGCAGAGATGGGGCCAAATTCCTTCCCCAGAGGAAGCCATTATGAATATAAAGACTTCATTTTAAAACTCTAGAATGATTTACTAGAGAAACCAATGCATCTCCCAGTTACACTGATCCATTTGAGAAGCCTCAGAATGAAAGACATGTCTGTCTTGTCTTGCCACATCCTGTTCCCTTTCCACTGGCTACACAGTTAACAGAGAATTACTGCCTAGCAGTTTATGTTGTGACCAAGGGGAGAACCCCACATAGGAGGGACACCATCCTAGGCTGTGCTTAACCTACTGGGCCACCCAAGCGTCCTGAAACCAAAATGATATAACAGTATATAATTTTGCAGAATGTTTTCCTTGTAGTAATAATGAAAAAAAGTAATAGTAATAACAATGACAATGGTAGTAGCTACTTTTTGTTGAGTGCTATGTTCCAGCGAAGAGCACTCTACAGGTATCTCAATCTTAGCAACACAATTTTCCTATAACGTAAGTTTAACTGTTTTCACTTGCATCTTGCAAATCATGAATCAGGCTCAGAGAGGTTAAGTTTCCCAAGATCCCACAGCCAGAAAATGATAAAGCCAAAAATGTGACTACAGAACCTGAGCACTTAACCACTTTGCTTAACTGCTTCCCGCAAGGGATTTAAAAAATACATACAGTATTGAGAACAGATTGCAATTTTATTTTGAGAAACAGAGTAAAGTTCAATACAAAGACACTCGCATAGGAGACTCCCAGTAGCAAATATGTGGTAACCTTTCCACATATTTTCTGAAATATTTGTCCTTAGATACTAATCCTAAAGTTTTTCAACATCTGGTTGAAATTATGCATTTTGCTTTATCTATAAAACTGTAAAATGTTATGTCATTAGCACCAAGCAAACATGTGTTCTTCATTATGTTTTATTCTATTCATATTGAAATAGTATTAAAATAACATGACACGGTTTCTCTATTCTCTTTATTTGTGCTATTTTAGTAGTAAATAAAGCGTTTTGTTGTTAGCATAAAAAGCCACATTGAAAATTTTGGAAAACTTTTTCTTTTATTTTGTTTTTGCAAATTATCAACTGTGATAAAATATTAAAATGTTGTAACCCAGAATTATGAAAAACAATTCCCACTCTAGTAATACTATATTTCCAACTGTAATGAATTATTGTCTAAGAAAAATTGCAAAGCTTTTTAAGAAATAGCTTGTCTCTATTACCATTTTAGAAATCTTAACACTGTGGGTCACCTCTTTTTTTTCCTAATGAAGATTTTCCTTTTTTGACTTTTTTTTGTGGGGTGGATGTTCTATTCTGGTCCTTTTACCTCTCTGACTGCTCCTCTCACTCCCTCTATCTTAGCACAGTTGTCTTTCAAAGCACAGATTTTTGCTATTTTATATTAATCTAGGAAAACAAAAGGTGTCCCTTACTGTGATTTCATGATTGCATGTGGACCTAAGGAATATGGTCCTGCACTGACATTTCCTGGATTCAATTCTCTCTTCAGTTACTAGATACGTGACCTTGGGTGGGAAATTCAACATCTTCATACATCAGTTTCTTTATCCGTAAAATTTGGAGAATCATAATACTTTGCCCAGAGGGATAGTGAAAGGATTAAAATGAGATAATGTGATGTATTATCTCATGGTGCATTGTAAGCACTTAATCAACATATACTGTTTACTTGAACCCTGACTTCTCAACCATACTCCAATTCCTTATTTCTCTCCCCCCACTTCCACTACAGACTTAGTAGTTAGGAATAAAGACTCAGTTGGGAATAAAGATTAATAAGAGTTGATAAAAATACTTTAGGAAGAGTAGTGAAGTGATGTTTGGGGCCTTTGGGCAGGAATACCTGACAGATGGCTCCTGAGGTAATTCAGCCATGAAGGGAAGGGGGGGGCGCGCTGAACTAAGGGAATGTTAAGAGACGTGGATGGAATGATCTTTCAGAAATGGAGCTTTTATGACTTTAAGACTGACTGCATGTGTAGGATAAGGAGAGAATAAATAAGTAGGATTATTTCTAGTGATTAGAATACTGAATAAATTGTTTAACAATTCCTTAGTACAGAGAAGAGAGACTGTTGAGAGAGGCAATGAGGGCAGGAGGGGAAGGGGGTGTTAAATTTAGTTTTGGACATTCTAAGGGTGAGCCTTCTATAGGAAATCTAGTTATAGCTACTTAATGCACACATACCTACATTTACACACACACATATATATACACACACACATACATATATATGTGCATGTATATGCATACAAATAAATACTACATGTGCATATATATATTATATATGAGTTTTAAGTTATATATATATCTAAAACTCTGTATACACACTATTCCAAAACTCTTTCCTGTGTGGGGCATAAACATACATTTATCACTTATTAGTACATGGATATGCATAAGGTCACATAGGACAGAATTTAGAGAGTGAAAAGAAAACTGACCCAAGAAAAGGAAAGATCACAAAAAGATCATTGTGTTTTGGATTTCTAGATTGAAAAACAAAATAATGTTATAATTTTTGAGATGTCAATAGAGAAAATATGATGAATTAAAGACTAAAGACTGGGCTGGAGAAAAATTTGGCAGAAAGACTTAGGAAGCATATATTTTTGGGGGGTTCTATAATATTTTCCTCAATTATATAAAAGTAAACAAACTCCATTTGGTCCACTGGCTTACACTCCCCTCTACCAACCATCTGAGACCTGGGTTCTTGACTGAAATAGATGTCTATAGCTACTCATTCTTTCTTTCTGCACTTTATTTTGAATATCCATTTCTTTTTAAAAAATTTTTATTTTATTGAAATTAATTAATTAATTAACATATGATGTATTAGTAGTTTCAGGGGTAGAGTTCAGTGATGAATATCCATTTCTTAATAGGAACTTGCAACTCCAGCTTGTGTTAATAATTCAGCAATTATTTCTATCTTTTGTTAGAACTCTGCTGCTTTGGGGTTTATTCTGAAAATAAATGGCATAGCATGTTTTCATTTTAGTTTGGGTAGGAAAATAAAAAGCAAACATCATGGTGAATGGGTTCTTTGAAATCCTAAAGCACTTAATGTTCATGCCCCTGTGCTCTGAAAACTGTAAAGGTAAAATACTGATGAAAAAACATGGCAATATTTTGCAAACCATGGGAAGAAGTAAACCAATCACTTTAGGGCTCATATAATATCTTCAAAATGTTGTTTTATTTGAGTGTTTCAGGTCAAGTCCCTTTATTAACATTATTATCTTTAATTCTACATTAAAGAGATTTGCGAGGTGCCTGGGTGGCTCAGATGGTTAAGCATCTGCCTTCGGCTCAGGTCATGATCTCCAAGGTCCTGGGATCAAGCCCCACATTGGGCTCCCTGCTCAGTGGGGATCTGCTTCTCCCTCTCCCTCTGCCTCTCCCATTGCTTGTGCTCTTTTTGCCTCTCTCTCTCAAATAAATAAATAAAATCTTTAAAAAAGAGAGAGAGTTGCATTGAACTTTTTCATATTTGTGGTTTTTCTTCACCCTTTATTTTTTTTAAAGATTTATTTATTTACTTATTTTTAAGAGAGAGAGAGAGAGAAATCATGCATGCAGGAGGAGGGGCAGAGGGAGAGAATCTTCAAGCCAGCTCCTCTCTGAGCTTGGAGTCTGATGGGGGCTTGATCCCAGGACCGACCCATGAAATCATGACCTGAGCCAAAACCAAGAGTCAGACGCTCAACCAACTGAGCCACTCAGGAGCCCCTTCTTCACCCTTTATTAATCCTACTCTAACTTTGGTAGCTCCTGCACCCTGAACAGGTCCAGAAAGAAAATAATTGAAGGCAAACAAGCATTATGTGTCTTCCAGAACACTTTCCCCGGAAGTATGAATAGGCCAAATAGCCCTTGCACTTAATGTTAAACCCTTAGTTAGGCAATTGTGAACAGGAAAATGAAATGTATTTTAATATTCTGAATGATGCTAGATTTGAACAATTCGATTAAATACATTTGTAAAGTTCTCCATATTTAATTCATTTAAAGACAGGTAGTGTATATATATATGTATATATATATATATAATGTATTATATATGGTGTATGTATATACACACATATCGTTCATCAAATTGGTTATTTTTGCTATTGGAAATAATTTTAATATTTCTTCATATAGCTTTTTCTAAGATTTCTTAGGATTAAATAATAGCTTTAAACAAATTTAAGTGAGATGTTTCAAGAGTACTATGAGTTGAGTCAACAATATTTCCACCCCTTTCTAAGAAATTTCCTATAATGAATAAGCTAGTCAAACTAAAAATAAATACATTAGATAGATAATAGATAGGTAGATAATATTTTCAGATTCCCTTGAAGTTGGATTTCCATGCAACTATGTTTCTTCCAAGTAGGTACAACCACGTGGACTCAGAAGCAGGAGGTGAGCAATGCAAGGAAGCAGGTATACTCAGGGACGTTTGCTCTTTTTGAAAGCATGGTGGCAGATACTTACTGCATGGATGCCTTGTCTTCATCTTTAGTACAAGTTCTAGTGTACAGTTCCTATCATCCTATGTGCCTAGTACTATAATGAGCAGAGTTGGAGCTTGCATTAGAAGAGACAAATATGATTGAGCTTTTCCTAACTTCTATTGTTGCTGGGTTTCTTGGAGATTCTTCTAGCTCTCTAATAAACTTCTTTCTACTTAAACTAGCTGGAGAGAGAAAACAAAGGACAGAGACCAATAATGAAAGAGGAACTTATTTCGGCTAAAAAATACACTTGGATAAAAGGAGTAGCCCTAGTTGGTCCCTAGAGACATGACAGTGGGGTAGAGGAAGGACAAAGCCTAGAAGAAAGGAGAAGAGGAGGTGGAAGAAGAAAAGGAAAGGGTTGGGGGAAGCAATGGGGAGTGTGTGCATCACAACAGCCTCAAAAATGTCTGTAAAACATTGCAGACAATTCACATTAACTGATGGTGGTGATAAAAGCAGGCTGCCTTTAAATTTGGTGTCACATGCTATTAGACCTTACTTACAGCATCCAGATACCAACCGGGTCACTTCTATGCTCTATTACCTCTTATAGTGTCAAATGTCTAGGCACCTTACCTGATTCACTATCTTGCCTCAGTGTCCCAGGACGCCCCAAGAATGCCTACTATTATTTGAACAACAGCAGTTCAGGCATAGCCAGATCTCCATCTGGGATAGTGTATCCTTTAAGTTTCATCCATTTCATATTTATTCTCTAAACACAGACATCTTGGAGATTAATCTGTAGGTCCATAGTTCATCATGCTTTCTTTTTCCTTAGGGAAATACTCTCCATTCATTATCTATACCATCCTATATGGGGGTTGTTCTGAGTCTTTAGCAGTTCTTTCCTCTTCCCCTCCAGCTATTTTAAATACCTGTCCTTGATGGGATCACCTTGGCACCTCCTCCAGGAAGCAGAGACTCTCTGTATTTACTGAATTGTACTTGTAGCTCCTAGTGCCTGATCTCCTTTTTTTTTTTTAAGTATATATAAATATAGACTGCTTTTTGATTTTTTACTGCTTCATTTTTTTGATGTATCATCTCACTTAGAGTAGACTCTAAGCCCCTGAAGGGTAGAGACAAACATTTTAATTTTCTTTGATGTACTGGCTTCACAAATAATGAATGAAATACAGTAACAATGACAAAGTAATCAATCTACATGGGACGCTGGTCATGATGATTGGAGACAAATAAACCAGAAGCATACGAAATTTTAGGCAACTACATTGCCAAAGAAATCCCAAATGTTCCTCTCAAGGAGGTCTGAAAATTTACAAATAAATCTCTGGGCCTTTAAAACTGCAACAGTAGGAAGCAAGCTTATGTGTTCTACATAGCCCCTCAAAAGGGCACCAATACTCACCTCAGATACGCTCAGGAGATCTTGGGCAAGAAAGATTCTCTCATAGGTCAAAGTCAGGACCCTGGAGGAAAATGAGCAGGTGATAACCTGTGCAAGAGATAAATCAGGGCCTATCAGATTGGCCAATCAAGAAACAAATTCCACGGCTAGAGCCAGGCCTCAAGGCTATTTTTATTGGGTAGCATTTGACTACTACCTATTTCTTATTCTCCTCTTGTAGCATTTTAATCTACAGGTCACAAGAACCACACCCAACATAATGTTCATGGATCTTCATGTAACTCAGAGATCCTGGGCCTTGAGGTCTAGGCAGAAATTCTGTGAGACACTGGGGTTGTTTCCTTTGAGAGAAGGTTGTGTTTCTTCCATATATGGGGAAAAAAGGTGCATGTTGATGTTTGGTTGGGCAAAGATGCAGCTGGTTGCCTGCCCAATATTCATTCTCCTTTTCTTGCCAACAGAACCCTGGGCATTGTGCCCAGATAAAGATAAAGATAGGGGGGCAAACTGAAATTTAAACAGATGTTGTGTGAAGATTCAAGATCAGGATTTTTTCCCTCTCCCTGTGCATCTTCCTTTCTAATGCCTCAGATGAGAATATAATAGTGTGTTAAGAGTTCCCAAACCACCTTCAGAGTTGTTGATTTGTTAGAGGGACTCACAGGATCCAGGAGTTCTGATTTCCTGGTTATAATTTATTATAGCAAAATAACATAACACAAAATTAGCAAAGGGAAAAGGTTCATGGCACAAAGTCTAGAGGAAACCAGTCTGAAGCTTCCAAGATTCTGCTTTCTGTGGGGTTGCACAACATCTGTTTAATTTCTCTAGCAACAATTGGTGAAAACATGTGCAAAGTTTTTTACTATCAGGGAAGCTCACCTCTGTCTGAATCTAGGCATCCAGGGCTTTCAATGGGGATTGGCCACATATAATGCCTGCAGTACTTACCACAGTCCCTCCAGATCCCCAAAGCTGGTGTTCATTATAAATCACACTTGCACAATTTATCTAGAAAAACTGGTGCTGCATGGTTAAAGGCTCCAAGCCTACAAAACACTTTTATCAGAACGTCCAAGACCTCAATTGCTAGGAGTGGCCAAGGGCCAATCCATTCACAGACATGCCCAGTTTTGGGCCTGCTGTGCAAGGTTTGAGTAATTCAGGCCTGCTTAGTTAACTCTTTGCACAGATGGCTGGTGCACTAGCAGCCATCTTGTGATTTTGGGAGTGGAAACTAGGGCAAACTTAGATGTCTTTCTGGATCTACCAATCCAATCCTAGTCTGCCTAACTCTTCATTTTGTGTTTGTGCGCACATGTGTATGTGTAAGAAAGATAGTAACCTATCTTGTATTCCAAAGCTACTATTAAAGTCATCTCCATTACCATAGACCAAGTCCAATTTTCAATTCTTAACTGAAACTAAAGTGAATGTTTACCTACTTCGTTTCCTCACTTTAAAAATGACGACTATATTGGGGCGCCTGGGTGGCTCAGTTGGTTAAGCGACTGCCTCGGCTCAGGTCATGATCCTGGAGTCCTGGGATCAAGTCCCGCATCGGGCTCCCTGCTTGGCAGGGAGTCTGCTTCTCCCTCTGACCCCCCCCCCTCATGTGCTCTCTCTCTCATTCTCTCTGTCTCAAATAAATAAACAAAATATTTTAAAACGATAAATAAATTAAAAAAATAAATAAAAATGATGACTATAAAATGGCCTTTAAATAAGATTTTATTCATTGATAGTTATCACCGAGCTATAAATTAAAGACATATTTGAATTTTCTATGAAGCATTTCATCTGTATAATTTCTAATGCTCATTACCATTTGCTTTGAGTTGTGAGAAAACAGAACAAAAAGATCAGGAGTCACTCTACTGGGAATCTTGAAAAGCACAATTTTGCTTTATGGATCAACATTGCCTTATGACAACTTCATGTAAAGAGGTATAAAAAATGATGTTTATATGATTTTGAATGCCCACATAGACAGTGCTATTCACTTTATGTCTTTTATCTCTCTCTCTCTATGTCTCCCTCTTCTTCATTACGTACTTAGTACTTAGGTTCTGCTTCACTCAGAGAATTTTGATGACTACAACGCTAACTTGCCTGCATCACTTTCTCATTAATATCATTTGGTTTTAAGGCAACTATAAAATGCAGACTCCAATAGAGAACTCATAATCCTGCTTCTTGTTCCTTAGACTCTGCTCTAGGAGAATTATTCTGAGTATCAGCTGAAATGACATCAGAAATAAATTGAGAAACAAAAGACTTGTGGATTCAGAACTTCCTCAGAGAGCTGTCTTGATAGAATACTCAGAGGTTGTAAGCTATTTTAAACAATTTTCAAAATGAAGTTTATAAGAGTATATACATAATTAAAATAAAATAAAAATAAAATAAAATGAGTTGTCATACCTGATAATAGCAATTCATTATATATAGCTATATTAAATAATATAATGTGTAATAACAGAATATATACAATATATAATCATAATACAGAATATATATTACAAATAATATAAAGATATTATTTTATCTTAATTATACTTAACAATTTTAATGTCTACTGAAATATATTTTTTAAATGTTTATGGAGATTTTCTTCCTGATTTTTATCATCTTTCCTAATTCTCTTTAATTCAAATGTGCTTTTGAGCATAATCAAGTTTGGTTTTAGAGAATGGACAATAAAATTTCCAGAAAATGATGAAAAAGTAAAAACAACAACTTCACACTATTAGTTGAATATTATCCATAAAGTACTCTTTCTATCAATTCTTTTATTTTAAAACTCTACTGCGATTTAATGGAAAGAATACCATCTATAAGTTTCAGAAATATTTTATTATTATAAAAAATCTAAAACAACAAAAAAAGCCTCCTGTGTCTAAAAGTATAAAAATTCCCCAAATATAAACAAATAATAATGTAAAGAAACAAATAAGCAGAGCCTTGCAAATAAAAGGTGCTCAATGAATATTTTTAAATGAATGAAGGGCCAGGTGACTGAGACTTTGTACCTCTTTGTCTGTGTTAGAGGAAAGTACTTCCTAGCTAGTTACTAATCCAGGGCTAATATGGACAACCACAATATAGTTTATTAAACTCCAAAAATGCACTTTCAGTTTTCCACATTGCTCCACAGATTATGGATGTTAAATTTCTGAAAATTTTTATTTATTTATTTAAGATTTTTAAATTTATTTTAGAGAGAGGGAGGGAGAGAGCAAGTGGGGGTGGGGAGCAGAAGGAGAGGGACGAGCTGTCTCCGCACTGAGCAAGGAGCCCTATGCAGGGCTCAATCCCACGACCATGAGATCATGATCTGAGCTGAAATCAGGAGTCAGTCGTCCAACCAACTGAGCCAACCAGGTGCCCCTAAATTTCTGAAAAATCTTAAATAAAATCATGTCCATGTCTCTCTGAATTGGTAACAAAGAGTTTTTGGCTTTTTTTTTTTTTCTTTTTTACATTTCAAGTGTCTTCTTGAATTTTTATTCAACTCAGGATATATTTTTTGTTCTTCCATTCATGCTTTTCCTTTAAATCAATGTACTTAGTTTAACCATTCTCAAAAAGACGGTTTAGCCATACTTCAAAAATGTAAAAAAAAAAAAAAAAAAAAAAATCTGTATTTGAGCACAGGTGTGTTCAATCATAACATTCAAAAAAAGTTTTATGCAGAATCCATTCCTGACTTTGTGGAGAGCTCAATAAAAGCTGAAAATTAATGGGATAAAATGAAGCACAGAATGTGGCTTGCAGTCCCAAAATGGCCTGGTTCCTCAGTCTTCAGATGTAAAGGTCAAATTGTAATATCATGCCAATATATTTTGTAAAGAATACTGAGGGTACTGCATTTAGAGAAGCTAATTTGCATGACAAAAATTGTGACAAGAACAGAGGTTGGCACAAAAATCAATACATTCATGTGACAAGCACTGCAATAAATAATAGAAATGAACAACTGGGTGAATTTAGCCCAATTTTATTATAAACTAAAGTCAGACTAATATCTCACGTTATTGGCTCAGAGCAGCATACCCCGAAAAATGCAGAAAATTATAAGCTGTCCATTAGATAATTTTAGTTTTTACTCATTCTCAAAAATAACAACTGAAAAACATTCCTGACCTTTATATATGAGGTATGATACCTGTGTGAATCTATAAATTGGCTCGTTTTTTACATAACATGAACATAATCGGGCCATAATGTGCATAACAAGAACTCACTCAGCATGTGCATCACACTTCATCATGTAAACCCAACAACATCTCTTCCCCCTGGGATCAGCTATATTTTCATACTACATTTCACAAATAAGGAAACCGAGGCATGAAAATCACTAACCTATTTTCTGTAGGTCACAAGAGAAAATCTGTGCCAGATTATCAAATTATGATTCTTAGCTGCTGCAGGATTCAAGACCACTCAGTCTTTAATCTCCTGAATTTTTATTTCTTGGGTCATGTCACCATGGATATAATTGCTGATGTACCTATATAGGCTAAGGGATTTTCTGTCAGGGTGATTTTCCCAATTACTCAAAGAGCCAAAGCTATGAAAAACTAGATTCAGTTCCAAAAATAGCATTGCAACGGCTAAGGGACAAAGGGGTATGTCCACAAATAAATGCATATGCATTTTCAAAGTTAAAGGAAGTTAAGTATGTGAAAGAGAAAGCTCACATATAAACCTAGAATAGTAAACTTTCTTCTTCGTGTAGATATGCAGTCAAGATGACCTTGTCCATGGCTGTCCTTAAAACTGGAACACTTAATCAACCATAGACATCACTACTGAATGTTTTGAATTATCTAGAACAATCTCAATTTAATATAATTACATTCTTTAAAAAAGATAGCTAATTGCCTATATAAATACATGTGATTTATTAAACTGTAAATGCCTTTTTGAGATTTTTCTATTTGCAGAAATCCATAAATATTAAAAATGTCTTTGACAGACTTTATGTCCAAGTTTTAAGTTTATTATCAATGGAGAGTAATGAAGCCAGGGAAATTATATATTACATTTTCCAAACTTCCAAATACATTTTAATTGCTTTGGGTAAAATCAAGACAGCTTCAAAAAGGAAGTATAGCCACATGAAAGGCAATTTAAAGGAGATATAGGTGGTAGAGCGAAAGAATTGCCTTGGTGATTCTTTGGGAGATATTGTGATAATTTTATTTAGCAGCTGCTGTCTCTTAAAATATGATATGATGTCAGAAATAATGAGTCCCTTGAATTCTCAGATGAGAACACTCACTGTGACATGCTACCAAAGATGGTTCTGTCCTGAATTTGAAAAAAAAAGTTCAGGGACACTGTCTTACTATTACTGGAAACAAACTGAAATTCAGAAAAAATATTCATATATTTCTAAAATTTATCCATGAACATGATTTTTTCCTAGGAATATCTATACATAGATGAGTATGGATAAATATGATTCACAATATAGACATTTCATATATATTTGTATCATATATATATAAATATATAATATATAAAATCTTACTTCTATCTGGCATATAGTGCATATTAATTACACTTTCAAGTTTTTTGTCCTATCATGAGGGACATTTAACAAAATAATAGCGATGCCACTGCTGCTGGGAAATGTTACTTGAGCTGAGTTAAGAATATAAAGAGAGAAAGAAATAAGATCCTTGGCAAGACTTGCTGTTTTCTAACAAGGACTTGTTTTGTTTCATTCCTAACAAGTTCATCATCGAATCATCAGTAAATTTGAAGTCTTAACTGTAGTGATAGGAAAAGATGTAGTGTGTTAACTGCAAACTTGCTTATTTTGTGACTTACCAGTCTAAGGTTGGATTATTCATTTATCTACTCAGAATTTAATGAAATACCCCTTTATTTTTCACTTGGTCTGTTACAGCTCCTTCCCGCCCTGAAGTGATGTTTATGATGCTATGACATAATCTTGATGGGGCTGTGTGAGAAGCAATTAGAACCCCAGCAAGGGACCCACTTACACTTACAGATTCCACAACTATCTTCCTGTTTCACTTGGCTTTATTAATAAATAGAAAACATTGTCCTAACTGACACAAAGTCAATCCGATCAAAGTTCCATTGCGTCTCCCCTCTCATTCTCCATCTTCTCTTCTCTTGTTTCTCTCTACCTCTTCTTTCCCTTCCTTTCAGTGATGCCCTGAGGTCCAGAGACTCCAAGAAGCAGAAAGAGAAGCTATGTTAACAAGTGACAAGGTGGCCGGGGCAGAAGCAGACCACATTCATCCTGACATCTGCTTTCCTGCCCCTGTTTCCCACACTTGCGCTGTGCAGCATCTCTTCAGTAGGGTCCTCTTTGAAGTTCATATTTCTTCTAATGAAATTTCACCTTTGTAACCACATAGAATTACCTATTTCCTTGAGATTTTGCCCTCATTAAAAACCTAATCCCTTCCTACTCATCTCCTCACCTCTCTCTCTCTGCCTGTTTCTGTCTTTCATCTTGCCCTCTTTCAGATTTGGAAGCAAGCATCCCCATTAAGCAATTTGAATCAACTAATCGCCCCATGACTTCTTTTTTTTTTTTTAAGATTTTATTTATTTATTTGACGGATACACAGTGAGAGAGGGAACACAAGCGGGAGAGTGGGAGAGGGAGAAGCAGACTCCCTGCTGAGCAGGGAGCCCAATGCCGGCCTCGATCCTAGGACCTTGAGATCATGACCTGAGCTGAAGGCAGACACTTAACCAACTGAGCCACCCAGGCGCCCCTGCCGCACGATTTCTGAAGTCCATGAATATTGGGCCTATATAAAATTGTATTATTTTGTAGTTAAATACTTTGTACTATTTTGTCAGATGAAGACATGAAAATTTGTTAAAAAGTAGTATACAATCATACAATGTTTAGAAAACACTGGATAGTTTTGTAACCTTGTGTCCTTTAGAAAAAAAATGAACATACAAAATTATGGTTAAGAAAATATTTGAATCTTTTTTTTTTAATATTTTATTTATTTATTTGACAGAGAGAGAGATAGCAAGAGCAGGAACACAAGCAGGGGGAGTGGGAGAGGGAGAAGCAGGCTTTCCACCGAGCAGGGAGCCGAGTGGGGTTCCATCCCAGGACCCTGGAATCATGACCTGAGCTGAAGGCAGATGCTTAACAACTGTGCCACCCAGGCGCCCCAATATTTGAATCTTCTTAAAATTCATTGGGCTTTATATTCTCACATTTGAAAATTTTGATCAGCTTGTATTTAGATATTGCCCCCAATCAAGAATCAAGAAATCTGGATTGTCATTTTGTGGTCAACAAATATTTTCAGCTTTCCTATTTTTTGTTACAGCGTTCCATTGTCCTTTTTTTTTTTTTTTTTTAACATTAGGTTTGGTCATGGGGACTTGCTTCTAAATGTGAACAACCGTGATATGTGAAGAACCAGCCTTAGTTTGCCAAGTTGCCTTCTTACGGATGATTTTGAAAGCTTCTTTTAGTCTGGCTCTTCATATAAACACAGTGAGTAAAGTCTCCTAATAACCTAAATTGGGTATGTATGAGAGAGAGAACCTTTTGTAGGATTAAAATACTGATAATTTTTGAAGACCAAAATAAGTATCCTATGTGTAAATACTTAGTACATGGGAGACATGAAATAAATGCTCAATAAATGTGTTTTCTCATTCATAATCCAAGTAATATATTTCATTCCAAAGTGAGAAGAAACTTTAGATATCAATTCTGGTCCTAAATACTTAAAAAAAAAAAGATTTATCTATTTATTTGAGAGAGAGACACAGAGAGAGAGCCCAAGCAGGAGGGGCAGGAAGAGGGAGAGAGAGAGGGAGAGAGACTCTCAAGCAGACTCTGCTGAGCCCCGAGGCCCAGGTGTGGCTCCATCTCATGACCCTGAGATCACCACCTGCACCTCTGAGCTGAAACCAATAGCCTGAGGCTCAACCCACTGCGCCACCCACTTGCCCCAGATCCTAAATATTTTTTTTTCCCAAAATCAATGAGCAAAGACAGATTTTTTTTAAATTGAGCTATAATTGAGGTTCTTTCATCAATGTCTTACAGTTTAAAGTATGTAGTTCTTTCACCTCTTTGATTAAATTTATTCTCAAGTATTTTGCTATTTTTTCATGCTATTAGAATTATGACTTCTTTCCTAACTTTTCTTTCAGATAGTTTGTTGTTAGCATATAGAGATGCAACTGATTTTTGTATGTTAATTTTGTATTCTGCAAATTTACTGAATTCATTAATTAATTCTAACACTGATTTTGGTGGAGTCTTTGGGGATTTCTATTTATAAGATCATGTCATCTGCAGGCAGAGACAATTTTACTCCTTCCTTTCCAATTTGGATATATTTTATTTCTTTTCTTATTTAATTGCTCTAGCTAAAACTTCCAGTGTTATGTTAAATCCAAGGGGCAAGAAGGGGTAAGAATGGGCATCCTTGTTTTTTTCCTGATCTTAGAGGAAGAGTTTTTAGCTTTTTACCATTGAGTGTGTGTGATGTCAGCTGTGGGCATGACATAAGTGGCCTTATCATATTGAGGTATGTTCCTTCTATACCCCATTTGTTAAGAGTTTTTGTGATGAAAGGAAGTTGAATTTTGTCAAATGATTTTTTTCTGCATCTATTGAGATGATGATATAATTTTTCTCCATTTTGTTAACGTGGTGTATCAAATTGATTTCTGTATGTTAGACCATCCTTGCATCCCATGTATAATATGACTTGACCACAGTGTACAGTCCCTTTAATGTGCTGCTGACTATGGTTTCTAGTATTATGTTGAGAATTTTTGCATTTATGTTCATCAGGGATATTGGCATGTAATTTTCTTTTTTTGTAGTGTCCTTGTCTGGTTCTGGTATAAGGGCAATGCTGGCTCACAAAATGAGTTTGAAAGTATCCTTTTCATTCATTTGTTTGAGGATTGGCACTAATTTTTTTGTTTGCTGGTTTGGTAGGATTCATCAATGTGGCCATCTGGTCCTGGGCTTTTCTTTGTTGGGAGATTTTTGATTCCTGATTTGATCTCTTTACAAGTTTTAGATCCATTCATACTTACTATTTCTTCATCATTCAGTCTTGGTAAGTTGTAGGTTTCTAGAAATTTATTCATTTTTCCAGTTCTTTTCGTTTTTCAGTAGTGAGATGAGAAAACTTGGACACATGGATCCAACCGATTTGCAAACTACTTTTTAAACATTTGAAAGTTTTTCAAAATCAGTAATGCATTTTCCAAGTGATCCTGTTCCCTACATTTTAAATCCTTGTACAACTTAAAAGGAACTTTGTCCATATGCTAGGTCAGATTCACTTATATTAAAATTATGAAATTAATGTTTAATAGTTATTTGACATAAAAGGAGCTTTTAAATTAAGCTTCTTCAAATTTTACATTGTTAAAAACCCTGGATTCTATCCATCCTCACCACTCATCACTATACGCTTAAGAAAAGATCAGATTTAATTCAAATATCTTTAATTCAAAAACATATCCTCTTGATGAACTGACCCCTTTGTCATTATATAATGACCTTGTTTGTCTCTTATTACAGTTTTTGACTTAAAATCTATTTTTTGTGGTATGAGTATAGCTATTCCTCCTCTCTCTTGGTTTCCATTTGCATGGAATATGTTTTCCCATCTCTTCACTTTCAGTCTATGAATGTCCTTAAATCTATAGAAAATTTCTTGTAGGCAGGATATAGTTGGGTCTTGTTTTTGTTTTGTTTTTAATTTATTCAGGCACTCCATGTCTTTTGATTGGAGAATATAGTCCATTTACATTTAAGGTAATTATTGATATGTAGAGATATATTACTGACATCTTTTTTATTGTTTTCTGGCTGTTTTGTACCTCCTCTAGGGGGCAGGTAGCAGCATCTTCTGCTCTTGAGTCCACAGCAGCTCTGGGTGTTGGTTACTTCAGTTGCAAAGGCTGTATGTATCCTTTGCAGAGCTGTGCTGACAAACATTATAGAGTCCTCTGCTATGAAAGCTGTAGGGAGTCCATGGCTGTTGTGGGGGTTGTTGAGGCTCTCAATGGCAAAACTGCCAGGGACTCCCAGAGAGCAGGCCACTGGGCACTGCAATGGCACCTACTGTGTGGCTGATACTGTTGGTCCTACCTTTCTTCTTTGTTTCTCTACCTATCTCCAGATATTTCTGCTAGGCTAATTTGCTTAGTTATCCTCTCTGTTCAGTTATTCTCCAGTTTTTGACTCCATGGTTTTGTTGTAGGTTCTTAGTTGGACTCTTGAGCCCTCCCACGGTTATTTTCATTTGTGAATAGCTGTCTATTGTCTTTCATTGGGGAAACAAAGGCTGGTATCTCTTACTCTACCATTGGCTAAAGTCTTAAAGATAATTTTTCAAATTTCCTTTTTAAAAACCTCTAGAAAAAATATTAATATTGTGTGAACATTTCATCCTAATGTTAAAACACTGGCAGAAATTCTTATGCCTAAGTTAAGTTCCATTTTATTTTATTTAAGCCATCTTGTCTCTAGTGTTATCTTTTCTAAAGAAAGAGAAGGGATTGTCTGTAAATGCCCTAGCAAATTCTTCATACGTCTTCATCAATTTTGTTTCCTCTGCCAGAAAACAAAAAAACCTCCTTTCCCCCAACACATACACACACACATACAGATGCACACACACTCATACGTGCACACACATATACACTGCCGTGAAGAATAACTCATCCTTGAAAATTCAATTCAAATATTAATTATTCAAATTTGCCTTAGTCAGAGCACCATCAGTTTATATAGTTTCTTATTCTCTGTTTTTCTCTAATGTCCTGCCATGCATTTCTTATAGTTTTTGTCACATATAATTGGACATATTTCCTCCCTTTCTTCCTTCCCTTCCTTCTTTCCTTCCTTCCTTCCTTCCATTTTCCTCTGCTCCTTCTGAGCAAGCTCAATGACTCACTCATTACTGTATTCCCAGTGCCTAATGCATTGCTGAAAAATAGTAAAAACCTAATAAATGACATTTAAATGAATTTAATTTAAATGAATAAATTAATAGAAATGAATGAATTTTACTCCAATCAAAAGTGTTGCCTCTAAAGTTTCTTTTTTCAAGTCATTAATTCATTCAACAAATATTGCTTGAATGCTTACTATCTACAAAACATGGAGCAAGACGATGTGGAAAACTTATTTAGAACAAAAAACACCTGACATTAAATTTTCATATTCCATCCATTAACATTTGTTGGGTATGTTGTTTGTGGCATCCTTTTTAAAATGAAAAAGAGAGAGAGAGAGAAGCAATAGTCTAATTAGGACATGTGAATATTCTTAATAAATTGGATTTGTGGACAAAAAAGAACTTCTGTTGTCTTTAGTTATTGTGGACTGGAGCTATGCTAGTGTATTCATGCTTGTACTCAAAGAGTTCGTGTTTCCTCCCTAAATTTAGAGGGTGTATCCGTATGTTTGAAGCCACACTTATGATGGACCAGTTCCCAGTTAAGCAGGGATACTTGAATTATATTTTTGTGCTTGTAGTGTTGGCAGCCTTCCAAGAGGATAATGGACAATGTGCTCATTAGGCTGGTGGATGAGGCTATCTCCCAAATCATTGGTTAAATGTTTGAAAAATACTGGGCCTTAGAACAGACCACAGTGGGATAGCTTTCAATTTGTGACCCTAGTTTTTCACATAATCATTGATAACCACTTATGGGTGTAAGTTTCTCACAATTAAACATTGACCTTACGAAATATTCCAAATTTCTTGGTAAAAACGGCATACAAATCTGTGTCAGACCTTGCTAAAACCTAGATATATTAAATGTCTTGCTCTTTTTTAGCCATCACTGTCATGGAGAAATTAAATTGTTTCAGGATGATTAACTTTCATAAAATCATATTAGGTTATGGTTGAATACCTGTGCTTTTCTAGCTATTTGCAGGCTAATAATTTTATGATTATATCTAGTAGCTGTCCAAATATCAAAATTAGTCTGACTCATCTTTACTTAAGATTATTTTTATTATATTCCTTAAATTCTACATTCATTTTCTATAGCAACATGTCCATCCCGTCTGATCATACTTCCTAAATGCATGGTTTCCTCTTCCTTCACTTGCTTATTGCCCATCCCCAAATTGCCTCCCTACTTGATCACAACCAGCTCAGTACTACTCTCATCAAACCATCAGATTTGTATTGGTTCCTTTGTTTAATTGTCCCCTTTCCAATGTTTATTGTTTTGATAATAGAAACATTTCTGCATCCATAGGACCCTGCAAAGACTGCATAGTGCAGACACTTAATCAGTAAACAAAGCAATTTATTCTCAGACTTTTCCTTAAGTATCATCTCCATGTATTTACCTTTCCCTCAAAACAGATTGTATGTGGCTGCCTAATGTGTTCCCCCAGGAATCTATAGCGACAGAAAACATTTGCACATTCCTTGCTCCCTTGCAAATGGCCAGAATGCAGTCATTCTGCCCCTATCTTTTCTTCAGTTCATATTAACAAGGTTTGCTTCCTGTCCTTTAATATATTCATTTACCAAGTTACCCAGACATTCTTTTTTTTTCTGCAGTGATTTCAGCACCTGGGCTACCTCACTCTCTGCCTTGTCTCTTGCAGAGTTTATGACTGCATGGAATAATTCAATCACTTCACAGTTCCTTAGTCTCTTTAACTCTAGTACCTTAATTTCTCCGCCACCAGCATAACCATATAGCCCTTCAAATTCATGAACACTGACATTTTATAGTTTCTCATGTATGACATGCTCTTACTCTGCATCTAAGCATGCTGATGTAATATTACTACATTTAGAAAATATTTTTAGAGATTCCCTTACTATGAAGAGGGTCCAAAGAGAGATTGAATGCTCATCTTGCAATTAGGGAAGCTGCATGTGACAAGAAGGAACATAACTACTCTTGACACCTGTAAAATTTCCTTCAAATAACCTCCTCTGAATCCTTTCCTGACTCACACCCGAATCCCCACACCTAATAAATGCTAACTTATTTCCCTGAGATGTAATTCAATGCCTCACATATTTACTGATCATCTTTTATTTATAAGAGACAGTTCTAGGAACTTGGCATACATCTGTGAGCAAAGCAGATAAAGCTGCCTGCCATTCTGGCATTAAAATTCTTTGCTTTGGTAAAAACAAGACAATAGATCCCAAAATGGAGTCACTTGTGCTAAGCCCCATGTCACCAAACAAATACTTAATTACAGTTTCAGGCATCCCAGAAATGGAATCTTAAGTCAGTCAACCAACAATTGCCTAATCAGCACTAGTAAGGTAATCTGCCCTGAGAGAACCCTGCCATCCCCTAAAGGAAAGTGACCTTACCAGAGCTGATCCACTTTTTTATCTAGTATAACTTCCTTGCTCCTGCTCCCTTCTGCCTATGAAAGTCTTTCATTTTGTACAGCTTCTTGGAGTTTCTTACTATCTGGTAGATTAGGTGTTGCCCAACTCATGAATCCTTGAATAAAAGCAGTAAGATTTCTAAAATGTACTCAGTTGAATTTTGCTTAACAGCTTGAATTCTCCTGCGTAATGTACCATATTTTGTCTTCTATTGTACAGGTTTTTTATAATTTTATGAGTTGCTGTGTTCAATAGAACCTTGGAACCAGAAAAATCTTGCCATTTTCTAGCCTAAGTAACATCTCTAAATTTCAATTTTCTTTTCCATGATAAAAGCATGTAGCCTCATAGGCTATGGACAGGTTAAACAGGATAATGTTTAGAGTGTCTTGGATAGTGCCTAGAGTATAAAGCATTCTGAAAGTTTCAAAATAATTACTAGTATAAATAGCACTAGAAATTTTAGCTTTTTATATTATCACTATTTTTGCATAGCATCTCTCCACCAAATAGCCCCCTAAAGCCAAGGATCCTCCCCCTCAATTTTGTGAACTTCTATGTGGTTGCCATATTGTTGGTATTCAAAATTTTCTGCAGTATTGAATTTAATTAAAAAATTATAATTTCATCTTAATAATTGTCATGTTTTTTTTTCTCAAATTTTTCCAAAATAGTCTGTTTTTAATTCCTATCTGTTTCTTAAAAAAATACCTGGAAAGCAGATAAACCATGAGAGACTCTGGACTCTGGGAACCAAACTGAGGGTTACAAAAGGGAGGGGGGTGGGAGGATGGGGTAACTGGGTGATGAGTATTAAGGAGGGTATGTGTGGTGATGAGCACTGGGTGTTAATATGCCAACTAATGAATCGTTGAACACTATATCAAAAACTAGTGATGTACTATATGTTGGCTAACTGAGCATAATAATAAATATAAAGAAATAAATAAAAATAAAATAAAATAAAAAAATTTAAAAAAATAAAAAATACCTGGAAAGCAAATTATAAGATTTTAAGGATCTAAATATTCCTAAGTTTAAAAAGGAATTTCAAACTTCACTTTCCTATCAAGAAAGTTGTAATTGATTTTCTGATTGTAATTGAGATATACTTAAAAGATAGACAAATTATGATACATATGAAAGTTTTGGCACTGCTCATTGAAATAGAATGTAGAACATCTTAATGTCTAAACCTAGATAGTCATTTAAGGAGAAGAAAATCGGAGAAATGTACACATCGGAGTTTATCATAAATACATTTTTTTAAAAAGGTACACATCATCCAGCTTGAGGACAGTGAAATCTACCCTCCAACCTTTCCAAAGCCTGGATATTCCATATTTGGTATGCTAATGACTAATCAAATCACAATCAGTGTGCATTTTAAACCACAATGCAAATACGGATCTTCATTTGGTGATGTAAATATGTGATAATAATTATGGAAATTTCTTTGGGTGAAGGGCGGCAAATATTAGTCCAACTAATATGGTACTTATTTTATTAGGTACTAACTGCCTCAATCTGCCAAATGCTGCTAAGGAAGCTTCTACCTACTGTCTTATTTTTTTTTTTTCATTCTCATTGCTAAAAAACTAGAAAAGAGCAACATTCATTGTAAATGAGCCAGCCAACTTTGACATAGTCCTTAATGGTTTAGCTATGCTCTTCTAGATTACATTATGATAATTACATAACTATATGGTTCAGGCTGTCTTGCTAAGTGTCTTACTTATGTATAATAATGCATTTGAATGAATAAAGAATCAAATGACCATTGTTGCCTGGGACTATTCTTCAGATTTTTCAGCAACATGGTAGATGAGCTTTCCTTTTAGAAAGTGTGAGATTTCTTTTGCAATACTGACTGATAACAATAACCTGAGTCTGAAGGAGTTAAATCTGGCTGCTACAGAAGATGGTGTCTTATCTCTGGAAGAGCCATTTACTGCACTGTCTTCCACCTGGAATTAGAGGTGGGCAAGATAATCTTATCAATAGTTCAAAGCAAATTCTTTTTCAGATTTTAAATTATGAGATAGCACCACACATTGCAGAGCAGTTTCCCCTGAATTATTTCAAATTACTCGCGCAATTCTATAAAGTAGATTAGACGTTTGTCAGATGAGAGAACTGAGAAATACAGAGCTGAATTACCTTGGTTACTTGTCTTTATGGACAAGTTCCCAAATTATTTTATTTATTTTTAGTCCAAAAATTATATATTTTTTCTTGTAGGATATTAACATACATTAAAATATACTATATAAAACAAAGTTCAAACATTAGAGAAATATATAATATAGGAAGGGAAGTTCCCTCATAATCCACCTTGCCACACCAAGAGCTGTTTTCAATTTCTATTTGTTCTATATATATTTTCCACATATATCTGCATTCCTTTACTATTAACAAAATGCAGCAATAAATGAATTCTATTTTGTGCATACTGTGAAAGAAACAGGTTTCCTCCCCTTTCTAATAATCCTTATACTTTCTTTTCTATGACTGTATGTGTATGTGTACCTGGATCAATTTCAATTTTTCACTATTAATCAAAACACCATAATAAGCATTCTTAAGCACATTTTTTTCACTCTCAGGTAAGTTTAATTTTTTTGTTTAATTTAAAAAACATGAGCATGTATCAATAAGCATTACATATGCTATTTTATATTAATATTATATATGGTATTTTTACCTTCTACAGTTCCTGACAATATATATTAATTATTGACTAAATATTGGGAGCTGATCTGAAAAATTACGATCATATTTTTAAAACATATTTTCTAAAATGCCTTTATAACCTATTTGAAGTAAATTGGTCAATTTGTATACATTTAACTGGTAAGTCAAGTGAAAACATATTTACTGAGTATCCACCAAGGAAAATTTGTAGTCTATATACTCATAGAAGGGGAGAAAAGAGGAACTAAGGCTTATTTAATCTCTATTATGCTCCTTTTACTGCGTTAGACATTTTTTTCTGCCATTTTAAAATCTATTGACAATCCTATATATTATGCCACATTAATGATTTTTTAATTGATAAAAAGTCTAATGCTTAAATTGGTAAAATAAATGAAAAATCTGACAAATAAAACCTAAGTTTACAAACTTCGTTAGTGATAAAGTTGAGATTTGAATCAAAATCTCTGACACAAGGTTACATTCTCATTAAGTCGTACTGTACAAGATGCGAGGCAAAGACATTCAGTATTTTCTGAATATATGGTCTATTATCTACTTGTTTGCTTGTAAATGATATATCTATACAGAGATATAGATATGATATATGGTTGCTTCTAACACAATGGGGTCTCATGAATTTAACAATACATTTTTCCTGTAAAGAGGAATATAACTCAGCTGATTGATTTTTTCCATGGGATAAATTAGATAAAGGTGTCAATGTTGCAAATTTAGAGGGAGACATCTTCTTAGAATCCAAATATTAAGTTTCTATGAAAAGCTAAGAGTGGAAATGTAATCTCTTTAATAAGTCTAGGTTTCTATTAGCAATGTAGAGAATGTTAAAAGGGACATTAATAAAACACTTTGCAGAGCAAAACAATCAAGGAGGATTTGCCAGGAATTAGAGCTACATGATGAAGCATAACACAGACAAAAATTACTGGAGTTTATTCATTACACATAGCTCAGAGTGGTTAATGAGGACTCCTATCATGTTCTGATAAATTTTCAATCATCAGTTCAGCTCCAAGCCCCTGTTTATTGGAAGTGCATCTACACTTATAATCACAGCTGCTGGTTTTTCGTCCACACTTTGAAACGGGCAATACATATCAAGAATTTATATTTGCCACAGAAAGATATTCTATGAAACATTGTAAGTATTTATTTCACTTAAAGGAATGGTATAACTCTTACGGATGGTCATATGGTACATTGTCTCCTCTATGACTGTAAAGTATATACATCCATATTAAATGAACTAATACAGCCCAGATGCCAGAAACCCACAGAGCCGTTTTCTATGTAAGCAAGCACTTGTTGCAAAGATGTGGAAAGTTTATTTACTTACCACAACATCAGGCTTATTTTACCACCTGCACATTTATTAGAATAAAATCCTGTGTAAAGGATATGTACCCAAACAACATAAGGTAGAAGCAGTTAACTGTAAGTATCCTCTTAAAAAAAAAATGTTGAATTTCTTTAAAATAAGGCAGAGTCACATGTATCTGATTATGACTAAAGTATGTAACTTTAAATCATCTTTCCCTCTAACAGTTGTTGGAAAATGCCACTATACATGGAAAGCAAAGGGATCAAAACCACAGTAAATTTTGCCTAGATCTTTGTTCCTTGTTTTTATTTCTCTTTAATAGTTTGCAACATTAGACTGGATTGTATACATTTTACAAATGAGTTTATCCTGGTCACCTGTGGGCATCTTGTGTATATTGGCAAAGCCACAACCTACTCTTGGATTCCAAAAGAAAGTTCTCACTCACTGAATTTTCTGGATTCTGGAAGATGTCACAGAGTGATAGAGATTTAACGACCTTCCAACCAGACCGACACTCTGGAATGGGGCAGAATTTGCTCTAGTTTGTTGTGGAAACTGAGCAAGGAGGAACTAGATACTGTTTGCATAGAAATAATCTCATTTGTCTTTTTTTGTTCTTTGCATTTTCTCACTTGAAAAATATACCAACCATTGGGTTTACAGCTTATGAAAATGGAAGACAACGGGCAAGGGCAAGAGAAGAGATTTTGTAGTAAAAAAAAAAAAAAAAAAAATCTGGTTTCTTCCTCTGATCAATCTGAGCAGCAATTGAGCAAATTCTTAACCTCTGGAAGTGCAGTTTAACACCACTGGGGGATTACTCAAGTCAATGTATGTAAAGCACCTAGGACACAGTTAGGTGGCTCAGGTAGATACTTAATTTTAAAAAGTTAAAAAAAAAAGAGTCCAATAAACTGATTTCATATTACACTGTAGCAGAGGACCTAGAATATGAGCTTAGACAGTATATTACTAAAGGACATGCTAGAAGATCTTTGATGACAGGGCACCTGGGTGGCTCAGTTGGTTAAGCGACTGCCTTCGGCTCAGGTCATGATCCTGGAGTCCCGGGATCGAGTCCCGCATAGGGCTCCCTGCTCAGTGGGGAGTCTGCTTCTCCCTCTGAGCCTCCCCCCTCTCATGCTCTCTCTATCTCATTCTCTCTCTCAAATAAATAAATAAAATCTTTAAAAAAAAAAGAAAATCTTTGATGACAAATTTATCCTTGGTGGTAGAAAAAAAGCCTTTGCCATGCTTTTTAGGAGGTCATTTTGTTAGGCCTGTGGATTGTAAAACAAGTTGTATAAAATCATGATGTAAATTATGTATCACAAGAATTGAATATTCAAGTGTTATTAAATTAATTGATTTCAAGAGAATGTTTCTTTGAATTGATGCCATAACTCTGTTAGTTTTGCTCCTTGGGAAGAACATCAGCCAGAAAGATTGGAAAACAGAGTAGATTGAAATAGTTGCTAAAGATGTCATTAAAATTAAGAGACAGTGACCCGACTGCTTTGTAGCCTTTGGTCTGGCACCAGGCTCTCTCTGAGAATGTGAGGTTAAAGCCTACATGTTTGTCATAAGATTTCTAGACCCTAAGGAAACTGACTTTTGCATTAAGGTCTGGAATCTTTTCCTGGTATTACTCCTCCTTTAGACTATAGTGACCACCCAGTTAATGCCTGAGATCTTAAGAGCCCAGAACAATTTATCCAATTTTTTGGTGAATTGACATCTAGAGGTAAGTGTGTAAGGAGATGTACACTGTGCCAAAAAGCTTTGTTTCTCTCTCAACAGTCTGGGAGTTATGGGGAGTCGGTAGCAGTTCCAGTACCATGTAGTACCACGGCATACAGGAGCAGAGATACGGAATTTAACACAGAGGAAAATTCTGCCTCCACTTACTTGTCCTTTGGAGAATTCCCCAAGTAACTATCACAATAATATATGGCCAGAAACATGTGGTCTGGGCTGAAGCATAACACTTTGAGAACACAATATTGAAATGGTTGTGACCATCTTAAGATGGGCAAGATTTTAAAGCAAAATGTAATATTACGGTTTCTGGTTACCAATGGATGCAAGCAACACAACTCTCACCTTTCCAATGCTAACTGGTAAAAAGATACAGTCCATTTCTATGCTTTTATTTCTTTTTTTTTTTTCGTTAAAAATCATGTATGTATTACTTTGATAATCAGAAAGAGAAAATAAGGGGCACCTGGGTGGCTCAGTTGTTAAGCGTCTGCCTTCGGCTCAGGTCATGATCCTGGGGTCCTGGGATCCAGCCCTGCATCGGGCTCCCTGCTCAGTGGGAAGCCTGCTTCTCCCTCTCCCACTCCCCCTGCTTGTGTTCCCTCTCTCGCTGTGTCTCTGTCAAATGAATAAAAAATTTAAAAAAAACAAAAAAATTTTTAATTTATATAAGATCTAAACAGTTTCTTCCTTCCCCCCATCTTTTTTTCTTTAACTTTTTATGTTGCAATAATTTTAGATTTAAAGTTATGTGGCAGACTAATGCAGAGCATTCACATATATCCTTTGCCACACGTTCCCATTAAAAATTTACAGAATCATTATATAATTATCAAAATCAGGAAATTAACATTGATACAATACTCTAAACTAAACTAAAAAACTACCAGTTTTTTCATTACTATCTTTTTATGTTCCAGGAAATGATCCAGGATCGCAAATTGCATTTAGTTGTCTGATTCCTTAGTCTCCTCCTACTGAGACAACTCTTCAGTCTCCTTGTCTGTCATGACCTGGCATTTTAGATAAGTACTGGCTAGTATTTTGTAGCATGTCCCTCAGTTTGGGCTTATCTAATATTTGCTCATGATTAAATTAAGGTTATACATTTTGGCAAGAATACTACAAAAAATGTTATTGTGTCTTTTATGGTACATCATGTTGGGAGTATATCATGCTGATATGTCTTATTATTGGTGTTAACTTTGATCTCTGGGTTACAGTGGTGTCTGCTGGGTTTCTCCACATAAAATTACTATTTTTCACTTTGTAATTAATAATGTGGATACTACTTTAAGACTATGCAAACATTTTTTTCTTCAAATTTTTGCCTACGATTTTAGCATTTGTCAATGTTTTTTTTCTGCAGTAATTCTTACTATAGTGTTTGCCTATGGTGATTTTCTATTTCCTAAGTGCCATGAATATTTTTCAAAATTTGAAGTCATCTCTAACAAAGAGCTGTCCCTTTTTTCCATTTATGTATTTATTTTAATTACTTACATTGATATGGACTCACGGATATTGTGGGAGACTGAAAAATGGCCCCTCAAAAGATATTCACATCCTAGTCCCTGGAACCTATAGGTGTGTGTGTGTGTGTACATATATATATATATATATATATAATTTTGTCAGCCAAAAATGTGATTATATGAAGGATTTTAAGAGGAGAGGACTATCCTGGATTATCAGGTAAATCCTAAATTCAATGATACGTATCCTTCAGAGAGAAACAGAATTTCCTGCTTTCTGCCCATTTCTCACACACCTCCTATAGGTAACAAACTACTTGAATTTCGGTTTTGTTCTTTCTGTATTTATTTTGCACAAACAAGAAGATATACTGTATTAAATCTCCCTATTTCTTGCAAGAAGCATAGGATACTATCAATGTTCTTTTGCAATTTACTTTTTTCACTTAACAGTATATCATGGAAATCACCTCCATATCATTTCACAAAGAACATTTGTATAGTACTCCATTTTGTGAATGTAATTTAACTTATTCAATCATTCTCCTATACGTGTTTAGTTTCTAATATTTTACAATTATAAACAATATTGGAATGAAAATAACTATGTATAAACTCTCTCTCTCTCTCTATATATATATATATAATTCTCTGTATAACTGTATATATATTATTATCTGAGGTTTATCTTCAGGGTAGAGTCTTAGAAGTAGAATCGTTAGGCAGGAAGGTAATTGCTCGATATGTAGTTTTGGTCAGTATTACCTAAATTCCTTTCAGGCAGTCAGGCTCCAGAGCCCATGATCAAAACTATCAACTATGTAATGCAGTGGCTAAGAGTTTGATTTTCTAAAATACAGATTATTTATCTGGAAACATTTAAAAAAAATCCAAACAGAGAACTGTACAAAAAGATATTTTAAAATATCTATTGACTTTTTCATAAGATAATTGTAACAATTTAATAATGACTTGCTACACTGTTCAGTGTGTGATGATGGTATAATCCACCAGCCTGTGAAAATTTTGTTGAGTGAATTCTTTGTGGACTAATGTATTTAATACAGACTAGTGTGTGGGTCACAGAGAATGAAAGCAGTGAATCATCTTACTGATATTAGTAAGTTCCTTGTTGGCTTAAATATTTAGTATTGAATTGCAATTATGTTAATATAAATAATATATTCAATTTCTTTGCCATTATCATATAAGACAACAATAAACCCAAGAAAATGTATTCAGAAAATGTCTGGGGCTAGATCAAGACTTTTCAAATATTTATCTCCTTTGCAGTTAAAAGTCTAAGTTTGGGAATAATTGATTAATCAGATCAGGAGAGGACCTGGAAGAAATAGATAAATATTTGTCATTGCATTAAATGATTGCATCATAATTGGTGAATAAAGCCCTCAGGTCCCTCTAATTGTGTTTCTTTTGTAACACATGGAACTAACACACTGGGAAGGTAATGTGGAAAGAGAAAACAGCATCCATCTCAGGAGACCAAAGATAGCACATGAGCAACCTGGTATTAAAAGAAACACAAATCAAATAGGAAGCCCAGTGTGAAGGAAATGTAGCATGATACTGAGAAGTCAGCAGGCTATGTTCAGCAATATGAAACAATCCACTTGGTGCTTTCAAAACTTATCATGAAAAATGTTAAGTGATCCGAGGGTATTTTTACTGTGGATAGTAGAAATGTTTATTACTGAGGCTGTTATGGAAGAAGCATAAACAATATAGCCTGTAGAAAAGAGTTATAATACTTGAATGGTTAAACCAGAATTCAAGGAGAATTCTGAACATATGGCCAGTTATTAACTGCTAGTAACTAAGATTTAGCTGCTGTAATAGCATGTACCATAAAATAGTTTCAAAGTTTCCCTGAAATATCCCTAAGGCTTAAAACAAATATAAATATATCACTTGGGTCCCTACATACAACAACAATGATCAGAAATATATGTATTTGATTTTTTTTATTTCGGTTAAAATTAATCTGTTAAAAATATTCTATTGATTCTCCTTCACTGCTGGTGATCATGTACATTTGTATAATCAATTTGGTTATATTTAGGAATATTGAAGATGGACATAACCTGGCACAGCAATATCACTTTAGGATATAGTCTAAATATATCCCAGATACGGTACAAGAAGGTCCCTCCAAGAATGTTTGTTTTAGCATTTCCATAATGGTGAAAAATTGGAAACCATTTTAATGTCCAGCAACAGAACAATAGATGAATATGTTGTGATATATTCATATAGTTAGAATACTATATAGTAATTAAATTAATAAAAAACTATATAAATCATTTAAATTAAATGATTTTTAAATCATATTTAAATATAAATATTTAAGAAAGAAGTTGTAGAATTATGAATATAGTATGATACTATTTGTAGAAATTGTAAAATATGCCCCAAAGAATAATACCTGTTTATGGACACTTGTATATGTTGTCCAGTATTAAAAAAATCTGCATGGGAATTATAAGTAAAAATTAAGGGGGTGCTTACCTCTAGGGAAGTGGAGAGGAAAGTGAATGGAGTTCCTTTGAACTACCTAAAGGGCTTCAGTTTGTCTCAGCATTTTGTTCATTTAAAAACCTGATAGGAGTATGAAAAAACACTGAAAGAATTAGTAGGTGATACTTATTATGGTAATAGTAATGTTTAAACTTCCTCTAGTTTAAAATATTTTAAAATAAAAAATATTCTTTAAAAATTCCCTTCACTCAGGGTTTCCTGGATGGTCCAGTCTGTTAAGCCTCTAATTCTTGGTTTCGGCTCAGGTCATGATCTCAGTATTGTGAGATCAAGCCCTGTGTCAGGCTCCACACTCTGCAGGGAGTCTGCTTGAGATTCTATTTCTCCCTCTCCCACGGCCCCTCCCCCCTAAAAATAAATAAATAAATCTTAAAAAATGGTTTAAAGAGCCAATTCACTTCACTCAATATTTTTGGCGTACTCCCACACACTCAGTTCATTTCCCATAAAATTAGAGGCTCTAGATAAAATACAGGCACACTTGTATAGGAAATTTTAGGTTACATAGAACTTGCTTTTTTTTCCACCAGCTAAATTTCTTTCTATGAGAACTACATTAATTTCTATTTCAGTTCTTTTGTCTGAAATTAGAATTAATTAGTTGCAATTACCTGTTTTTATATATCCTATTCTCGTCATTGACAGTAGATAGTAGATAACCCACGATAGATAATTTTTGTAGTAATAACTATATGCAGTAAAATTTGGGGGTGATTTCAAAGGTTGAAATCAAATAATGATTGGTATCTATTTATGTATATCTATACCCATTTATCCGTGTGTGTGTGTGTATACTCACCATATGTGTGTGTAATGTATATCTATATGTGTGTATGTGTATATGCATTGCTAACCGGTGGTTTTTGTGTGAAATATTCTAGGAGTCAGTTTTAGGATGGAAAGAAAGCAACTTCTACTATTTAAAAATGTTATATTACACAAAGAAGATAATTATGAGGGTAGTATATCAATATATAAAGATGAAAGGAACAAAACTAAATTAGTAGAATGTCTAACATTTAGGGAATCATTCATTAAGAACTTTTATTAAACTTGGAAAAAATTTTATGCCTGGCTGGCTCAGTTGGTAGAATATGTGACTCTTGATCTCAGGGTTGTGAGTTCAAGTTTCACACTGGGTATAGAGCCTACTTAACAACAGCAGCAGCAGCAGCAACAGAAGCAACTAATTTAGTAATTTTTAGGTACAAATTTGAAAAAAAAACTATAAAATAAATTCACTAGCTCAGTTAAAAAGAATGAAAAAATACAGACATCATACTGTTATGCTTGAGTGAAATTTGATATATCCAATTACAGTGATGTAAAACATTTTAAGTTATAAATTATATGTGATTGTATTACTCCTTTTAATAAGATTATAACCACAAGTTTTGGGTTTTTTTAAAGATTTATTTATTTATTTTAGAGAAAGAGATCACAAGCAGGGGGAGGGGCAAAGGGAGAGGGGAAAGAGAGAGAATCTCAACATGGGGCTCGATTTTGCCACCCTCAGATCATGACCTGAGACAAAACCAAGAGTCATACACTCAACTGACTGAGCCACCTGGGCACCACCCTAACCACAAGATTTTTAATATAAAGTCCATGAAATTTTTTTCATGCCTGAGACTTTATTCTATGTATCTGAATATCATATATGAAAAGAAATTATTTTTTAATATTTAAGTGTATGCTTAATCAATTTTCTTTTCCATTTGGGAATTGGCTGCTAGCAATTTTTTAAAAAATATTTTATTTATTTATTTGACAGAGAGAGCGCACAAGCAGGGAGAGCAGCAGGCAGAGGGAGAGGGAGAAGCAGGCCCCCCTGCAGAGCAGAGAGCCCAATGCAGGTATAGATTCCAGGACCCTGGGATCATGACCTGAGCCGAAGGCAGATGCTTAACTGACTGAGCCATCCAGGTGTGCCGGTTGCTAGCAATTTTTAATCATCAATTTATATGGCTACAACACATGAAAAGATGCTCAACAACACTCATCATCAAAGAAATACAAATCAAAACCACAATGAGATACCACATCACATCTGTCAAAATGGCTAAAATTAACAACACAAGACACAACAGTGGTTGGCTAGGATGTGAAGAAAGGGGAACCCTCCTGCATTGTTGGTGGGAATGCAAACTGGTACAGCCACTCTGGAGAACAGTGTGGAAGTTCCTAAACAAGTTAAAAATAGAAAACTACCCTATGATCCAGCAATTGCACTCCTAGGTATTTTCCCAAAGGATACAAAAACAGAGATTTGAAAGGGTACATGCACCCCGAGGTTTATAGCAGCATTATCAACAATAACCAAAGTATGGAAAGAGCCCAGGTGTCCATCAACTGATGAATGAATAAAGAAGATGTGGTATATATAGCCAATGGAATATTACTCAGCTTTCAAAAAGAATGAAATCTTACCATTTGCAATGATGTAGATGGATAAACCTATCAGAGAAAGGCAAATACCATATGGTTTCACTTAAATGTGGAATTTAGGAAACAAAACAGATGAGTATATGGGAAGGGAAAAAAGAGAGAGAGAGGGAACAAAACCATAAGGGACTCTCAATGATAGAGAACAAACTGAGGCTTGATGGAGGGAGGCGGGTGGGATGGGCTAAATGGGTGATGGGTATTAAGGAGCGCACTTGTTATGATGAGCACTGGGTGTTGTATGTAAGTGATGAATCACTAAATTCTACTCCTGAAACCAATATTATATTATATATTAACTAACTAAAATTTAAATAAAAATTTGGAAGAAAAAAAAATCAACCTAAAATTCAATATTGGAGGTATGTACTATTACATTTAAGAAATGCTATACTTCATTTCCTAGCATTTCAAGTTTGAAGAAGCTTAGATTTTCATCCATGTTGTGGCTCATAATTTGAAGTATGTAGATAGGTACATATTCTAGTTCCTAGAAGTTTTTACAAGATAAATGTTGTTTATATATAGGCAATACTCATTTCATTTAAATATCATAAAACTGAATACAAACTATTGTTCATTGTGTAAAGGGATATTACCAAGAGATAACAAAGGTATTATGTCTGGAGATAGAGTAGTAATTAACTGAAGGTGACAATCTGTATAGCCTTAATTCCATATACACAACATATAGAAGAAATTTAGCCATGAGGGAATAATGGTACCAGACATACCATCCAAAGTTAACAAATAAAAAGATGGGAAAAATTTATTTAAAAAGAAGCTGTTTTCAGACATTGGAAAACAACATAAAACTGTATTCATTAGGGAAAGGAAAAAAATGAACTCTAAATACAAACACACAATAAGTTAATAATAAAAAGATAGAAAAAAACTATACCATGCAAACACTAAACATAAGAGGGTTGAACTGAATATATTAATACCAGTCAAAGTCAACTTTAGGAAAAGGAACATAGCCAGAGATGAAGAGAGACATTTTATAAGGATAAAATAATTAATTCATCAAGAAGACATAACAATCGTAAATAATATGCAAGAAAAAACAGCTTCCAAATACATGAAGCAAAATTTGACAGACCTGAAAGGAGAAACAGACATCTCTACAATTAGAGTCAGAGACTATATGGCACTCTTCTCTCTGTAATTAACAGAACAAGTAGAAGGAAAAATCAGAAATAATCTAGAGGATGTGACAACATTATTACGTAACATGACCTAATTGACATACAGAGAATACCCCATCCAACAAAGACAAAATACATGGAACATTCACCAAAATAGATATATATGGGACCATGAAACATACTGCACAAATTGAAAAGTGTGAAAGTTATACCAAAAGTGTTCTATGACACATACATAAAAGATATACAAATCTTTTGTATGAAGTAAAACTGTCTTTATTTTCAGACAATGTAAACACAGAAATTCTTGATCTAGGAAAAAGGCCACTAGAACAAATATTTGAATTTAGCAAAAAAGATCAATATATAAAATCCAGCTAAATCTTTATATTCTAGCAATGAAAACATGGAAAACAATAGTATTTACAATAACATCTAAAAATTGAATTAGATACAAATAACATAACAAGTGGAAATTCCCAAAATATTTAGAAATTAAACATTATAGTCTATAAAGTGCATGGATAAAAAGCTCAAGGAGGATTAGAAAATATTTTACACTGAAAAATATTGCAAACATAGTGTATCAAATTTGTGGAATACAGCTAAGGTGGTGCTCAGGGAAAAATTTATATATTTAAATGTTTAATTAATAAAGAAAAATGCCTAAAAGTATTGTTCTAAGCCTCTAAGGGGAGGGAGGGAAGGAGGGGAGGAAGGCAGGCAGGAAGGAAGGGAGGAATGTAAATAATAAGATGAAAATTATATTGATAAGAGTGGAAAAATGAACTTGAGTAAACAATAGAGAAAATTAATGAAACCAAAAGCTAGCTCTATACCAAGAAAAAATGTTTTACTGTATGTAAATTTAAAAAATTAAAATGAATACAAATTTCTAATGCTTGAATCAGTACCTTGACAAAGCATTTTATAATAATGTTATAGTTCACTATTACACATATCCTATAATGGACTTTCCACTTCTTAGGAAATGACATGTTTATAGAGGAATTCTGCCCAGCCTGATCATTACCACCACCTACCCAGTTGGATTCAGGCACAGCTTTGGCAGAAAATGACAGCCAAGGATTTTGTTACCTTTTAAGATTTGAGTCTTAAAAGCCAGTGCTTCACTTATTAATAAAATATTTGTAAAGAGTCTGTTGGATTACTGATGACAAAGAACTTCTATGTGTTTTTATTGGATTCCCACTATTTCTCTGAATAGGATAAAGCAAATAATATAATCCCACTTTATGGAGAAAAGTGAGGCTTAGAGAAATGAAATGATTTATCTAAAGACAGTGAGGATAACTAGAGGAGACTCAATTTTGATCCTTAATGCCAAGCCTTGTTTTCTTTCCACTTCATTATGTGGTAACATTCTAAAGAATCCTGACTATTCCAACCTGGTCAATGAATGTTGGTTTAGTTCCCAAGAAAGAACCAACCAGGTGACCTGGACTGTGTAGATAATGCGAGAGAAGCAAAGAATATATTCTTTACCCTCTAGAGTTTTAAAACACAACTGGATATTTGAACAAAAATAAGTGGGAGGATGGTGGGAAAGAACATTCCACAAACACATAGGGGCTATTTTTCATGTACTCGCTTATTTTTTTTCCCTTGGTCGACCTAAGTACTGCTATTCATAATAACATGGATGAATCTCACACATATATATGTAGTTAAAGAAGCCAGGCAAATAAAAATGTATTTTATATGATTCCACTTATATGAGATTCCAAACCAGGCAAAGCTAACTGAAGTTGGTAGAAGTTAAAAAAATGGTTAACTTTGGAGAAATACTGACTGGAAGATGTTAAGAGAGAGGCTTCTGGTTATGGGTAATATTCTATATCTGAACCATGTCTGTGGCTATATGAGCGTATTCATTTGCAAAAAACTTCATGAGGGATATATCTAAGACTTGTGCACTTTACTATATGTACACTTTAATTTTTAAAAAGTTTACAAAAACCTATTTTTTGAAGTAGATCTGAAAATCCTCAAGGTAGACTGATTAAGAAAATAAGAACATATACAAGTGATCAATATCAGGAATAAAAAAGGGAACATTACATAGTTCTAAAAGTCATTCAAAATAGTAAGGGAATGAATAATTTTTATCAATAACTTTGGTGAATTAGATGAAATGGACAAATTTCTGGAGAGAAATAAATTTACAAATTACCATAACTGACACAAAAAGAAATGGAAAATGTTGCCTCAAATTTATTAAAGAAACTGATTTCATAACTAAAAAGTCTCCCTTATAAATATAACTTTATGCCTATGTGGCCTCAATGGCAAATTTCACCCAACATTTAAGAAATAAAAAAGTCAATGTACAGGCATACCTTGGAGATAGGGTGAGTTTAGTTCCAGACCACCAAAATAAAACAAATATCACCAGAAAGTGAGTCAAATGAATTTTTTCATTTCCCGGTGCATATAAAAGTTATGTTTACACCATATTGTAGTCTATTAAGTATGCAATAGCATTATGTCTAAAAAAACAATGTATATGCCTTAATCAAAAAATATTTTATTGCTAAAAAATGCAAATGGCATCCAAGGTTTCAGTGAGTCATAATCTTTTTGCTGGTGGAGGGTCTTGCCTTAATGTTGATGGCTGCTGCGTGATCAGGGTGATGATTGCTGAAGGTTGGGGTAGTTGTGATAATTTCTTAAAATAAGACAACAATGAAGTTTGCCGCATTGATTGACTCTTCCTTTCACAGTTTTCCTGTAGCATGTGATCCTGTTTGATAGCATTTTATCCACAGTACAACTTCTTTCAGAATTGGAGTCTACCCTCTGCTTTATCAACTAAATTTGTCATAATCTAAAGCCTCTGTTGTCATTCAACAACCTTCATGGCATCTTCACCAGGAGTAGACTCCATCTCAACAAACCACTTTCTTTGCTCATCCATAGGAAGCAATTCCTCATCTGTTCAAGTTTTATCATAAGATTGCAGCAATTGAGTCATATCTCCAGGCTCCACTTCTAATTCTAGTTCTCTTCCTGTTTCCATCACATCTGTAATTACTTCCTCCACTGAAATTTTGAACCACTCAAAGTCATTCATGAGGGTGGGAATAAACATCTTCCACACTCCTGTTAATGTTGACATTGTGACCTCTTCCCATGAATCATTGATTTCTTAATGGCATCTAGAATGGTGAATCCTTTCTGGAAGGTTTTCAATTTACTTTGCCCAGATCTATCAGAGGAATCACAATCTATGACAGCTATAGCCTTGAAAAATGTATTTCTTAAATAACTGGACTAGAGAATCAAAACTACTCCTAATCCATGGGCTGCAGAGTGGATGTTGTGTTAGCAGACATGAAAACAACATTAGTTTCATTGTACATTTCCATTAGAGGTCTTGAGTGACTAGGGGCATTGTCACTAAGAAGTAATATTTTGAAGGGAATATTTTTCCAGAGGAGTAGATCTCAACAGTAAGTTTAAAATATTCAGTAAATCATGTTGTAAACAGATGTGGTGTCATGCAGGCTTTGTTGTTAGAATGACAGAGCACAGGCAGAGTACATTTAGCATAATTTTTCAGAGCCCTAGGATTTTCAGTGGTAAGTGAGCATTGGCTTCAACTGAGTCACCAGCTGCATTAGCCCCCAACAAGAGAGTCAGCCTGTACTTTTAAGATTTGAAGCCAGGCATTGACTCCACTTTGTAACTATGAAAGTCCCAGATGGCATCTTCTTCCAATAGAAGTTTGTTTCATCTACATCAAAACTTGCTAGTTTAGATTATCTTAGCCAGAACTTCTGGATAACTTGCTGCTTCATCTTGCACTTTTATGTCATGGAGATGGTTTCTTTCCTTAAGTCTCATGAACCAACCTCTGCTAGCTTCCTACTTTTCTTCTGTGGTATCTTTACCTCTCTCAGCCTTCATAGAATTGAAGAGAGTTGGGTTTTGCTCTAGATTATGCTTTGGATTATGGGAATGTTGTGGCTAGTTTGATGTTTTATCCAAAAGATCAGCTAAAACTTTCTCCATATTAGCAATAAGGTTGTTTTGCTTTCTTATCATTCATGTGTTCACTGGAGTAGCCCTTTTAATTTCTTTCAAGAAGCCTTCCTTTGCATTTACAACTTGGCTAACCGGTGTAAGAGGCCTAGGTTTCATCCTATCTTGGCTTTTGGCACGCCTTCCTCACTAAGTTTAATCATTTCTAGTTTTTAATTTAAAGTGAGAGACATGAAACTCTTCCTTTCACCTGAGCACTTAAGGCCATCGTAGGGTTATTAATTGGCCTACAGTCAATATTATTGTGTCTCTAGGAACAGGAGGGCCCAAGGAGAGGGAAAGAGATGGAGGAATGGCAGGTCAGTAGAACAGTCAGAACATGCACTAACATTTATAAATTAAGTTCACTCTCTTAGATGGCCACAGTTTGTGGTACTTCAAAAGAATTACAGTAGTAACACCAAAGATCAATGATCACAGGTCACCATTACGAGTATAATAATGAAGAAATTTGAAATATTGTGAGAATTACCAAAATGTGACACAGAGTCATGAAAAACAAATGCTGGTGGAAAAATGGAGCCAAAAGATTTGCTCAATGTAGGGCCAGGACAAAAACCTTCAATTTGTGAAAAATGCAGTATCTGCAAAGCACAATAGAGCAAAGCACAATAAAACGAGATATGCCTCACTTTTAATATAGAAGTTTGTTTCTGAACTTGATATATTTTATTATTTTATTAGTAGTAGCATTTATATTATATTATATCTCACAAGATAATTGACCACTTGTGATTTGTAACTTTATTAATGGCATCAATAAATAATTTAACTTTGATTTGTGTTTAATCACACACCTGAACATAAAACTATGATCAGAAAATTTTGAAATGGTTTATCTTTGGTAATTTTTTATAGATTCCTAAGATATGAACTTGGTATATGAATAGGAATTATAGAGATCACTATCTTATGAAAAATATATCCTACCACCTGAAAAATGAATCTAGCATTTGCTAAAACAGGTGAAAAAAGGTATTATGCCTAAGTCCTTTGTTTTTGCTCTGTTTGTAATCTGCATAGAATTGAGCAGCTTTGTGCAATCACGGTAATTTCTTGGAAATGGAATTTGGACTGTCACATAATATAATTCTGTTCATAGCTGTAGTTTTGTTCTGAAACACAGTTAACTTTAGAACAGTTCAAGAAGGGTATGGCTTTTAAAATATCTTTGAACTTGGGAGAAAATCAGGATGGCCAAAAGATAATCAGTTGTGTCAGGTTAGGGAAGTAATTTTAAGAAATTAAGTAGTGAAACAAAATAGAGTATATTTCAAGCTAAAGGCAATGCTAAACATGGGCATTGAAATACAAGTGTTCATTTGAATATGAATCTTTATACTTATAATAACTCTGCCTGCATTAAATACGTTGCTTGCTGTGCTTGAGAAAAGGTGAGAAGCTTTGCCTTTGTATCACAAATGTCATCAAATACAATGGACTTTTTACAAAAAATGGAAAAGAATAGCAGAAAACCAAGCATTTTAAGAATCGGAGTTCAGGGGAATGAAGAGATAGCATAGAGGATGTATAGATGAAAAAATAACCACCTCTATTACCTTGGAGTCCCCTGATAATAACCAGCACTGTTTTAAAGTGCAGACTCCATGCCAGTCACTCATATGTATTTCCTGTAACTTACTAATCATCACAAGCACTCTGTGTGATAGGAACTTTTATTGTCATCATCTCCATTGGAGAGAAAATGTGAGTGACTTGCCCAATATCATATAAAAGTAAGTTGTGAAGCTGGGATATGAACCTTGACACTATAGATCCAAAGCCCATATGTTTACCACTAGGCTTTCTCCTCTTACATCTCCCTACTCTATCTCCCTGAGCAATGAGTGAGGGATTCTCTCAAAGGCCTCTTAGAACAGCATACTCTAAACATCCAGAATCTAGCTGAGACCATGGATGGAAGATGGGGAAGGGAATTCTGCACAGTCGTGGGAGCTATAAGGCTCTTCTGATGAATGATGTGTGTATCTCTTCTGGGCATCAGGGTCCAGTTGGGAGGTATGGGTTAATCTGCTACAACAGTCAGCAAAAAAAGTATACATCATAATTCATAATTATTTTCTATGAGGACAATATAGAGGATTATAGTTCTAAACTGACATGATCAAGTAGGTAGGTACTATCTGAGGCAAGTATGTATCCAAAATGGAAAGAAAGCATAGCCTTACCCTATACTCTTTTCACTATGTACTAACCATTTACACTGACTTGTATGGGACAAGTACAGTGTTAGAAGAGGTCAGGGATGTATCTCTAGAGATTTTGAAGGCAAACAAGAAAATAAAGACCTTACACTCTGAAAGGAATTTGTAATGTTATAAAAACTGATTTCTGTATAATGGTTTATAAAAATAGATTCATGCCTAGGAAAAAAAGCACATCTTCATGAATATGACTGTTTTTTGTGTTTGGTAGCAAAATCATTAAAAACAATAAAGTAGACTTATTCATTATTTATTCCCAGGATGAAGTACAATGCATGATACAAAGCACATATTCTAATCTATATTGCTTACAAGCTCATGGAAATAGAGAGTAGAATGGTGGTTGCCAGGGACTGGTGGGGGAAGATAGAGAGATGCTGGTCAAAGGTACAAATATTCAGTTATAAGATGAATAAATTCAGAGCATCTAATGTATAAGCATAGTAACTATAGTTAACAATACTATATTATATATTTGAAAGTTGCTAAGAGAGTAGATCTTAAATGTTCTCACCACAGACACACAAATGGTAATTATATGAGGTGATACAGGAGTTAACTAACTTATTGTGGTCATCATTTAGCAATACACACATGTATCAAATCATCATGCCATATACCCTAACTTTATTTAAATTTATATGTCAATTATATTTCAATAAAGCTAGAAAAAATAATATAGGAAAAAATATATATCTGGTTTAAAATGATTAGCAGAGTAAGAGATGAAAAAATAAAATAATTTACAGATTGAAGCCAGGAATTCTTGGAGAGCAAATTAAAACACACACACACACATACACACACACACACAAATAAAACTCATCTCTTTAGAAGAGTAGAGGCCAGTCATATTTCTTTCATGTTAAATAGAGCAAATATTTGATAAATATATATGTTATAATCCATACTAGGTTATGAAATCCATCAGCAAAATTGAGTAGGTCTCATAAGACTATTGAAGTTGTGGAGAGAGCTGGGGAAGAAAAAATTGCATGAAAGATACGTAACAGAAAGAGAAGAGAAACCTATATGGAAGAGGATTCGGTAGACTATTATTGCTGGCTGGCCTGCTGTAACTTCCCCTATGAGTTTGTCAGAAATGCAGAATCTCAGGCACCAGTGTAGACCTACTGAATCAGAAACTGCATTTCAGCAAGATTCCGGGGTGATTTATATGCCTGTTTACTTTTGATAAGCACTGAGCTAGAGACATCAAGCTTTTTCTCAAAGGATTCTATAAGAATCCTATAGCCATTGCTTAACTCTCGACCGAGGAAGCAAAAGTACAACGCTGCTTATCTATCTTACTAAGTCACATTAATCCAGAGAGGAGAATGACAAAATGTCTGAATTTAATTCACCCTGGGTTATTGGCTTTTAATGGCTAAGTGGAAAAATCAAATAAATTTGAGGGACTTGAAAAAGTTTCTCAGTGATCAGTATCCCAAATGGCTGTAGTTGTGTCAGACTATAGAGTTTTTCAGACTCCAAAGATGAGTTGTGGATTTTGATCAGATTCTGGGTTAGGCCTATGTAGTTAAGGCATCTGGTGAAGCAATCTGAAAGACCTTTCTTTATTAGGAGATTAGCTGCAAAAAAAGCTAGTGAGAGGCTTCAAGGCGGTATTTGCAATGGGCCAAGAACAAGAATTGTGACTTGTTGCTTTTTGCCTGAAGACAGAAGTTGCTTGGAGGGAAATTTCCCAGCTGTAACTAAATGCTTCCATAAGATCCCTCAAGCAATTTAGTTTTCCCAAAATTTGTGACAAATCTTATTTCTTTTTATTATATTTATAAATCACATCACTGTTAATGAAGATTATTTTGAATATTGAAAGGACAGTCTTATGTTTCTTGAAGAATAACTAAAATTTATTTTTCATTCCACTTAGAAATAAAGTGACTGACTTTTAATTTATCCTTTGTTAAGTGTCATAATTATATAAATTATATAAATATATAATTATATAATATATAAATGTCATAAAAATATAAATTATATAAATTATATACAAATGGATTTATTTTTTTCCCCTGAGGCTTACTTAAGTCAAGAACAAAAAAAAGGCAAGGAAAAAGCTCTATTCCTCCCCTCTTTTTGATCTGGTGAAAGTCCCAAAATGAAATTAATATTGATATACACTAAGAAAGGGCAGATGTTTTAGGTGGGTATATATGTTTATAATAGGCCTATTATTGATGGATGGTAAATACAGGCACATCACTAGAAAGTGGAATTATGAATCAGTCATAAAAAGAAGAAAGCAGAAATTTAATTTTGTAAGACTTCAGGCCATAACTAAATCAAATTGTTTTTCCTCCACAGTAATTCAGACAACATAAACAATCAGTATGACTACTGGAATCACATATATGACTTTGTCTGTATGTGTACAATCTAGGCATTGTCTTTATCTATAGCCATCTATGGTAGGCAGAATACTTGTCCCTGGAGATATCCATGTCCTAATCCTTGGAAGCTATAAATTTGTTAAGTTACATGGCAAAGGGTAACTAAGGTTGCAGTTGGAATGAAGATTGCTAATAAACTGACACTAAATAGAGCTTATCCTACATTATATGGGTGGGCATAATATAATATAATCACAACAATACTTAAAAGTGGAAGTGGGAGGCAAAAGTGAGAGCCAGAGAGACAGTAGCATGAAAGGGACTCAGCTGACATGCTGGCTTTGAGGGTGGAGGAAGAGGGCCATGAGCCAAAGAATGTGGGCATCCATTAGAAGTTGGAAAAAGCAAGAGAATGGATCCTCCCTTAGAGCCTCTAGAAAGGAACACCCTGATAATATTTAGATCCTAGCTCTGTGAAATCTGTGTTGAACTTCTGATATTCAGAATTAGAAGATTTAAAAAAATTGTGCCGTTTAAGCTGCTAAAAGTATGATATTGTCACAGCAACAGTATAAAATGAATACACCCTCTTACCATGGCTTCTGCTTCCACACTGCAACTACAAAATAATAATAGCTACCATGCAGTATATATTGAGCACCTTCACTGTGTGAGGAACCTAAAATTTATCATTTTAGTTCTCACAAATCTCTGCAAAAAAATTCCTAAATTTATGAATGAAGAAATTAAGCCTATGTAAATTAAATTGTCATCAAGTAATAGTTGAGCAAAGATTTTAACATGTATTTCTAACTTCTTTCAAAGTCTGAAAACTTCCCACTATATCCTCTGTCTCTTAAGCTTGCTTTGGTTGAATTACTCAGACAACTGTGTGAATCATCACTAGATTAGAACTAAAATCAGGAGCTGTGCAGCTATATGTGATTCACTAGAAACAATCCATCACTTTCAGTAATTAAGTAAGTTTATTTTTATAGGATACAATGACAAAAATCTGTGTAGATGGAAATTGAACAAATGTGTAACTCCTTTGAAGGCTACACTTAGGCTTTGGATTCATAAATTATTAATTGTACTGAACCAAAATAATTATTTCAAGTTTTTAACAAATGACCAAAAAGGTCAAATTTATGGCCCAAATGCTATTTTACAGTATCACATGTATCACATCTCCTTCTTTTACAAGAAGGAGAAATATTTTTTCCTAGCTGATACAGTATGCATATATCTCCTCGGGAGAAATGTACTACTATGATTACATTAGAATAATAATAATCCATTATTTTCTTTCTTATCAACAAGGTATCCCTCACACATTATTTTATCTGCAAGAAGTATTTCCTAGTACTCTTCTGTCTTCTGCCAATTTTACCTGGTAAACCTGCAAACCTTGCTTTATAATCTGTGATGCTGCTCTGTACTTTCCCTTTACACTTTCTTGTTCCTTTGCTGGGGCTGGGGTGGGGAGCTGGCCAAGGGAGAGATACCAGCGCAGTCTTTATTTTTGCTGAAAGCAGTACAGATAGCTCCAATTAAAAGTCAAGCACTCATGTTTCCAACAACATCACTGTTTTCCGACAGCTGACTCAAATAGCTCAGCAGGCACTTTCAGTGCCATCTTGCCAGGTATGCGATTTTCACTTGATATGTAATTCAGATCTTGGCCTCTCACTTCCTTAGCTGTCAAAATGCAGGCCTCTGAGAGCAGCAGATTGCTCAGATCCTGGAGGGAAAGGACTGCCGCCCATTCTTCAACAGACCATTAAAGCGAGTCCCATCTGGTAGACTCGGTAGCTTTCTATGTTCCTGTGTGAAGCAGGATGGGAGGACATTAGAGTGGTGGCAAAATTAATGAGGATTTAGTGAGGAGAATAAGCTTTTTAATGATAATTCAGAACTAACCAGAAATGCTTACTTCGGCTGCATAAATAAAATTTTAGAATGAATTGAAATTTAAATTAAAATAAATTCTTATTATTGAACATATACACTTAAAGAATATGTTTATGGTGACTAAATTTATTCTACTTGTGTTCAGGCCAAAAAAAACATGTATTATAAATTATTTTTTTTCAATATCTTTGATTCAAAGGCTCTCTTTTTACTTGACTCTAGAAGGTTAAAATTTATTACTCAAATGCAAATGTTTTATAACTGGCATATATTTAAAAAATATAAACAAATTTTTAAAGTCTGTTTTTAAGACTCAGGGAAGGGCTGAAATTTCTGAGTGTCAATATGGAGTCCAAGAAATAGACCAACTCTTTCCGCCATGTAAAGACAAAAGTAATTATTATGTCTTGTGATGTGTTTATATAGGCATGAGAATACCCAAATCTTTCTTTTCACAAGATGTTAGCTATATTTGAAGACCATCAAGCTATTTTGAAGATATACAAATTCTTCCAAACTCCATTGCTCAAATTTATTTTTAAAAATGAAGAACCAACATTTGCAAGGTGACATAATACACACATATTTTCAATTTACCAAGAGTAATTTATAAGAAAGGAACAGCTAAATCATCATACTTTAATATTCACTTTATCATATTTCAGAATTGTATTTTTTCAACTGTCTTGCCAAATCAGAATTTAAATTCTCAAGGCAACGGTCTCACCCTCCTAATGAAATGGCTTCCTTGTGTAAGGAGTCAAAAGAAATAGGAAACTACAACAACGTCTATTCTGCTGTTCATGCACAAACTCTTCTAGATCTCCCAGGCCCAAATACTTTTGAATCAGATAACAAGCTCCCACAGCTGTGTGCTATTTTGTCCACATTCTTCTTGGAAAGCACCACTTCATCACCACTGTCTTCTTGGAAATTCTTCATCATTAAGTCCTCATGGTGTTTATCTTGCTTGTCTTCAACCCAGGAACCATCGTTTTTGCCTAGCCTGGTTTGCACTATGGATTTAAAATCTGATCATCTACCTGCTGCCAATCTGGCATTCTCCAGCATGTTGCATTGACATTTGTGTCTCAGAGTTTCATGATGCGTAACTCCAACTTTTGATGTCATTACACTGCCCAAGTCCCCGAGGACACTCTACATCCAGACCCCTCATGTCTGGTGAAAAGAAACAATGTACTGAAAACTCATGTTGATGTTTTCATTTGCCTTAATGGCTTTGTGAGTGAGTAAATTGGAAAATAATGCTCCTAATGTACTGTTGCTAGGAAGGTGTTTAATGGCGTAACACAGGAAATTATTTCAAGAGAGATTCTATGTTCAGGTTAGGCTCCAAAATGTAAGTGACTCTTTTACCAGAGTAAAACACCATCATTCCTAGGGGCAAAAAGAAGGCAGATTGTTGTCAGGATACATAGGGACAGAGGGCTCAAATTTGAAAATGAAAAGCCATTCTTGCAATAATAAGGTAGGCAGACAATAGGTGATTTTTCACACCTAAAAGCAGGACATTGTAGGGGCCAAGGACAGGCTGCACCAAGATGGGCCACTTTCACGTGTACATTATTTTAGGTTAAAAGCAATCAAAATGCAGAAGATTCAGGAAAAGCTCTTTATCTCCCTTTCAACTTCCTGCTTGTACAAGGAAGAGAGCTTTTAACCGAGATTCCTCATTTCCTAAGAAACTTATCCGCATAATAGGACAACCTTTGTTTTCCAAACATCTCCTTTCACCTTTTGCCAATGGTCTTTCCCTCCTTTGTATCCTCAGACCCCTACACCTTTCCTTAGCTTATATAAGCATCAGGTTGCCTGAATGTCTTTGGAATTTCCATGTCTATGTGGATTCCCTGCATATATGCTATTAAATTTCATTTTCTTCTGTTGATCTGTCTCATGTCAATTTGATTCTTAGTCCAGCTAGAAGGATCTTGAAGGGTAAAGGAAATTTTTCCTCCCCAACAACATAATTAGTGAGATTTAAGATCTTGAAATGCAGGCCAAGAACTAGTAATGAGAACCAGTCAAGGAGTGGAAAGTTTGAGGCAATAAAGAGGAATATATAGTTCCTGGAAGAAGAAAAAAATCAATGCAGATTCTTTTATCTATATTGGTTAAATTTCTCTAATAAAAAAATCACCAGAGCACCTGGATGGCTAAGTTGGTTAAGCATCTGATTCTTGATTTTGGCTCAGGTCATGATCTCAGGTATGTGAGATCGAACCCCATGTTGAGCTCCACACTCAGTGTGGAGTCTGCTTGAGATTCTCCCTCTCCCTCTGCCTCTACCCAACCTGCTCTCTCTCTCTCTCAAAATAAATAAATAAATAAATAAAATCTTAAAAAAAAAAAAAGGTCCACACAATTTTATAACCAGAATTCCACAGTATATCCTTTATGGGTTTTGTATATAATTATGCTCAAATTCTCTGTATAGCAAAATATGGAATTCACACTCTAAATTGTTGAATTTGGTCACTTTCAATCAATCCTCTTCTCGACATCAAGTAAATTGTTGTACGTCCTTGTGATACTATATAATGGTGTGTGTCTCAGGAGTTCCTTCTAGGGGATCACAGATCTGATTCCAATACTCACTATTGGAAGTGAGGGAGAACAGCAAAAATGAGCAAGCAAATGTAGATAAGTGACATTCCTAAGGGAATGATGCCTTTAAAAAGCTTAGTTTTCTTTGTGTCTAGATCACACCAAGAAGGGAATAATCCCTTTTCTATTCCCAACATAGCATCATGGTTACACAACAGTAACCATGCAAGCCCATGAAGATGAAAACACTGGGATGGTAGCTTCACATACACTTTGTAGCATACTATCATTGGTAAGAGCTTGGGCTTTGGGGTGAGGCTGCCTGGGTTGGAATCCCAGCATTGCTTGCTTTTATTTTTGTCATTAGTGAAGATAACCTACATCTAGTTTTGTCGTAGATGTTGTCCTTCTGTTTATTTTTACAGGGCTATTAGAGAGATTTGAAAAATACCTCTCCACAGCTACCATCTTTCCAGAAACTCCTTTATTTTTGAAAAGGAGAAATTATCCTTCTTAGATACATTCTTTCTTGTCTAAATAAACATAGCATGTTGATTATTTTAAGAAAAATTGGGGGGGGGAGGGTAAAGTTTGGTAACCAGATATTTTTAATGATATTTAAATTTTTATGTCATAAACTTGTGCATGTGTGTGTCTGTGGGTGTGCACATGCCCTGTCTAGTTGCTTTTGAAAGGTAAGAGTTTACAGGCATCAGCTGACTGGACTACAGGACCTATGGGACAGCAGGCTTTGGTCTGGGGCTCTGGACAACTTCCTCAGGTGGCAAAAACCACAGTCAAGAGTTGCCTTGCTATATTGGGCCATGTGGTACCCAGGATCAGGTTTAGGCACACGTACCATGGCACAGTCTCACCTACATATTGAGGCAAGAGATTATATCATGATTTGTTGAATTTATTTATTCTCTTTCACCCTGGAAGGAATTTAAAATGTTTGAATACAGGAGATTTTGTTGAGCTATCATTTTATAAATTATTCTTAGATTTCTCCTTACAAATATATTATAATGGATATATTATAACAGATATGTGGTTAATGCTTGAATAACATGGGAATTGGAGGTGGTGACCTCACACAGAGTTGAAAATCCACATATAACATTGTTTATTTTTAAAGATTTATTTACTCATTTGAGAGAGAGAGAGAACACGAGTGGGAGGGGCAAAGGGAGTGGGAGGGGCAAAGGGAGAGGGAGAGAAAATCTCAAGCAGATTCTGCACTCAGTATGGAGCCCAAAGTGGGGCTTGATCCCTGGACACTGAGATCAGGACCTGAGTGGAAACCAAGAGTTGGCTGCTTAACTGACTGGACACCCAGGCACCCACACATATAACTTTTGACTCCCCCCAAATTTAACTACAAATACCTATTTTTAACTGAAAGAATTACCAGTAACATAGTCAATTAATACATACTTTGTATATGTTTTACGTGCTGTATTCTTATAATAAAGTAAACTAGAGGAAAAAAATATTAGTAAGGAAATCATACAGAAGAGAAAATACGTTTACAGGACTGCACTTTATTATTGAAAAACATTTACATATAGGTGGACCTATGCAGTTCAAACCTGTGTTGTTCAAGGGCCAATTGTATTAAAATCTGTAAATGTGAATTATTCGGATAAAAATGCCCCTGACATACTTGTTTGTCTTTGGAATAAAAACACCAAATAGAAAGCAACAACAACAACAAAAGTTTCAACAAGGAAATAAGGATTACAAATTTATAATAACAAAGAAGACCCAAGACCGAAACTGCTATTGAAAGAGCTTGCAAACAAGATACCCAGTAACAAATCTCTCATAAATGATCGCGTATTATCAATAGTTTGGAGCTTTATATTAGTCCTTTCTTAGTTTTGTTTGTCCTTACAGTAGTAACAGAGGTAATTTTCTATTAAATTAAAATAAGCTGTAGGCACTTCTTCACGGATCATAGTACACTTTAATAATAAGGTCTATTATTGTTAACAGGGGACAGTGATTCTAGAAGATGACAAACTTGATGCATCCCTTGGTGCTCATTTATAGTGGTTAAATGGGATTTAGTGAATTGTTAACAAACTGGTATAATAAGTATAAATGTATTTTATTGCCACTTTTGAGATAAAAATATTTCTATAGATTGAATTTCTAGTATTTCATCTCCTCTAATTCAAATACTACTTTGCCAGTAATTAACTCAAAAATAAGCAGGCAAGGCTGAAATGAGATTGTTTCTGATGCATAATAGAAAAGGACCTACTCATAATTAGAGCTAAACAAGATAGAATGCCATACTTAAAAATATAGTGAGCGTTCTTTTATCAGAGGCATTAAAACAGGGCTACAAAATGATAAAAATGTAGAAATGGTTCACATATCTGATAGAAGCTTGGACAAGATGCCTTTAATATTACATGTGAATCTGGAATGTTAGCATTTCATGGCCATGTTTGAATCCATATCAAGATTGTGTGTCTAGGACAGTGCTAAATACTTTACAATAGCGTTATAATTGCAAAGTTACTTTTTGCCATAAATGTAATACATGTAAAGTGAGACATTCACATGGCAAAAAGAAATCAAGTAATACAAATTATTAAGCAAAAATGAAATTATCTGTCCTTTATCCTCATTCCCATCTCCTCAATGTCAGATCTCATCATCATTGTTTAATGTTTTTAGTTAACCAAAATCAGAATAATATGCTTGTGTTTATAGCCTTTATTATATTTAGACATATTGTTTTCCTTCCAATAAAAATAATGAATTCGTAACCATTACTTGTCTCCTACTCCCATTTTCCATTTAAGTTGTTATAATTTAATTCTATTTGCTACCTTCTGTTCCAGTTCTAACCTGTAGTTAGTGCCCCATCAATTTTAAACAAACTTTACTTTCCACCTTCACACTTGAATAAATAAACACCTTAACTTCCTTCTTTTTACTTGTACACCATCAGAGTTTATATATATATATATTCTATACATATATATAGAATCTTATATATACATATTCTATTCTGTTACTGTACAGAAATGAATTCTTTTGTGCTTTGCCTATAAATTCTAAAAATTGAAATTCAATAAACTCTGCTTTCAATTTGGTGTTTTTTTACATATCATACAGTAGAACTACATAAAGTGATTGGGCCAGAAGAACAAAAATATGCTATTCTTGTGCCATTCAAAGGAGAATGTTGCAAGTTTCAATGACAAATAGATTTATTTATTCTTACAATTGCTCAAAATTATGCTGATTTGGGAGATTCAGTTTCCCTAACACCCATGATAATCAATAATATTTTTCTTTTTCATGGGAAGCAAATTAGATTGGAACTGAAAACTATGTATTTTTTAATATGTCATGGTAAAATCTGTTTGCCCTCCTTCCAGAAGAGACATTGTACACTTTGTAAAGAGGGGCCAATAACATAAAAAGGATGTGGAATTCACATAAAACACCTTATTTTATCCAAATGTTATATTTGTGGTCTTTTTAAATTTCCTATTATAGAATAGAGATGAATCCACACAGTGACACTGTCTCAAATGTGGTCATAGAGCTGTGATTGGATATTATGGTTCATAGTTTATGTCCCAGGGAATAACAAAAGATTAGAATAATTTCTCCATTTTAAAGAGTTCCCTGTAGATCACACAAAGTTTTGTGACAGGTTAAGGGCAAACTCCTGAGTGTCCCTTTAAGACCAACTGAGGCTGGCCATTTGGTACTTTTTCCTTAGATAAAAAGATATCAAACAATACAGACAGTATCATAATGTTGCCTGACATTTGTGGCTGAAACTACCAAGTTCACTTATATCCATGTGCTCCTACAGTTTGGTTGGCCAGGGAAATGAATGAAACATGGGTAGAAGTGATGGATAGCCCTCCTAGGACAGACCCCTAAAATGTCCTGCACATTCTATTTCCCATATTGATCCTTAAAAATCAAGAATTCTGAAACTGCAGAACCACACAATGGTTCTCAGGGTCACTATTTGCAGGAAAGCACACAGAAGGGCAACTTGACTAGCATTCATCTGTGATAAAACCAGACATAAACTTTCATTGTGTTAAGAGTCATGAGACTGCAGTGTTTACTATGGTAGCATATATTAACCTATTCTGACTTGCATATCATTGTTTTATGAAGAAACAGTGGTACACTTGGTCTCTGTTCTTGGTGTCTTGAAACTTCTATCATGTTTATTTTTAAAGAACCAAAATAAAACATAGCTCAGAAAAGTTAGTTATACCTGATTGTAATGCCAATTTAATTTGCTTCATATTTGGACCAAGTCTTCTTACGGAGATGTTTATCTGGACTTGGTATAGTTTTCATCTTTTGTTAACAAAAAATATATTATGATTTCTTCATTATATTGTTAAGATATTCCATTTTCCTAATTACAAGATTTATTTAATAGAATTTACCTCCTTCCTGAAGGCATACTTCTTTGAGCCCTTTTGTTATAATTTGTAAGATTTCACTATAATTTAGACCAACTGATTTTTAGCTTTTCTATGTCTGCTAAATAGCTGTCACTCCAAGTCTTCTTTTCAAAAGTTAGATCCTCTGTTTCTGTACATACTAGGCTTTTTTCTTTTGGTATTCCTTTTGTATTTTTCTAGATAATATCCTTAATAATTTTTAAGAAATTATTCAAAGGAGATACACTTTTTTGACTCCTTGTGTTTCTAAAATTACTGTTAATTTCACAAATTATGAAGGGCTTGCATAGGTTCAGAATTTTAGATTCAGCATCATTTTCTTCAAATCTTTGATAACACTCTTCTACTGACTTCTAGAATCCACTGTCACTAATCACTGGTCTATTATATTCTAAATGTCCTTCTTTCGGAGGTAATCTGTTCTTGTTCTCTGGAAGCTTTTTAGAGCCTCTCTTTAGCATTAATATTCTATAATTTCATAATGATGTATCTAGTGTTAGACAATGGGAGTTTATTTTGCTTAGCACTTGGTAGGTTCTTTTGAACCTACCTTTGTTTGAACCTTCCTTTCTTCACCTCTGTAAAACTGTCTTCCATTTTTCTTGGATCATTTCCTTTTCTACATTTTCTTGGGGCCCCCATGCTCCTCCTCCAGAACACCTCTTAAATATACATTTAATGTCCTGATTTGATGATTCATATCTTATTTTCTTTTTCTATATATCCATGCTATTAACTATAATATGATACTACCTCCTCAAAAAGCATTTTTTTTTTCTTTTTTAAGGTTAGCTTTAGGCTCAATATGGGGCTTGAAACTCATGATCCCAACATGAAGAACCGCATGCTCTACTGATCCAGCCAGCCAGGCACCCTAAAAGTATTTTTTTCTTAAAATAAATATGGACATTCTGCCTTTCTCATCTCCAAACAATTCAGAATTACTGAGATTTTATCCTGTCTTGCTTTAAAATATATAAAATTACTACCTTCAGAGCTTTTTAATACACATTTAAAAATACTTCATAAATAACTTTTTGAAATAGGTCAAACTAAATTGATTTTAAATTTTACCCTTTCATCTATTTTTACATTTTAATTTTTTCCTCTAATACTTAAACCTCAAATTCTGGGAAAACCTCATAAGGGACATATATACCTGTGGAAAAGGGTTCTCACACCACTGGATCATAAATCAGAACTTTTAGAAACTACATAAACTCAATCGGTTGGTACTATTGAATGTATAATATGGAATCTCTCTTTTGGTATTCCTTTTGTATTTTTCTAGATAATATCCTTAATAATTTTTAAGAAATTATTCAAAGGAGATACACTTTTTTGACTCCTTGTGTTTCTAAAATTACTGTTAATTCCACAAATTGTGAAGGGCTTGCATAAGTTCAGAATTTTAGATTCAACATCATTTTCCTCAAATCTTTGACAGTGCTGTCCTACTGACTTCTAGAATCCACTGTCACTAATCACTGGTCTATTATATTCTAAATGTCCTTCTTTTGGAGGTAATCTGTTCTTGCTCTGGCAGCTTTTTAGAGTTGACCCTTAGATCTTGTCTTTCTTCCTGGAATCTCTCACTGATACTAGATGTTCAATATATGCTCCCATATTCAGAGATTTCTTTTTTTTTTTTTTTAAGATTTTATTTATTTGACAGAGAGAGACACAGAAGAGAGGGAACACAAGCAGGGGGAGTGGGAGGGGGAAAAGCAGCCTTCCCGTGGAGCAGGGAGCCCGATGGAGGGCTCGATCCCAGTACCCTGGGATCATGACCTGAGCCGAAGACAGACACTTAACGACTGAGCCATCCAGGCGCCCTATTCAGAGATTTCTATGTGAAAACTTTTTCTACATGCATCATTATGCCTCTGAGATGAGAGTATCTTCCAGGTAACACTGCTCAATTTTGGCATATACCTGCGTAAGTTTTGCATTTGTATCTTAGAACTAACTAATAGGTTTCTATGACACTAAGAACATAGCTTATTACCTTTGTTATTTCTGTATTTTCCTACAGAGTCTAGTTTCAAGCATGTGTATACAAACACATAGACACATATATTTATTTACATATAAACACTTTGGTAACTATGGAAGGAGAAACTATTTGATGGTCACCAATGCTAACATGTGGTAAGGGAACTCTTGCATACGCCCTATAAGTGTTGGTTTGGTTTTTAACTCCATAGGGTAGTTCAGGTTTACACTATGCCACTTACTAGGCTCTATGATTCATAAACTGCTGTTTCTTTTTTACTGATTCCTTTGGCATCATTCTCTCCCTTCTTCCTTGCTTCTCACAACATCTCTGGGCTTGGAGAGCACTGTCTGCCATCTGGTCTCAGTTGAGCCAGCTCCTTGGCTTGCTCTCACTGATGACTGTTAGCCTCCAACTTTGTTCTTATCTACACTGCCACATATGCATTTCTACAGTAGGTTTCATTAAAGCAAAAGGTCCTAAAATCTCATATTTACGTTAGGTACAGTTATAAAAAATAATCACTTACACATTGCCCAATCACATTGGGCAATGTGAATCCTATCTTATAAAAGAAAAAAAAAAAATTTTTTTTTTCCATGAATCCCTTTGGCATTGACATTGCACATGGCTAGCAATTAGTAGTCAGTATTGTGGTATAAGCAAGGCACTTACACAGAAACAGAAACAGACAATCACCGATATCTGAGGCCTTTGTCCTTTGGGATGTGTGTGTGTGTGTGTGTGTGTGTGTGTGCCTTCAAATATCTTTCTCCTCTGATTGAAGGGGGCTTATGATAGTGGGTAGAAGGATTTTCAATAAATATTTGAAACTGGTTAGCTGACGAAGAACATAATTTATGTTACTTCAAGTCCATATTATACTTAGCTCCAATCTAAAGTTCATTTTATGAGTTTCTAGTTTATACTTCTATGAGATAAAATATAGAATCATTAAGTAGAAAATAAAAGATGACATCATTTCCATCAGCTTTTACTTAAATAGAAATTCTATCCACACCAAGTTTCTCAGGTTCAGAGACTATAGAAACAACTGTCTATTTATAATAGAGCAAGTGATATGTAAAGTTAAAAGAGAGGACCTACTATAAAACATTCATAATTTGAAATATTCTTTTTACTAATAGCTGATACTTAATAAAAAAGACCCAAGCCCATAGTTTTGTAAAGCAAGAACTATTTAGTACTTATTAGCTACATGCATAATAACCCTAGAAACAAGAAACCCAAAGACTCTTATTTACATGCATTATAAATGAGAATATAAAACGTGTCTATAAATCAGGTTTTGAATTTTACTATAATTGTGCTTTTCAAAGTAGATAATTAAATTGCTATGTCTTTGGGAAAAGGTCAGCTTGTTGGGATAGCACAGATTAATCTCTCTAGGGCATTCACTCTTAATAACCATGAATTGTAGTTTCATAAGCTTGGAGGCTTGGCAAGATTCCATCCAGCAAAATACTTTGAAAATGACAGAAATTCACTAAGAAACACTCTAATAGTTTTATTTAATCACCAATTAACCTGCATAAGCACCTTTGTGTTATCATCTACCAGTTAACCTACACTATGATCAGATATTTGGGAAAATGAGAACATGAAGCCTCCTGGGTTTCTTTGTTCATTCCTATGTTTGGTTTGGTGTTGGTGCCCTGAGCTAGATGTAGAGAGCAAAAGATATGAACTCAGGTTCAGGCAGAATAAAACCTCTAATTCTATAAATTATTATTGAATACCTGTCATCTGATTTTACATTTCTATTATAATGTTTCCATGCTGTACCTTTGTAAAAAATTACTAAATAATTTCCAGAACAGCTTTTAAGAGAGTCTCAAAAGAACCTTTCTAAAATACAATGACAAAATCTATGTGTATGCAAGTAAAAGTAAAATTAAAGTTTTTTATTGCAAAAATATCAGTCTCAAGTCCTCCAAATGAGAAGAAAAAGATAGTTAATTTGATCCTGAACTATCCAACATGAATATTCTCATGTTGATGGGATTATCCAACATCCCATTCACATAGTCTAAAAGAAAAAGAACAAATTGATGATAAACTATAGGTGAAATATGCCATTTTTTAAAGCATAACTGTTGGAGACATAAATACAATTGTGCATTGTTTTAAAATTGTGAGCCTAAACTTTGCTAAATTCTACAACATACTCTTAAATTACCAGAAGAATATTGAATCTCAGTAGGAAAAAAATTTTTTCATATAGTTGCTGCTAGTGTAAGTTTGATGATTTTTTTTCAAAAGCTTATTTAGTGGGCGCCTGGGTGGCTCAGTTGGTTGGGTGACAGTCTTCAGCTTGGGTTGTGATTCTGGAGTCCTGGGATCCAGTCCTGCATCGGGCTCCCTGCTCAGTGGGGAGTCTGCTTCTCCCTCTGACCCTCCCCCTTCTCGTGCTCTCTCTCTCATTCTCTCTTTCTTGAATAAATAAATAAAATCTTAAAAAAAAAAAGCTTATTTAGTGGAAACTGGGATTTCCATTGTTTAAAATAAGGCCTCTTGTTCTAAAATGAATACCTGTTTCTAGATTGTCTTTCCTGGCCATTAAGTAGCTTATGCTTTCTAGTAACATTCTGAGTTCTTTGGGGTATTAAAGAAAATTTTCCTTGTCTTAATATTTGAAGAAAAGAGTCTTCCCCTTGTCCTAATGCCTTCAATGTATGTGTTGGCATCAACAATTTGGAATCCTAAGGGAAATGTTTTTAATACATTGGTACAGGAAAGCAGTAAAAATGGAGACTATTTTCTAAGAGAAAAATCACATTTTTTAGTAATCTTAATTATCAAGTTTCATAACAAGAACAACAACAAAAAATATACTTGTAATTGCTTTCTTCTCTGAGTTAGTAAGGGCCCCTTTCTTGGCTTGCTTAAACTATAATTTAATTGTAAATAATTTTGTTAATTGCTTTTTTATTTAATCATCTTACTTTGTGAGCAATGATTATTGAATGTTGTATTATAAAAGATTAAAAATTAAGGAATGATTATTATTGTTACATGATTATATCTACTTGAAAACATTTATCATTTAGTAAATCATTGCATAGTAGAACATCTGTTCTGAAACACCAAAATATCCACAGGACACAGTATAGAATAGTATTTTTCTCATCAGTAATACTTCATTGTCATTTAATGTTTACTATGTTTTATTGCTCTTATTAATAAGCCTTTCTTTTTATCACTTGCTGACAGAAGGATTTTTTTTTAAGTTGACATTTATTACTTCTTAAAACTAATTTTCTTGGTCAGGTGCCAGCTCTTTGCAAAATATTCTAAATAAACATGAGAGCAATTTCTGTTTAAATAAATAAACAGAGTGTGTACCTGCAAATAAATTGGTGAATTATATTTTTTACCTATTTACTAGAATCTTAAGCAGGGCTGGCTAAGCTTTTCATAGTCTTCTCTTAGTATACCTGGTTTTCGACTATTAGTAAAAGACATTTTTTCTGCATTTCACATTTAGTAACACCTCCCAAAATTTATCTATGCATCAAAAGAAGTGTTTCTAAAATAAAGGGTCTTAATTTGCACTGGGCTGGCAAATCACAACTGTCATAATGTAATATAAATATAACATGTGTATTGTTAAAACATACAAAAGGATTCCAATTTTTGAGAAGCTTTTGTACATTTTATGATCATCTCTATAATGGTGTTTGATTTTAATGTTAAGAATAATTTTAAGAATTTGCTCACTGTTTATTTAATGAACTGAACTGTTATATTCATTCTAGTCTATAATTTCTAACAAAATGTTACTATACCACAGGCCGTTTGGATCTGAAATTAACTTTATTTCTCCGTTAGATCATTTAATACCAATTCCTTTAGATCTCCCCACCCTGTTTCAGGTAATTTGTTTCATTTACCATTAATAAACTCATTAGCCTAAAGAGTTATTGTTTAAACTGTGTTTTCATGTGATGATAGCAATCCACAAAAGCATTTATTCATTGTTCTGTCCAAGATTCAGTTATTACCATTGAAGTAATCACTCTACCTTTAATTATGCTGCCTACAAAGGCATACAATAGCTTCTATTCTGAACAGAACATCCCTTAAAGCAATTCACCTCAAACTATTAAACCAAGAAATTAATGGCTCTGTCTACTCTGTTTCTGGCAGATTACTTGAATAAGATAAAGTTTGGTGTAAAGCACATTCTTTTTCCTTTGTCCTTGGCTTGCAGTCTATCATGAAGTTTGATGACCTTCCTCCAACTCATCATTCTGATCAAATTTTGCCACTGACGCTAGCCACTTCCTGTGGTGCATTTTAGCCGTTGAATGTGTGCAGCAGGTATGTATTTGTGTAGGGCAGAGAGATAGTTACACTAAGAATACTGTCTTAAGGAGTCATATGACAACACTAATGAGTATAGATATTAGTAAAAGAATAATAAACCAGCTTTTTGCCCCTGGCTTTTAACTTTGCCTTTCTGACACACACCAAAAACTTACCTATTCCTCTTTGTCTGATATACCCTAGAAGAACTTGCTTTTAGAAAGGAATTTGATGAATTCATTCAAACTGTGATGTAAATGATGGATTCCAATAATGTTAAGGGACCTTATAATGTTTTTAAAGGAATCCACTAAAAGTGTATAAATTTATGCTAAGTAGATTAGTATTGCTTTACAAAAATAACAATGATGGTCATAATATATACTTTGTATTAAGAACCGCATGGGTAAGTCACGGTTCTATGGGTTTTGTTTAATAATGACTCTTTGAGGTGCGTAATATTATTATTCCTATGTGCATATATGCATGCTTAGAGAAGCTCCCTGAAATTACTGAAATCACAATGCTGGGGCAATTAGTACAATATTTTAAATCACCTAATCATTTGGGGGTACGGTTTTACCTGCATAATTTATACTAAGTATTAAAAAGAAAAATATTCTGTGGAGAATACATACATGTATTGCTTAGTTACCTTACATTTTAAAATATAATGGTACTTAAAAACTCTGGGGAAAAAAAAAACTACTTGAAAGCACTAGAGAACAACCAAAAGTAGGCAGAAATTGGATAAGAACCTAATCCTGGAGGAAGGCATAAGGTGAGGCTAGCAGATGTGTAATTGACCTCCCAAAAGGAAAGAAGATAAATAATGGGCAAAAAAAAAAAAGAAAGAAAAAGAACAGAAAATTAAGAAATAATGGCAAAAATTTCCCCAAAGTTGGTGAAAGTCAAGTTGCTGAAAGCTAAACATAAAGAGAAAAATGTTAAATTAGCCAAAGAAAAACATGACACATTAAAAAAAGGGGGCTCAAAATACAAATTACTGGGAACTCTTCATGAGAAATAATGAAGGGCAGAAGAGAGTGGAAAGATACTTAAAGTGCTGAGAGAAAAAGTAGTCAACTCAGAAGTTTATACCTGTTGAAAATAATGTTCAAGAAGGAAAACAGGATACAGAAATTTATAGATAAAATATAAAATAAAATAATTCATCCTTATATAACTACACTACAGAAATGCTGTAGGAAATTATTTAGTCTAAAGGGAAACTATACTATACTGAAACGCAGGTCTTCAGGAGGGAATGAAATCATTAGAAATAGTAATATGAAGGTAAATATTAAATATACTATCTTCTTAATTTATTTAATATATATGTAATTTTGTTAAAAAGTATAAATTTGAATTATGTGGTTTATATAAGAGTAACACATAGAACAACTGTAGCACAAAGGATAAAGGGTAGTGGGCCTACATGGCTGTGAGTTTCTTAAAGTTCACATGAAGTAGTACACTTTCAACATGGAGCAAACTGTGAAATGTTAAAGATACATATTGCAATACATAGACCAACTACTAAAAAATATTGCAAAAAGTGTCAGTAAAAGTCAAATAGTTAAATAAAAATGGAATTCTGAAAAAATACAATTAACACAAATTATGGCAGAAAATTTTCAATGAAATTGACAACTTCCTTGGAAATCATCACACCAAAGCTTATGCAAGATTAGCAGAAAACTTTAACATCCCTATATATATTAAGGAAACTATGTTAATTATCAAAAACTTTTTCCCAAGGACGGTTGCAGCCCCAAATGTATTCACTGGTGAATTCTATCAAATATTTAAGGAAAACATAATACAAATCATGTACAAACTGTTTTAGAAAATTAAATAGGAAACATTTCCACTTTGTTTAATAAAACAATAATTTTGCCTACAACGAATCAGACAAAGTCATTACAAGGAAAGAAAAACTACAAACCAATACCCCTTGTGAACACAGGTGGGAAAATTGTCTATGAAATATAAACAAACCAAATTCAGCAATACATGTTAAATCAACATAATGACCAAGAGGTTGTAATCATACCAGGAACGCAAGGTTGGCATAACATTTTAAACAGTCAATGGAGAACTGAAACTCATGCCTCTCTCACCACCTGAAACTTTTATGTCATGTGGGAGAAGCTGGTATCTTTCACCCAGAGCTGCATATGCACTTGGCCCAGAATTCAGAAAACCTGAAGAAGGAAGCCCTCTGAGAACTAGAAGAACTACAGGCCCCATTGCCACCCCACACCAACAAAGTGAGGTAGCAGATGAAAAAGAAGCTGTAAATACAACCTATCACATTAACAGAGTAAGAGAAAAATCATACCATTTTAATAGATGAAGAAAAAGCCTTTGGAACTATTCAACCGTCCATTCATCATGAGAGTTTCTAGCAACTAAGAATAAAAGAGAACATCTTCAATGTGATGAAAGGAATATACTGAATACCTTCAACTAATATGATACTTAAAGGTCAAAGACTAACCACTTCTCCCAGAAGATCAGAAATGAGACAAACATGTCTGCCTACACCACTTACATTAAACATTGTATTGGAATTACTTCCTAATGCAACAAGGCAAGACAAAGAAATACAAGGAAAATTGATCAGAAAAGAGGTAGTAAAATGCTTGACATGATTTTTTAAAATGTAAAATATATTAAGATGTCTATGAAACAAATACTAAAACTTAGTGAATTTAGCAAAATCACTGGATTCAAGGTGAGTATAAATATTAATTTTGTGTGTATATGTGTGTATATATATGCAACAAACAATAGGAAAATAAAGTTAATTTTTTTAAATGCATTTTTGGTGGAATAATAAAAGCCAAAGTATTACAAGTAAATTAACAAAAGAAATGCAAAAACTTTACACTAAATACTATAAAATATTGCTGACAAAAATTAAAGGACATCTAAATAAAAGAAGATACATACAATGTTCATGGATTAGAAGACTCAATATTGGTAAAGTGTTACTTCTTTTCCAGATTAAACTGTAGACTCAATGTAATCTCAATCCTGATTCCATCAGGCTTTTTTTTTTTATAGAAATTCACAAGCTAATTCCAAAATTTACATAAAAACAAAAAGGATGTAGAATATCTTAAACATTCTCATAAAAGAAGAGCAAAGTTGGATGACTTATATCAGCTGACTTTAAGACTTGCTATAAATCTACAGTGGTCAGTAAAGTGTAGTACTGGTTTAAAGATAAGCAAGATCAATTGAACAGAATAGAATGCCCAGAAATAGCCCTCTATTCAACTATCAGTTCATTCAATTAATTTTTGACAGAGGGGATAAAATAATCTAATGGGAAAAGTGTATTCATAATGAAAGAAACTAAAACAAAACTCGAAGTCCAACTTATACCATAGAAAATAATTTAAGATGAATCATAGATTTGAATGTAAAGTGAAAGCTATATAGTTAAATCTATATAACATAAGAAAATTTTTGTGACTTAGAGGTAGGGTGAGTTTTATTACAGAGGGCACAGAAAACAATAATCATAGAAGAAAAACTATAAATTCAACAAAATAAAATGTAAAATTTTGCCCATTAAAAGATTCTCTTAGGAAAAGCAATAGATAAACTACAGACTGGGAGCAAATATTCACAAATATACTATCTGTCAAAGGACTGGTATCCAGAATTCTTAATGAAATCATACAATTCAATAATAACATGTCAAAGAACTTGATAAAAATATTTGAACAGACATTATTTTATAAAGGAAGGTACATAAATGGCCATAAGCACATGAAAAGTACACAAAATCATTAGTCATCAGGGAAAGGCAAATTAAAGCCACAGTGATACAGCATTACATAGCCCCTGGAATAATTAAAATTCAAAAGAATGAAAACACCAAATTTTGATGAAGCTGATAAGGAACTAGAATTCCAGTGTGTTATTTGTGGTATTATAAAAGGGCACAACTACCTTTGGCAATTTCTTACAAAATGAAATACACATCTTCTCTATGATCCTTCTGATTTACTAAGCCTAGGAGGGAGGGTCAATATAACTCTTTTTTTTTTTTCTCATTGCTGGTTTAGAGCACTGTTTCATTATACTGTTCTGCAAAGACCTCCTCCTTCTGAAGTCCCGAAAGCCCTCCATTTTCCACCATCTCTAAATGCTGTGGCTACCCTTTACTGCTATTCAGATGGACCTTGATTTCATTGAAGTTTTCTTCCCTGGATTATTTTACACCTTTCTATTTAGTACATTTATCAACTACTTTGATGACCTATATGGCATCCTGCACCACCTAGACCTTTTCAAAGGCAATGACTTACAATTAAAGAGTAGTCATCTGGCAAACCTCCATCTCAGAGCTTGCCTACAGTTGGAACTTGAAATATTTTTCTGTGACTTATAGTTTTTAATTCTCTCCATTTTCCACTTTCACTCTGCTGCAAGGCTTTTTGACTCTTTGCTCTTATTGTGACCTCTGATCCTTCAGCACCTGCTCATTTTCCCGGTCTTTTTCTTTCCTCACTTATTGGGACCTAGCATTGGCCTTGAAACTGGAGACCTCCCTTACATATTTGTTAAACTGAATTGAATCCACTCACTTCTCTGGTTTGGTTGCATATTGTGATCTGTCATCTCAAGATCCCCTTTAAGGCACCCTAGAATCACTCATCCCCTTGGCCTATACTGCATTCCTAAACCCTTAATCACATGTACCTGTAGTATTCTCTGTTCTTTCTTCCAGTGCATTGACAGTTGGTGTATAAAGTCCATACACAGACATGATTGATGATATATAATAATTACTATAACTAAGCTCAGAGAGCCTTAGCTGTAGCTTAATGGTCCTTATATTCATCTTGTGTTTTGTTCCTAGTCTATCTTCTACAGTACCTACTCTAATACTTTTTTAAAATTTCTTCAAACCTCTTGTCCCCATTCCCTCTCTTTTTTGAGGAAAATCATGATTCTCCTGTTTTCCAGTGTTAATATTTCAAGCTTAATCCCTTTCATCCTGGCTTCTATAAAAGAGCCAGTTTTATCAATAATTATACCCTCATTAAATTTTCAATATTGTTTGCATTAGCTCCTTTCACTCTTTCTACAAGGTTACTCAGATCTTCTCTCTCAAAAAACAAATACCTCTTCACCCCTCACAAATATTTTTCTGTGGTACCCCACACACTGTTATCTCTAGTGAGATAAAATGCAAGTCTGCAGTCACTACTTCGATTTCTTCAACAATTGTAAATTCTTAGCCTCTGACCCCTTAACTAAGTATCATTCATCATTTGTGGTAACTGCTTTGAGGAAGGCCATTGGTGTTTTTCTCGCCAAAATCAATGTCTTCCCCCTCCCCCCACTTTGTTTTTGTTCTCTTTGGACTGCAGGGCATATGATACTCCCATTTCCCAAAACCTTATCCTTGACCTGACTCCCGTACTTGGATTCCATTTTATCTTGTATTTTATTCTTAAATAAAATTTTCCTCCATTCCTCCCTTTCTTCCTGCCTCTCCTTCTCCCACTTGACACATACACACACACACACATGATAAATTGAACCAATTATACTTGACCATAACAACCAAGTAATTCAATTGGTGACAATATATTTGTGCCACATTAGTACCAGCGAGGTCCTTCATTACTAGTATCTGGGCCCTAGTTCTTCCATATCTCCAACTTCCAATATCCCATTTCCTGTATCTATTCCACTTTGTCCACTTCTGGGACCCATATGTTCTAACTCATTAGGATCTGTCTGGAATATGTAGAAATTTAGTACATAAAAGAGAGGTTTTTTTCTCTGTGCTTCCCAGAGCCTGACAACTGTGCCTCTAGTATAATTACTTCTGTTTATAATTGCTATTGTACAAGTCCAAGGAATTTCTTCACTGTGGTTTCCCATCTCTCATTTCCAAATCTTCCCTGGCAGTAGAAGCTAAATTTAAACCTGTCTAAGCAAGTGCTGCCTCACTTCCTGTTGGCCAACAGTATGAGAATTAAATGATCATCAGATTGCTTTCTGCTTAGTGAATCACATTTGCTTCCATCAACTCACCATACCAATGCTGAATTCTCCTCCAAAGTTTTTAAATTCTCCATAAATTTGACCAAACTTATGCATCAATCTTATTTTTTATTTCAACATACAGTGTTCCTTTCATTACACAGATGCACTGCCCCTGACAGAGCACAACGACCACCCATCAGCATACCGGAGTTTACGTCACCATGTTGGCTCTCCCTTCTTGCCTGTACATTATTACTTCTATCTGCTATTCATGACCAAACTCAAATCTCAATTCATCAGAGACCATTCCCCAACTATTATATCTTTCTTGTCTTCTCTTTCTCTGGTAACATTTCCTCTGCACCACCACTGAGTATTTCATCACAAATATTGTTGTGTTTTTTTTAACTACATTGTAAAATTCCTGCTGCCAGGTGCTTTATTAAATAAAAATATTTATTGACAGAGGGAAATAGACATACATTTCAATTGCATATATATATATGGCACCTGAAATATTGCATATTTGGAGAGTTTGCTGGGTGTCAGATGCTCCCCTAAATTCACTGAATCCTCATAACCACACTCTACAGTTGTTGTTGTTAAATCCATTTAATAAATGAAAACTGAGGTTCAGACCTTGAACCTCAGAAGTTAAATCTCCAAGGTCAGATAGCTAATCAAAACCAGCCACGTTTGATGGCAAAGCCTATAATCCTTTTGTTATACCTGGAAGATTCCAAATTCTTGTGAAATGACTGTTTTAAATAAAAAGATTGAATTGATTTAATACGGTATCAAGTATTTATATGTAAATATTATGCCTAACTTTGAGTCTATATTCTGAAAAGTAGCCTCATTTTTATTTTATTTCTTTATTATTTATTTATTTATTTTTATTGGCAGTGAGTATCTTTTCTGGCCTGTGCTACTCATCACCAAAAGCGCCATTTCAACATGTGGAGTTCCACATAACTTACTGGAAAAGTACCATCTCTTAATGACAAGCAACAGAGCAATAAAAGCAGAACATCCTGCAAATCTGTTAGTATTGTTCGGATCAGAGGAGTAAATTACTGGTGTTTTAGTAAAAAGATCTTTTTAAAGGGAACATTACAATATTTACTTCATAGAAAACATGAAAAATAGCCAATGGCAATAAGGTTAAGTCATATGGAGATTTCCAATTGTACTTTGTGCAAACAGAATATGTTCTCACCCTTAGGGTGGAAAAAAAAAATTGAGAGAACTTCAGAAGACAAAAGAAGTGTCATGTAAGAAAAAAAAAAGAACTAGGTCAGGGAAATAGAATTATTTGACTGTAGCAGCTATGAATATTCCTGAGAAATATATATGGAAGGAAAACCCTGTAGTGCAGAAAGAGTTCGGTCATGGAGTTATTAGATGGAAAACCTTCAAAGAGAATCTGATTATGTCAGTGTATGTGAATGGCATTTTAACTCCAGAATGTTAAAGGGAAATGTAATGGATGAACAAAGGAATTCAGAACTTTGTGGAGACTACATTCAGCTGAGCAAGCCCAGGAGTCTGTCGCTTTCTAAGAAAGTTGATATCATTATGCAATGCCATCAGGGCTTTTAAAGAGAATGAACTCAGTTTCTCTTTCCTATTACCCGTTTATGTCTTGTGTGATTAGTGAATTGGTTAAGGATCCTCAGGGGCCAGTATGAATGTTGCTTGTTTTGTTTGGAAACATCCCAGACTTGAGGGCCTATGGGGTCTTCCAATGCCTGGAACATTTGCCTCAGCCCCGGGTACCAGGGCATTTCACCAGATCCCCTACTGTGCTGTTTCCAATGATTCTCGCAGCCATCCAGACATCAGACATCAGCCTTTCTTATGTACATCATTCTGTTCACTGCAGAAGACTGAAAAGAAAGAAAGAAAGAAAGAAAGAAAGAAAGAAAGAAAGAAAGAAGAAAGAGAGAGAGAAAGAAAGAAAGAACGAAAGAGAAAAGAAAGAAGAAAGAAGGAAAGAAAGAAAGAAGAAAGAAGAAAGAAAAGAAAAGAAAAGAGAGTATCAAGTGAGAAAAAAAGAGAAAGAAAAGCAACTTAGCTGATATCAAGGGAGTTTGAGGCAAATAAGAACTTTCAATATGAGAATAAGGCAAGGAACTTGACAGAGATGACAAAAAGACATATCTTTCTGTCAACAGTCTTCCTTCAGTTCCGCTGAGATCCATTAACTGCTGTGAAGTGTGAAAATTAGGAGCTAAGGCACAGAGGATATTTTAAGGCTGAGAATGCAGCAAGCTTTCACATTTCCTTATCATGTCCCCTTTTATTCCATCAAACATGTTATTCATACTATTTCTGATGATTTCTCAACAGATTCAAATATTGCCTCAGAAGTCTGATGAAGGGAATGACTTGGGTCGGAGTGAGGGCATCAGGGGCCGATTTCCCAAGAGGCTGAATGTTTCAAGGGGACAGGGAAGGAAGCAGATGTTTTCCATCAGCAACTGATGCTGGAGAAGTAACCATTACTCCCTTCCTAGCCACATGCTCTAGGCCTTAATCATGTACTCCCTTTTTCTGCTTTCATAGACACAGCAGCATGTCATAATTCACATCCTGTCTTGTGGACACAGCTTGCTTCAGCTGTTCACATAGCAAATTGTTCACTGAAACTGAAGACACAGCAGCTCTTTGTGGAGGGACTAAAAGGATCTGCAGAGTTCTGGATGTTTGCAGTCAAGTACACTGCTGGGTAGGGGTCCAGAAACATTACACAAATATGTTTACACTTTCAGTCCCAGCTACAGATGGGGTGTTTCCATCGCCGCCTTCCCTACAGCCCACATCAGTTAAAACAGAGCCGGTGCATCATTTGGCGAGCCTTACCCCACCACCGAAGCAACTCCATCCGTTTCCTCTCTGCACCAAAATGTAGCCTTTTTTAAATGAGGGAACAAATGTGAAGGGGCAAAGGCAACAAGGACTGTGACGGAAGAGATAAAAATCAATCTCTTTTTAGAGCAGTGTCAATTACAATATATCACTGACATCACCTTTGAGGAAATTGAACACTTCCTGTATTATATATATTTACTTATTACTAGGGACAACTTATTCAGGTTATTTATCACCAATATATTTTGTGTATTTGTTCCTTAAAATGTGGTTGGCATTAGTTCATGGCAACAAGGCTGAGTGGACAGAAAACTGATATAGAAATTTACATGCCAGGTCGTGTCCCAGTTGCACACAAATTATGTAACCTGAACCAATTCGCTTGAAGACAGTTTCCTTATCTATAAAGTGAGATCTAAAGTATCTCAACAACTCATTTAAGTTCTTAAATTCTATTTTCTCTAAATTAATGTTTGGTAATCAAAGCTGCAAATCAGGACAACTGCAATCTAATCATCTTTCCAAATGATTACGAATACTTTTCAAAGACAAAGTCCATATGCCTAATTGTGTCTGCTCTTCTAAAGGTTACACATTCACAGAGAAAAAATTCCCATGGAAAATGGGCAGTTTTGAATACTTAGTTCACTCTTTCTTCCATCCCACTCTAACTATTCAAATCCAGGGCTCTACATATTTTCAGGTTGGTATTTCTGATCTTTAATCTTTCTGCCCATGCCCCCTGTCCTCCCTGACCAACTCCTTTACATCATGGCCGGAATCATCTTGAAAAAGCTATTTCATTCCATTCCTCTTTTCCAAGGTGTAAGATACTTCTCTGTTGCCTGACAAATCGAGTTGAAATTGTTTGGTTTAGCTTTCAAGACCTCTGTATTTTTATGAGCAAATCTTATAAATGCCCCAGAATTACCCACCAGGGCCAGGTCAGCTTCCTCACTGCCTGAGCTTTATCATTGTCCTTGCTCTGTGGTCCTTTTTTCCCTCATGCCATATATTTGCCTTCAATTCCTTGTCTGTTATACTTGACCTAACTGGGTTCTGTTCACCCTTCATTGCCCAGTGCAAGCTCCTTCAGGCTGCCTCCTGCCAAGACCTCCTGGGGTTCTCCAGTTTCTCTTACCTCTCTGAGCATCAAGAATCCAAAATAGCATTTTAGGGTGATAAACATGACTGCTTCTCCTTCCTACCCAAGTGTGGAACCAAAGGAGAAAAAGGGGACTAGAAATATCAACTCCATTATGAAGAAAACCTGAATTGGAAGTTGTGACCTACCTAGAGCTAAGGCTGCAGGGAGTTAGACATTCATTTCAGCCCAGAATTAGACAACCACACCTTAGAATCTGGCAGATTGCTGCCCAGAGCGCATTCTCCCTGCCAGCAGGCAGACTGGACAAGGTAGGCCAAGGAGGAGGAGGCTGAGCTCCTTCTCCTCAATGTCTCAACCAGATGAGCCTCTCCTTGTCCCCTGGGATCAGAGAGAAGCCATAGGTATAACCTATGTGAAGTGACTCCACATAGAAACTTACAGCATCTACTTCTTGGTCAATCTAAAAGATTACACACGTATTGACTCTGTTAGTGTTTTATACATATTAAACCTGTCTCCCCAACAAAATTGTAAGCCTTAAGAGGACATGAACCATTATCTGTATTTCTTTTTCATTCCTCACAGTACTAGGCCCATAATATTGGTCAAAAATTAAATATTGCCTGATTGCATAACAAATTCAGCTATTCTTAATTATATTTACAATTAAAATGTGTATTATAGATTTGTGTGCATGTTGAATGTGAACAAAAATATTTGCAGATGACAGTAACCTTGAGAACAGTTATCATGTACATGTCTAAAAATAAATGCATATAAAGGAAAAAAAGTCATATAGAGAGAATATTTTTATTGAAATAGATGGTTTTATTAAAAGTTATAACCACTGAAGCTTGTTTTCTTTTTTTTTTTTTTAGATTTATTTATTTACATGAGAGAGAGAGAGAGCACAGGAGGCAGAGGGAGAGGGAGAAAGAGAATCTCAAGCAGACTCCCTGCTGAGTGCAGAACCTGATGTGGGGCTCCATCCCATGACCCCGGATCCTGACCTGAACCAAAATCAAGAGTTGGATGCTGAACCAGCTGAGCCACCCAGGCGCCCCACCACTGAAGCTTGTTTAATTTCTACTAGGGTACAAATGAGCACAGCCAACAGTGAAAACAACAATAATCAAACAAATCTTACCATACTTTGTTAGCTCTTTTTGTTAAAGAGGGAAATCAAAGTGTTTATCATTCTGCCTTAATGGGATACTGTTAGCCACACATTTTACTACTATTATTGAGAGAGCCGAATCAATTTTTAACCATAACATGGTGGATTTTCCTCATGTCACAGAACGTGATTAATGTGAGGAGAGAATAGAAGTGTTTAAACTATTACACCAAATTTTTAAAAAATTATAAAATGGGTAATTGCCTCTCTAAGATAATAATCACAGTCAGTCCATCTTCAAATAGTAAAGCTAGATGTCTTTAAGGACTAACTGCTCTTGGTGATTTTTATAACATTATAAAGTTATTCTAAAATTTCTTAAATTGCAAAATGTCTTACATTTTCTTTCCACTTGTATCTTCCTAGATTTTTTTCTGATATGTGTGGAATACCTAATGGGGAGACAGAGAAACTATAAAAATATTTATATATAAAGTACATTTTATATATAAATTTTATGTATTGTAATAAAATAAAATATATATTACATTTTTTTCTAATTGATGTTTTTTTTTTTCCTTTGGAAAAAGATGGCATTCTGTTTTGCTTTCAGTGTTGTTTTTGTCTATTTGCTAAGGGACATTATAATCAGCTAAAGACTGAGCTGCCTATTGATAAGACATACATGCAATGGCTGGATGTTGTATTCTAATAGGCAACTCTCCAGAGGAAACTTAGGTCTATTACATCCTCAATCCTTTCTCATACATAATAAGGGGGTCTCTAGTATGTTGATTTTCTGGCAAGCATATCTCAGTTATAGGCTGTCCTATTTAAGAAGACAATATGAGGTTCATGATTTACTAGTAATTGAGCATAAATTGAGTAAAATATTGTACAGCTAGGGAGGGCAATGGATAACTCTGTGTATGCGTGTGTGTGTGTGTGTGTGTGTGTGTGTGTGTGAATTCAGTGCTGGCTCAGATAGGCTGACAAGTTCTCCCACCACCCACCTCATCCTGGCCATTGATGCCCATATGCTAATACTAAGAGCCTATTAATATATTACCTTACATGACAAAAGAGATGTGAGATGTGATTATATTAATGATGTTGAGGTGGGAGATTATTCTGGATTATCTGTGTGGGCCCAATGTAATCACAAGGGATTTTATAAGAGGGAAGCAGAATGGTCAGAATCAGAAGGAGATGTGACAAGCAGATTGTCAGAGTCAAAGAGTAATCTGAAAATGGTATACTGCTGACCTTGAAGATGAAGGAAGAGATGACCAGCCAAGGAATGCAGGTCAACTGTAGAAGCTGAAAAGGGAAGGGGACAGATTCTTTCCCAGAGCCTATGGGGGAGCATAGCCCTGCCAATATACTGATCGTGGCCCAAGAGAATCCATTTCAGACTTCAGATCTCCAAAACTAGGAGATAATAAATGTGGGTTATTTTAAGCCACTAAGTTTGTGGCAATTTGTTAGAGCAGCAAAAAGAAACCAATACATTGAAACTTGTTTAGAAATAGGAGAAAACACAAGTGTAAGTTGACTTCCTATGTATTAAAACATTTGTTACATTAAAGAAATATATTAATCTTCACAAAGGTTTCCAGGCATTTTGAAACAATTGTTATAGCATCAGAAAACTTTCCTGGAACTTCTGCTTTTACTTTTTAGAAGGTCAAAAAAAATTTCCAAAGCCAACTGGAATGTATAATGTTCTCTATAGATTTAGGTCTAAGTCAAAAGAAGCCTTGAAACCTTGGCTTGGAATACTTACTAATACTAGTCAATAGAACTTATCAGTGTTTTGATTTGCGGATGTTGAACCAACCTTGCAGCCCAGGGATAAATCCCACTTGGTCGTGGTGAATAATCCTTTTAATGTACTGTTGGATCCCATTGGCTAATATTTTGGTGAGAATTTTTGCATCCATGTTCATCAAGGATATTGGTCTGT
>NC_138369.1:165492657-165541820 GCF_054177405.1 Leptonychotes weddellii | reverse complement strand
GATTTTGTTGATTTGGGTCATTTCTCTTTTCTTTTTGATAAGTCTGGCCAGGGGTTTATCAATCTTGTTAATTCTTTCAAAGAACCAGCTCCTAGTTTCGTTGATCTGTTCTACTGTTCTTTTGGTTTCTATTTCATTGATTTCTGCTCTGATCTTTATTATTTCTCTTCTCCTGCTGGGTTTAGACTTTATTTGCTGTTTTTTCTCTAGCTCCTTTAGGTGCTGGAAGCGGGGGTGGGAGGGATGGCGTGGCTGGGTGATAGACATTGGGGAGGGTATGTGCTATGGTGAGCACTCTGAATTGTGCAAGACTGTTGAATCAGTACAGATATGTACCTCTGAAACAAATAATGCAATATATGTTAAGAAAGAAAAAAAAAGGAGATAGCAGGAGGGGAAGAATGAAGGGGGGAAATTGGAGGGGAAGATGAACCATGAGAGACAATGGACTCTGAAAAACAAACTGAGGGTTCTAGAGGGGAAGGGGGTGGAAAGATGGGTTAGCCTGGTCATGGGTATTAAAGAGGGCATGTTCTGCATGGAGCACTGGGTGTTATGCACAAACAATGAATCATGGAACACTACATCAAAAACTAATGATATAATGTATGGTGATTAACATAAAAATAAAAAAATTTTAAAAAAAGAACTTATCAGTGTTTTGTACTTGGAATCACTTGCAATCTTACCAGTACTCAATTTAATTTAATTCTCACCACTCTTTGGTAATGTATATTCCTAAGCACTATAGATTTTTTTTTTTAAGATTTTGTTTATTTATTTAACTGACAGAGAGAGAAAGACAGCTAGAGAAAGAACACAAGCAGGGGGAGTGGGAGAGGGAGAAGCAGGCTTCCCGCCAAGCAGGGAGCCTGATGTGGGGCTCGATCCCAGGACCCTGGGATCATGACCTGAGCTGAAGGCAGCCACTTAACCAACTGAGCCACCCAGGTGCCCCAGCACTATAGATTTTTAAAAATTTACTTTTTAACTTATCTAAACAAAGTCTACTCTTTCTGGTTCTATGAATTTTGAGAAATGCCTATCTTTTTGCATCTACCACCGGTATCGAGATACAGAATATTTCCACCAACCGACAATTCCCTCATGTTACCATTTTGTAGTCAAGCCCCACTCCCAACCCCAACACTTGGGTGACTTTTATCTGTCTTTCATCCCTACAGTTTTATGTTTTCCACGATGCCTTACAAGTGGAATTATACAATAATTTGTATAGTTGCCTTTTGGATCTGACTTCTTTTACTTAGTAAAATGCACTTGGGTTTAAACATGTGGTGGAATCCATCAGTAGCTCATTCATGTTTATTGTTGAGTTTTCTGTTGTATGGATATAACACAATTTGTTTACCCACTCCCAGTTAAGAGAGGTTGGAGTTGTTTCCAATTTTTGGTTATTACAAATAAAACTGCTATAAATATTGTGTGTAGGTTGTTTTAATACACTGTTGATTTAATTTCAATTTCCCTAATGAATAATGAACAGATACCTAAACAACTATAATATGATTAATTTTATACAAAGCATATTAGTTACATACATACCCTGTCAGACACAGTGAAAATTTAAGCAAAATAATCAATGTGAAATCAGAGGCTTGTAATTATTACTTTTATATATTATAATAGCTTATAATATAGGTTAGTATTTATGTCAATATTGAGAATAAGATAGAATAAATAATTTCTCCAATGTCATATATATGGTAACTATTGAGGCCATGATTCAGACCCATATCTGATATGCCAAAGTTCATGGGCACCTATCAAATTTTATATCCAACTGGTGGTTGGAGGCAGAATGAGAAAAAGTCTTATTAAAAATTCACTACTAGGGCACTTGTGATGACCACTGGGTGTTAAATGTAAGTAATGAATCACTAAATTCTACTCCTGAAATTAATATTGCACTGTATGTTAACTGGAATTTAAATAAAAACTTGAAACAAATGAAAATAAAATTTAGAAAGAAAAAAATAACTTTAAACAAGAAAAAAAAAAGTACACTACTTGTGGTAGAGAAATATTAAGACCAGATAAGGTCTTCTGAAATAATTCAGATTAAAGATTAATTAGGGATGTGGATATATAATTAAAAGAGACAAATGAATGTTAGAATTGTATGGAAATCAAATCTACTGGACCTAGGTAGGGAGTTAAATAGAACTCAACTGGTGACTAGAAATGCTCAGGTAGATGTTTTGAACAAGAAGGATTTAAAGAGGCAGAAGAGGGAGGTGACAAGGTCAGTTCAAATATAATATCGTGAATTGCCAAAAGTGTCATATGTCCTCACATCTAGTAGATACTTAGGAAGAATTAATCTAGGAGAGGAACGAAATAGAAAAATAGGCTTGGTATATATCTATAAAAAGAAAATAATTGAACCTATGGAAGAAAATGATACTCCAGAATTATTAGGGGGCTGATAGGAATAAAAATAATGTCAAAACAAGTCTTGATAAACATCTGTATTGAGAGAATGGGAAGAGAATAGGAATGCTCAAAGGAGACAGTCAAAGAATGGGGAAGTAATCAGAAAGAAGAAGTATTTATTATAAATGTGAAAGGAGGAAAGAGATCTAAAAAAAGAAAAAGAAAGAGAAAAGAAAAAAGAAGTTTATGTCAAATGCTCATGTGGTTTTGAGTGGGGGAAAGTATGTAAAAGTCTTTAGGGTTTCTTAATAAAGATATTGTTAGTGAGCAGTAGTTCAGGTAGTCTTGTGAGGCAGAAGCCATAAGATAGGAAAATATATTCTTATATCTGATTTTTATTAAAATATACATGTTCAATTTATAAAAATTTATACAAGCATCCTTTAAGTCAACAACATATATATTGCTTTGAAAAAGGTTTGTATTATGTACAAACAGAAAAATTTGAAAATTGATATGCATTGCTAAAATACATTTTATTTTTGCTTTCCCCAAATTTTAATAACATTTATGCAAAAATGGAATTTAAGATTTTTTTCAGATTATATTCTCTTTTTTCTTCCTTATTATTGTTTTCCTGGAATTCATCAAAACATGGCCAGGACTGTAGTACCCATTTTTTTCATTTTTTTCTGCACATGAGATAAATATCTCTTTAAAAATTCTTAGTTTAGGTTGACTTGCTTGGTGTGTTATTTGCACGGGCCCATTTTGATTTCTTTGTTTAGCCAGGCATATTGCTAATTTCAATTGGAATATTGGCCACTCAGGATCACACTATGTTTCAGTGTCATTTGTACCAATTCTTTTGGTGACAGGATTGTTTATACTAAATTCACTGAGAGCAGTGAAATATTCAGCAACGTTGAGCCTGAAAGAGTTAATTTTCAAGGCTGAACTGTTCCCATAGTTCCCACTGTAATTGCTCCTGATTATTTTTATGTTGTAATGAAGCAATAATGATCAAAGCACAGGGCATTTCTTAGGGATTCATGACTGGCTGGCTTTGCCTCGGGCCATTAACCCCAGTCATTAATTCCCCTGGAAATGCACTGTGCTTAGGTCATTATTGTTAGTAACAGAGCTGTATGAAAACATTTGCACACACTCTGGAACAAAACTGTTGATTGTTTTCTGTATGTACAAGTTTTGTGATTGAAAAACTTAAGAGTGATGAAGTTTGGCCAAGAGAGAAAAATAAATTATTGTTCAGCAGAGAGGAATAAGATACCTATTTAACATATATGTACTATGATATCATATATTTGTGTATTTATATATACACACATCTATCTAAATGCTTTGTGTGAATACATGAATAAACATTATATCTTCATTTTTTATCCTTGGGCTGGATAAACATATTTAACTCCTGAATATGTTACATATCAGTTGAATTTTAAAAACCGCCATTTCTAATTATAATTACATTCTTAATTATGAAAAATAGATACTGAGCAAATGTGCTTTTTTTCTCCTACTACATATTTGTTCCTCCTTAATACCACTGGCAGAGTGAATATGAATAAAAATCTCCCCGAAAATTAATTTTCTATTCAGTAACAAATCAAAAAGCCACCTTTGTTCTCTCCCAGGTACAATTCCTTAAAATAGTGACAGTGGTGTTGCTGTAATTATCACACTCAAAATGTTTTATTTTATTTTTTTAATATTCTGTATACACATCACTAAAGTTCTCACCAAAAGAACAGGCACAATGTGAGCTATAAGGCTGCTTGGAAAAATCAAATAGCAAAACAACTTAAACTCTGTCTTAAAGTTCAAGGACTACACTCCTAATCAAAGAGCTATAATTGAAACTTCATTTTACTTACACTTTCCTAAAGGGCAACCAGGTGCTCTCAGAAAGAGGTGAGAGACAAGGAGACACCAAATGGTCAAATCGGAATCAAGCAAAACTGAAAAAATGCCGTCTTCCCTTTACTTCCTTGTAAAAGAAGTTGTTTCTGTGATAGACTTCAGTCACTGTTGAAGTTTAACTTACTGAGAACAGTAATTTCCAATTTTCATTAAAGTTTAAATTTGCACTTTTAAGACTATTATAGGTAATTGTTACTTAGTTTTTATCTTTTATATTCTTCCATATTTAAAACTTAATAGTGAGGAAAATAAGCAAACAAAAAGAAACAGGATATGCCTAAGAGAAGATTTCAGATAGTGTCCCTATGCAAATTTGCTCTATCTAATAGAATTGGAAAAATATAACTGAAAATGTTAGGGACCATACAAATATAAATTTTAAAAAATATAACCAGCAAAAAACAAGTTGGATAAAATGTTAACCCTAAAGACAGTAGAAAGCTAGTGATTCAGTCTGTATTTCTCTTAATAGGTGCAAATCAATGAAATATGAGTTAGTGGGAAGACCTGTACTCATTTTACAGATGAAAAAGCATGGCTCTAGTAGCTAATTTAACTTAATCAAATCACCTACAGAGCAGCAGAACTAAGATTGAACTAATCAAAGGCATATTTTTCTCCCTTACTCTATTTGGTTTTTATCAGAGAAACATTCACTGTTGTGTCTTTTTAAAATATTTTCTGTAGACCAGATGACAATATCAACACAACTATTTTCAGTAGATGGTGAGATGGTTAATCTTATGTGTCAACTTAGCTGGGTCATGGGGCCCAGATATTTAGTAAACTATTATTCTGTTTTTTTCTATAAAGGTGTTTTTTGGGGTTTTTGTTTTGTTTTGTTTTTGTTTTTTTAGATGAGGTTAACACTTAAATCAGTGGACATTGAGTAAAGCAGATTTCTCTCCATAGTGTGGGTGGGCCTCATCCAATCAGGTGAAGGCACTAATAGAACAAAGACAGACTTCCCTTGGAGGAAGAGAAACTTCTGCCAGCAGACTGTGTGTAGGTATACACACACACATCCTATTGGTTCTGTTTCTCTGCAGAATCTCAACTAATACACATGGTGGGGAGGAAGAAATAGGAAATGGTGTGAAGAACCAAAAGTATGTGAAAAAAAAGTACAGATGAAGAAGACATAATAGGAGTCTGAGAATATCTTTGAGTGTGGTTCCAAAGGGATCCCTACCCCTACCTTCAGAAACACATAATCAAACAAAACACCATCACAATCTCTGGGTTGAGTGTGGGGTTGATATGAAGATCTAGTGATGCTTTACTGATACTTTCTTGAACAGTGAAATACTAAACTCTTTATGTTTGATATACCTAAAATCTGCTTTCCTTTTTAAAAAATCTAGGTTCATACATACTTTAAGATTTAAAATACTTAGAAAATGCTTTTTCTAGAATAGTTTTTGAGCAGGACATGAATGAATGAATTTGTGTGTATGGGTATATATGGAAACAATAATTAACTAAATAGGTAAATGTGGAGGTTGGGTAAATGTATCCTTTGTGATACATATTTTACAAAGCCTCTATTTTTTATAAAATTAATTTGCCTTAGAAAAAGTACCTGAAAGCCCTTTAACATCCCATCATCTTTCCTGGAGGCCCCATATCATTTCAATTACATCTAATTATACACACAGGTGTGTGTGTGTGTGTGTGTGTGCACGTGCACGCATTCATGTTGATATGCAGGGTGGCCCATTTGCAAAGAGTTTCATTTTATACTTTATTGTTTTATTAACATACCACCCACATATGCTTCAGAAATAATTATAGCTATGTAGCTGCTTAATGGATCTGTCTTCTATAACACTCCTACTAGTGGGGGAGGGTTCCTTGAGAGCAGAGCATAATGGGTAAGGGAGCTTGTTTGGGTTGGCAGCATCTAGAAGAGTCAGGGTTCTTTATTTTGGACTCATCATTGAGTAAAGAGGCTCCTTGTTTTTGAGAGAAATTATACTTGTTATTCCTATGTAGTGAATCTGTTATGTTGCTCAAAATAGCTCTAAAATAGCATTTCTGGTGGTGGCAAAGAGGATAAATATGAGATAAATTAGAAAAAAGACAAAAACCCAGGAAGAATAATTGGGGTTTCTTTTTGCCATCGATGCTGTCCTCTAATTTTGCCTGTATAGAAAGTGTTTTATGTATTTAAGGAGAGATGCCTTCACATGCATGTCTCTAAGAACCCATGGGGCACAGACTGTGGAAATAACTCCCATTTTTAGACAGCCTCTTTGGATGGTGCCACCTAGCCTGCCTTCTCTGAAGTCACCCCTGTGCTACAGCATTTTCAGGATGGAAGGGAGGAAAGACCTCCTTCCTTAGGAATAAATACACATGGACAGAAAAAGTCTGCAGATAGATGCTGCCTATTCTATAGTTACTTCACAGAATAGAAAAGCAGCAGGTTCAGCTGCATTATTTCATTTTCTGTAGTGCCTGTCATGAGAAGAGCTCAATTGGATAATTTGATGATGAGTTACATGATGATCAATGAAAAATGAAGTATTATTCATGATAATTAAGGGATTAAAATTAAAAGTTTTTATTTCAGAATGGTGCCCAAAGCAAAATTTTACATAATAGCATTATCTATCCTTGCTTAAGATGTAGGCATTCTTCCCTATGAGAACAATTTTTAAGATTTTATTTATTTATTTGACAGGGAGTGAGCACAAGAAGGGGTAACAGTAGAGGGAGAGGGAGAAGTAGGTTCCCCGCTGAGCAGAAAGCCCGATGTGGGGCTCGATCCCAGCACCCTGGGATCATGACCGAGCCAAAGGCAGACACTTAACCATCTGAGCCACCCAGGTGCCCCAAGAAAAATTTTTAAATAATATTTGTTAGCTGCTATTCCTTTCACAAGTGTAACAAAGTCTTCCACAATCCTACCACTCCAAAACAGTGGTTTTTCTCCTCTTTTCATATTTATATATAATAAAAATGGTACTATGAAAACACACAAGTATTTTAGACATTATTTAGTTCAAGAATGCTGTTCAGTACAGAATACTGGAACCCATTTACTAACATTTGACAAAGATGCTACGGAGCTTCCAATGGTGATTCAGTTATACTATAAAAAACTAAATTGTCATTATAAAATACAGTCTTTGACAAATATGTTACTTATTTCTTTAGAGAAATCTCTACCACTCTTTATCTAGTTCCCTAGGACCACATTTCTGTGAAATTCTTGCTGAAATTGTAAGATTTTCTTATATATATACATTTTTATGCTGTTAAAAGTACTTTCATATTCATTATCTCAAGTTTTCTGTGTTTCAGGAAGATAATAATAGACAATTATCTCTTATTTTCTTCAGATGTATAAATTAAGCCTCATCAGACTTGTCTAAGTTTTCACAAGTAAGATGATGGTAGTTGAGCCTAGACTAAAACCTAAATTTCTGGTTCACACACACAAAAAAAGTCATATGTTATATCACAGATTCCTAAATTTATCCATATAAATAATCATCAACAATTGCTTAAAAATTGGAGAATTTTAAACCCATCATTTTAGGACACTATTAGGTCTCTCTGATTCATCTGTTTCACTGGCCATTATGGAACTTTCTTGGGTTCCAGGACTCTTGATCCATGTATGTCTCATCATTTTAGTGCCCCCAAATGAGTTCTGCAATAAGATCAATTTCTTTCCTTCAAATTAAATGCAGTAATTTATTTTCTTATACATCCCTTTATTTAGTGCAACAAAAGTTCCAACCTAAACAGATAGCCACTGGAAATCCAAACAAGTCAGAGAATAGTCTAAGCTTACAGGAAGTGGGTGGGCAGCAGGATAAGAAGGGCAAAGTAAAAAGTAAATGTTGTGAAGGGCATTTGAATTTTCAATTAATCCAAAACCTCAGACTACTTGACTCCTTGTGACAATGGTTGGATGTAAATTCCCAAACCAATGAATCAAATCCTGCTGTTATATTCAGTTATCCTTAATTGTCTTCTGGCCCATCTCTTTCTTAGAACACCACCAGAGCCTTGGGGGTGGAGACCATAATCAAATTAAATAAAATCCTTTATCATTAGGGTTCTTGTATCAAATTAAGATCATAATTTTGGGTCCAGGCAAAAGACTATAATCCAGGAGAGAAAGTTGTTTCTCATCACCAACTTTAGCATCTATATTTCAGTAAATGAAGGCAACTGGGGATAGATAAAGCACAACAGTCAATAAAATGTCCCACCAGCAGCTCTGGACAAAGAAATTTTAAGAGCATATCTGCCCTCTGGGTTGTGGTTACAGGGCTAAAAGTGAATTCATCCTTGAGAGTAATTGAGGAAAACACTGTGGCTCATCTGAGAGGGAGAAATTATGTTTTAGAGCAAAGGTAAGTTATAGGAGTAAAGTGATTTCACTCACTGTCTCTATTCAAGTACGGCCTGAGAATTTTCTGTTACATGGGAATTAGGTGTTTATCTCTGTGCAAGGCCCTGTGCCAAGTTTTGGGGGGATATCAAAAGGAATAAGACAAATTCCTTGAATTTAAAAATAGGTGCTTAGACTCAAATTAAATGTCAAAAAAGAGGAATAAATAGAGAATAAAAACAAAAATATGTATAGAGAATTGAGGGGACAATGAACATGGAAATGGTAATCTTTAAGCTGGACATTGAAGGGCGTGACCAATTTTATCACATAGCAAAATAATTAGGCATCTGGGTTAAGTCACATTGGCCCATGATTATTGTTTTTACTGTACTGAGATTTGGATAAAACCTTCAAATTATATGGAAGATAATTATTAAAAATATCCCTATAAAATATGATGTTGAAACTATTACAGAGTATAGTCAATTATTTTGTTCTTTATAACATAGGGTCCTGAGAAAAACTGCCAGAAATAGTTCTGCTTAGTTATTGGTTTTATTGTTTGAACTCTACAAATTTTGTAACTGACCAGGTTTTAATTTTAACACAGGCTGTTAAAAAGGAAATGTGTGGCCCAGCTGGAGTTCTGGCTTTATTTGATAATCCTATTCTTATTCTCCTTTATTCTTTTGCCCCACTCTTAAGTCTGCTTATTAAATTTTATATATCTTGCCTTTAACCCTTTCTGGATGATGTAGAATAAATATGGCATAAGAAAAAACATAAAAGATTTTTTTAAGGTAGAGATAACCAGATTCTAAATATGGATGTTGTTTGGAGAAATCTGTAATATCCTTTAAAGCATAATATTTGTGCTTGCTTCTGAAGAAGTACTATTCTTCTGGTAATGGTTCTGGAAAGCGGTGGCATCAGATTTTGGGCTTGGGGGACACTATCAAACCAAAGAAATGTTGAATCACTTGAGGATTTTCAGTCCAGTGCTTGCATGCAGAATTGAAAGAAAGTTATGCCTCATTTTCTAGGCTTGTGGTAAGAGAGCCAAGATGACAGGAGTAATGTACTACTTTCCTAGAGCTTCCCTAGGAAAGTACGACAAATGTATTGGCTTTTAGTTCTGGAGGCTAGAGGTCTGAAATGAAGATGTCTGCAGAGCCATTCTCCCATTGAAGGCTCTAGGGAGGATCCTTCCCTGACTCTGCCTAGCTGCTGGTGGTTGGCATTCCTTGGATTCCTTGGTGTGTGGACACATCACTCAAATAGTTGCCTTTGTCATCACATGGCATTCTTCCCTATGTGTGTGTTCAAATTTCCTTCCGCTTTCTAAGATCCACTACTATAAACACAGTAGTTCTTCAGAAGCAAGCAAAAATTTTATGCTCTAAATGTTATTTACAGATTCTTCCAAACGACATGTGAATTCAGAATTCTGGTTATCCTTATACTAAAAACTTCAAAGACCATACAGTCTCCACTTTTTTTTCCCCCAGTCCCTCTCTAATCCAGTATGATCTTATCTTAGCTTGACTATATCTACAAATAGTCTCTTTTCAAATAAGATCAAATTTAAGTACTCACAGTTAGGAATTGAATTAGAACTTACTTTTTTGGAGGTAATTCAACCCATAACAAGTAGTAACAATAGTATTATTACAGTAGTAATTACAGTAGTAATTATACTTACTAGAAGCCAGGTTTTAGCTTCCTCCTCCAATAAGTAAACTACCTATTACTTATTGGGTACTTCAAGTAGTTGTGCAAATTTATATTTGCTATACTCATCTCCCAACCTTTCACTTGCAGTGACACCTGATCTCTGTTTCTATATGTATATCTGAATGATTTCTCACTGTATAGCCCCTTCAGATGAATGATTCATTGGCTGGGAAAACCAGATGATTATTTCAGCTGCTAATAAGATTCTTCCCGCCATTTGACCCACCCTGGACTCCAGGGAGCAAGTGATAATGCATATCCTTGTAGACTCAAGCTCCTGGAATATTCAGACAGGGGATCCCACACAAGCCAGCTGGCTCACCCAGAGTAAGGAGTCTCTGTTGACTCCTATTCCAGTAGAAACCTTTATCACCCAAACATGCATGAAATTTGGAGCTAGATGGAAATGAGTTCAAACTCTGATTTTACAAACACAGATCTTGGCACAGACTGCTCTGTGGGTCATCTGGGCTTGGAGAGGCACAAGTATGTGTAGAACTGAATCCCAGTTTCCCTGACACAGAAAAGCCTAAAACAAACCAACAGTGAGTTCTGTGACTCTCCTAGGAAACATGCCAGTTCATCAAGAGAGATAAATCTTGTTCACATACAACTCTAGAGTAACTGAACAAAACATACATTCTGGTTTTGCCACTTCAGAGGTGTGTGAACTCATATATTAATTCAACCCCTAAAATAAATTTTTTGATGTATAAAATGAAAGAAAAATAGCTTATAATTTGGTTATGAGAAATCAAGAAAACACTAATTAAATTTCCATCCCTGTTCTGGCACACAATAGATGCTTAATAACTATTGATTCCCACATATCCTGTGTAAACATCAATAGAGCTCACAATGTCATCAGTGATCATTCTATTATGCTCCGCTTTGGGATAGGTTTTATGGCATATTTAAATGTATTTTGTTGAATATTTGTGTCCATGGTAGTCCAAGAAATTTCCTTTAATTTCTTTCAATTATATATATTTGTTTACACACTTACCTTTTTTCTCCACTACTTAAATTAGTCACTTACGTTTGCACAGATTTTGTGAGCCAGACCTCTGAGATTACCCTTTTCCAGCCTACCTAAACCAATAGTTTTCAAATTAACAGAATGAAATGCTGCCTAGAATGAAAGTAGGCATCTTCTCCTCCTTTTAATTTTCAAGTCTCCAAAGGCTCCCTTAACACCTAGTGTGAAATAACCTGGAGGCAGAATATCATCATCTGAAAATGCAAAATCCCTCTAGTTGTTGGCCAAACCTCTCATTTCAAGACACAAGAGAAAAGCAGAAAGTCCATAGCAAAATGCAAGAAAATTTATCTGAAAACTTTAATGATTGGAACACTAGTTTTTCAGACATTGTTGTCAAAAGGCTGACTATGTAATTCACAGATCACATATAATTTCAAAAAACATCGTTTGTAAGTGGTGATCATTATGGTTCATTTGTTAATGTATAAATAATGATAACATAATTGCAATAAAGTAGGTTTCTGGTTTTGTTGCTGTTGTTTTAAATAAGAGAGGAAGTACCTATTGATTCACATTTTAAAGCAGATAATCTATTGATTCACATTTTAAAGCAAATAATCCACCTTTTCCAGCTGGGGGAAGGGAAGTGGGAAGAAGAAAGAAAACTTTTTAAAATGGGGACCACTTAAACATTGATACATTGCTTGGATAAGCAATTTAACAGATAATAAAAGGATAATGACATACCAGTGAATGTTGATTTACTTATAAAATCCCCTCCTAATGATATCTGTCTTCAACTACCCGTAAGCTGAACTTAGTACCCAAAAAGAATGCTACAACCCCATCTATATTAACAAAAGTGTGATTATAGAATTTAAGTCTCTTGAAGTTAATAGTGTTTCCTGCTTTGTGAAATCAGGATTAAAGTCTGCTTTCATGGGTAAATTTGTTATACTAGGGTCAAGGCAAGTAGAGACTCAGAGGGACAGCTTCTGAAGAGTTAAACTGTATTTCATGCTTGAAAATAACTAATCCAGGCATGTGTGCTTGGGAAACATTGGAAAATGTCACAGTGATATTGATATATGCTTCCTTAACTTGTAGTATAATTTTAGTAACCTCCTCAAAATAGTTTCCTTTCTGTAATTGGCATTATTTCTGTTTTCTATCTTGTATTTTATCTAAGTAAGTATCAGTCTGGTTTCTTGGTCTTTCATGAAAGCATGCTGTATTTTGAGCATCTGAAGAAATTACATTAACAAAAATATAGAAATAGCATTACTATCAGTACAATGTACACTTTTTAAACTCATTCATTCATACCTTCACTTCACAAATGTTTGGATGTCTAAAGTCTCTGAATCTCCATTGCTAAAATGTGATACTATACTTCTTACTGTTTACTTGGAAATAATTTTACACATTCAGAAAAGTTGCAATATAGAACAAAGAACTTTCGTATACCCTTTACTCAGATTCATCAATTGTTAACATTTTTGCCTTACTTGCTTTATCATTGTGTATATCTACATGTCTGTATATCTATACTTTTTTTTTTCTTAGCCTTTTACTCTTAAATGCTTCTGGATGTATTTCCTAAGAATAAGAATATTTGTTCATGACCGCTGTAAAAAATTTTAGGGAGTTTAATATGGATTTACTTTATAGGTTTTATATTCTACTTTTCCAGTTTTGTCACTAACGTTTCTAATAGCATTTTTTTTTTCTCCTGAATCCAAAATCACATACTGCATTTGGTTATCAGGCTTCCTGTTTCCTTTAATCTGGAACATTTCCTCAGGCATTCTGTGTCTTTCATAACAATAAATTTTCTGAAGACTACAGACCCTCTTTTCTCATTAATAGTGTGTTTTAATGGGTTTGTAAAAACTTTCCTCATATTTAGATTCAATTTATATATTCCAGGTCTAAATTCTACATAGCAGATATTGTGCCCTATTCAAGGTGTTGAATCAGGAAGTTCACAGTTGTCTGTCTGTCCAATGGTGATATCAATTTGTATCAAGGGGTCACAGTGCTGCCTGAGTTTTCCACTGTAGAGTTGCCACGTTTCCCTCTGCATCTCATAAGCAATCTATAGAGAAACACTCTAAAACCATGAAAAATTCCGCTCTTCATTAAAATTCCCCTCCATATTTAATTGGAAAAAATCTTTGTTATGATGAACGCAAAATGATGATTTTATAACTCCTGTACTTTCTCTACTTTTATTGATCAGCATTCTATTTTAACAAACATCTCTCCCTTCTTCCTTCTTTCCTTTCCTTACTTACTGATTGACTGATTATCAGTATGGATCCATGTGTTTCTATTCTTTCCCCATTGGTTTATAATTCATTACTCCTTTCTTAATTATCTTGTTCTTGACTTGGGAGTGGGAGTAACTTCAAGCTGATGAAAGTGTCCTTTTAACAGCTCTTCATTTCCTTCTGCACATTTTTACTTTCTGGCATAATAAATTATTCTAAACTCAACTTACCCTGTTCTAGACCATGAGTTGGTACATTCTCTGAGGATTTCTGCTTACTGTTTCACAGGAAGTGTTATAGAGGTGTGTGGATTCTACATATGCCCATTGCCACTGGAATTTCTTTACTTCTTGATCTTTGCAACAGACAAAACTAGTATTTCTAATATAAATTCATACTGGTACTTCCAACTGCTATCCATCTCAACAGGGTTTTTCCTCCCATCCCTGCCCCTGCCATATTTACATTTTCCTTCATTCCTAGTAAGGATCCTGGCTCCCAGCAATATCAATATCATGTGCTCAAACCTCAAAATCACCCGTAGTAATTTGATCATTGCTTCATCTATACTACTACAAAAAAATAATTTATTAAAAGAGCTCAAGATTTGTTTGCTTTCTACCCCAAACCCCAATATTCCATTCCTCCACTGAGTAGCATATAATATAGTCACACATTGTGTTCAAAAGTTATGCTTTGGTTCAACTTTGCTTACCTTTGGTCTGCTTTTTAATCCCTTTAGTGTAATATTCTATTTTTGATATACAGCTGAGTTCATTTGTTTCAGTTTTGATTCTTTTTTTTCTTCTCATTGTTGTTGACTTATTTTTAATTTTTGAATATGTAAAACAGTAACCTGCTTCTAAGAGACAAAACTATGTAAAAAGGTACACTCAGAAAAGTGTAACTCCCTCTCCTGTCTCTTCTCCCGAATCATACCTTGTCAATAATACTTCCATGGTTTTCCAGTTTAGTCTTTTTGTATTTTCTTCTAAGAACAGATATATGCATGCTTTACTATTTACCCTTCTTTCCATATATACATATGTACATATAAAATAATATGAATGCATTTGCCCACTTTTTTTCATTGAACAATATATTCTTAGGGGGAACAGTGATCCTTTATTGAAGATGGCATTGGCTACATGGAATGTGTAAATAATAATATAGAACAATATAAAAAAAGAGTGGTACACAGCATCTAAGCTGACAATAGTAAAGTAACTTCTATCGTTCCATCAGGTACACCCTGTGCCAGGCCACATTGAACTACATGCCTCTTTCAACTTCCCACTTAAAAAACTAAAAATCATCTTTTCATCTGGCCTCCTATTATCTGGCAGAAGGATTGTCCTTTCTTCTTTCAAAGGCTACTCTTTAAGACTTTGTTTCTTCCATTTCATTCTGGCTTTCCCGTTTTATCAGTATGATTCTCTCTGTTGGATTATTTGCCTTATAACAAAAGCATTTCCCACCATAGCCCATGTCTTCACTGCCCCCATGCTCTTATATCTCTTCTGGACATCTCAGCATTTCACCCCCACTCTTCACTGTAAAACTTCTCAGACAAAGGGCTTATAGTTCATTGCTACTCCCTCACCTTCTTCCCACTTTGTAATCCATGTTAGTATTAAGTCTTCCCTACCACACTAAATTTCCATTTCTAGAGTCATTCATGATGGTAATGATGACTGTTATATCCTTGTTACTCAGAGTGTGGTCAAAGAACCAGAATAATCAGCATTACAAGTAATGCTTGGAGTGTATTACAATGTAGCATAGACCCAAGGGAAGGAGAAATAGAGCCTCTCCTTGGTGGAAGAACTGTCGATGTATTTGGAAGTTTTTAATCCACCACTGACTGAGGTAGAAAGAGAGGAATAAGGGAATCAGAAGAGCACACTCCTTTTATGGTCCCCAATGTTGAACATCCCACTTATGCTTGTAACCTAAGTTACATGGTCACATCTACACTGAGTTTGAAAAATGTAGGTTTTTTTTTTCCTTTCAGGAGGACACATACATAGCTAAAAAGTGGGATTCTGTTAATTTAGGGGGGAAAAAAAGAGAAGAATAAAAACTTGGGACACCTATCAAACTTTAAGTCCTAGGTGTCCAAAATGGAAAGCTTCGATATTCTTTCCTCACACATTTCAAAATAAGATTTTTTTTTTCCAATTCCAATTCTTCCCCTCTCAGAAATTAGCATTGGTACTCAAGCCTGTTATTCATCATTGATTATTTCCTCTTTTTCACCTGTCCCACTTTATCAGAAAGTCTTACCCATATCTTATATATTTTATGTCTATATCAGTCCATCTCCAAAGCTGCCTTCCCCCCAAGCTGATATCATCTATTTTTGGTTCTCTATAATTCTCTTCTATCTGGTCTCACTCCTACACATTTGTTCACTGACCATCCACTATCCAAAGAGATGTCAGTGATCTTTCAAGAACGGAAATCATATCATTTTTTCATTTAGAAGTGCAATTGCAGGCAGCATGAAGTCCAAAAACTTCTGTTTTGAGTTTTCTGAGCTGCTTCCTTTCCCACTCATTTTGTATCATTGTCCTTATTGGCCAGACTTCAGTCAATTTGGCCTTTCATTGTTTTGTTCCTCAAAGGTACAGGGCACTTGGAGTTTGTTACTCTCTGTACATGATAAGTTGATTTTTGTTTCCTTTTCGTTTTGTCTCTTTAGCACTCTGCATGGTGGGATATTTCTCATCTTATTGGTATTACATCTTGCAAGACCTGAATCCATCTCCTCAGAAAAGGCTTTCCAGACCAACATCTCTAGAATGGTTCACTCTAGAACTACTCTACATCACATCAGCCTTTAGATATCCTTTGGACATTTACCTGATCTATAATTATTCCATGTATTGGTTTATTTACTTACTGTTTATCTCATCTTATCATAGGGCAGTCCTAATCTGTCTTTTTTACAACTTTATCTAAAACACTTAGCACAGTGCTTAGCATATGGAGAGACTCAATAAATATTTTCTGAGTGAATGAATAAATGATTGAATGGCTGTCCCTCTAAAAGAACCCTCAGTTAAGGGAACTATTATGTGTACCTCAGACCAAACTACTTCTGTAGCAGCTAGATATGTGCAAGGTAAGGGAGAAAGATCTCAGTACCCTATGACCCCTTTCTTTCTTTAAAGAATTAACTCAAGGGGCGCCTGGGTGGCTCAGTCGTTAAGCGTCTGCCTTCGGCTCAGGTCATGATCCCAGCGTCGGGTTCGAGCCCCACATCGGGCTCCCTGCTCCACGGGAAGCCTGCTTCACCCTCTCCCACTCCCCCTGCTTGTGTTCTCTCTCTCGCTGTGTCTCTCTCTGTCAAATAAATAAATAAAATCTTTAAAAAAAAAAAAAAAAGAATTAACTCAAGATTATCAAAGAGAACCATGAGATTAATATTAACATTGATAATTATAGTTAATATTACTATTATTTTAACATGAAGTCTGCAGGCATATGTCAAAAGTTCTGCCAGCTGATAGTATCTCTTCCTGTTTTTTTTAAGTTTTTTAATCACTGTTGTAATACTTTCCTTCTCCTACAATTGTACAATTGTAACCCCTTTTTCTACCTTAGTCTCTTCATCTTTACTCCTCATCATACATATCCTTTCTGTCAGTTCTTGGATTTCTATAATTATAAGCAAAATTTAATATTCTGTTTCAATCCATGAGCATGTCAAACTTTATTTGAATACCTTGGGAGCTTTTTTTTTTTTTCCCCAGTACAGAAAGGTGCCTTTATTATAGCACATGAACAGGACTCATGGGTCAAAAAAGCTGTCCAGGGATTGTGAGGAGTAACTGATTATATACCTTTTAGTTAGTGGGGGTTAGTGATAGTGTAGGTCTCCAAGGATTTCGTGCATGTTAGACCTTGGAGGGCTAGCTATTGTTAAGATAATGTTGCTTTTAGTCTTTAATGAAACATCAACAGTAAGGCAGCCTTGAAAGAGAGACCAAAGGATCTTGATGAGTTTAGGTCCTGAAACACACATCCAGAACTCAATGTCTGCATTGACTTCATTATAGAAATGACAAATTTGCCTTTTGCACAGAAGCTTTCTAAGGTCTGGTTTTCTCAGTGTGGGGAAACATAGACTAAGAAATACTTTTCGTTATTATTTCTGCTCCTACTTGGATTCTCTAGTGGACCCTGCTTTTCAGAAAATAAAATTGTTATATGAACAGACAATGCAGTAAATCATTGCTCTTAAATATTTGTTTTAAGTGCCATGTATCTAGGAACAATTGCTTAACCCTGACAAATGAATTATTCCTGTGGCTACAATCCGAATTGTATTCTCTCTAAGTAGAACAACAAGCCACTCAGGAAGCAAATTTTAACTTAACACTAGTATCAGCATATGAACATTTTAAGAGTCAATGATAACTTGTTTCTAGACAGCATTACGATTTGAAACAGATATAACAAATCTCATCCATATTCTGCTGAATTTCCCCACTCGCTGCATCACTCGCTCTATCATAAACACTCTCATTTTTACTGATTTTTAAAAATATTTATTTGTTTATTTGAGAAAGAGTGAGAAAGAGAGTGCATGAGCAGGGGGAGGGGCAAGCGGACTCCACACGGAGCATGGAGCCCAGGAGTGGGGCTCGATCCCACAACCCTGAGATCATGACCTGAACCGAAATCAAGAGTTAGATGCTTAACTGACTGAGCCACCCAGGTGTCCCTCATGTTTACTGATTTAAATACAATTTCAGGAATCAAAAAAAGAAAAAAAATCAGTCCCCCTTAGGGTTAAGTACAAAACAGATTTTAAAAAATCTACTGTGAGTTTTATAAATTTTTTGATAATAATGTTTCTAGCTTATTCCATTCCAAATAGCTGATGGTTTTCCTTCAATTCTTATATGAAGCACTTTTTAACATACAATGTATATGTTATATGCAAAATGAAAGGCAGGTTTCTGATCATTCTATTTCTTTCCAATTGAAATTAAGATTCATATTAAGTTGTAAAAGGTATTTTTTTTCTCTTAAGGAATAGTGGTTTCAGATATTTGCAGTCACATGTTCTAATCTACCAAGAGCCAAATGTAGAGCAGAGAAAGTCCCCATTCATACTTCAAATCTGGTTTCTGTTACTGAAATCCTATTTTCATTCTTCTCTCAATTGGTGTAAAGAAGTAGACAAGGTGCCATCAAATTTGGGTATAGTTAGAAACCCAGAGATATCTGTATCCACACCAGTCTTAATTATTTTATCTATACATTTATTGCAGCATATTTATTGAGCCCTTATTATGTGCCCAGCACTGTTCTAAGTGTTGGGCAACAAGGGACAAGCTCTTGGCCTTCGTGACACTTAGCTGGGGATCAACAGATAATACAGAGGTCAACAGTAAATGGATAAGATGATTTTAAATGTTAAAAAAGTGTTATGAAGAAAATAAAACAGGTGATATGAAAGAAAGTCAACATGGGAGTTATTTTAGATTGGGTAGCCAAGGAAAACATAAATAAAGAGATAGAGAGATAGCATTTGGATAGATAGAGATAGCATTTGGACTGATTAATGAGAAAAAGTCAATCAGAGCAAGAGCAAAAGCATTCCAAGCAGAAGAGGAAGTATAAAGGTCCTTAACTAGAAACTGACTTGTTTGAGAAGAGGAAAGAGAGGCAGTGGTGGCTGATGCTTAGGGGTGATACAGATGGTATTGGGCATTAAAGTTGAAGAGGTGGGTAGGAGCCAGATCATACATACCTGTATAAGCCACAATAGAGATTTCGACTTTAATTTACAAGGAATGAGAAGCCTTTATGGGAACATGATATTCCATTGTCACTACTTCTGCTACATTTCTTTCTACTAATATGCTAGTAATAACACAGTGCCCTATGACTGGACAAATTCCTCCTTATTGATTGTTCTTTTTCAAACTGAAACTGAATATAAGTCCTACTAGTCTCCTCCACCCAACACACACACACAGACACACACACACCACATATTAGAATATATTTGCTTGGAATTCTTGAGTCTTTGTTGGTCCTTATTATAGATATGTAAAACCTGGTTCCTAAAAATATCCAGGTTCGGTCACTTCATCACACTTGCAAGTTAGCCCTAGGCACGTAATCAAGCATGCCTGATCACAAATCAAATTTCAGAAGTGTGCTTCCTTTCATGTCATCCAAATACTGTTGTTTTAAAAATGAAGCAAAAGTATAAAAAACACACAAAAGTAAACCACAAATATGCCTAGTAGTCTATGAAAACATTTTTAAGAACTTCAAAGATGCAGAAATATCAAAAGTAAAAATTAGAAGTACCTTTACCCTCACTCCCCACATTTGAGCTCCCCTCCCTAAAGACACAACTAATACCAGTTTACATATCATTCCAGACCTCATTCTAGACCTCTTTATTTGTCTATAAGGAAATGTTTTATGTTTTATATGTAAATTTCATCTATATATTTATAGCTTGCTTAATTTAATTTAAAATGTAGCTTGATGATCGTTTGAAAATCTTATGAATATATGTAGGCATATTCTTTCTTTTTAATGGCTGCATAGCATCTATTACATGATTTCCCATTATCTAAATTTTTAAATTGCTGGGCATTTAGTTATTTCTGTTTTGTTGTTTTTCTTTTTTTTTTTAGATTTATTTATTTATTTGAGAGAAAAAGAGTTCATGTTTGTGTGAGCAGGGAGGAGGGGCAAAGGAGAGGGAGAGAGAATCCTCAAGCAGATTCCCCACTGAGCATGGAGCCCAACATGGGGTTCGATCCTAGGACCCTGAGATCATGACCTGAGCTGAAACCTCTTAAGAGTCCAATGCTTAACTGACTGAACCACCCAGGCACCCACATGTTTTTTTGTTTTTCTATTACAAACCATATCCAGTGAACACAAACTAAAAGACAAGTAACCAACTAGTAGAAAATATTTGCAATATATAAAGTTACCATCCAAAATACATAAATAAAATTCATAAGCACCCAGGAAAAAACACATACCAAAAAATGTGCAAATGGATAAAAAATACTCAACTTCATATGGATAAAGAAAATGTTTTATAGATACACACACATGGAATATTATTCAGTGATATAAAAGAATGAAGTCTTGCCATTTGTGACAACATGAGTGGAATTTAAAGGCATTATGCTAGGTGAAATAAGTCAGACAGAAGGACAAATTCGTAAGATCTCACTTATATATGGAATTAAAACAAAAACAACAACAACAAAATATAATCTTGTAGATAGAAAATACAGATTGGTGGTTGCCAGAGGCAGGCTTGGGAGGTGGCTGGAATGAGTGAAGGGGGCCAAAAGGTACGAACTTCCAGTTATAAAGCAAATAAGTTGTGGGGATATAATGTGCAGCATGGCAGCTACAGTAAATAATACTACACTGTATATTACAAAGTTGCTAAGAAAGTAGGTCTTAAAAGTCCTCACAAGAGAAAAAAAAATTGTAACTATATATGATGAGGCTCTTATGTAGACTTTTGTAGTGATCATTTTGCAATATATATAAATATATATACAATATCACATAATTATGTATACCTGAAATGAACATATGTCAATTATACCTAAAAAATAAAAATAAAAAATAAAAAATAGAAAAGTAAAAGGCTAATTCTCCTTATTGAAAATAAGGGAAGAGACATCCCCTCTCCCTATTCTTGAAGCATTTTCTTTTGTGACCTGTAAACTTGTAAATTCTTTCTCTGTCCCTTTGAGTTATTTAAAAAAAAAAAAAATGTTCACAGGGGCCAGTTCCACTATCTCACTTCCCTTACACTAAGGGGTCACTTTCTAAGTATGCAGTCATTTTAAAAGCATTCACCCTAAGTGTGAAAAACTGATACTCCTTGATCTTTAAAAAGATTATAAGATAGGATTTATGGTAAATTATTGGGATTGTATAGACTAAAACAACATGAAATGAATTTCAGATGTTATTATGAAATGTTTTCAAACAGGAGTCTTGAAGAGAAATGGGAGATAAGAGAAGCCTACATTTCCTTTTTTTAGAAGGTTTTGCTCTATAATTAATGAGGGGAAAAAAAGATACATTCTCTTGCCTAAAAAAAAAATTTTAAAAGAAAAAAAATAGGTGTGCTTTACAGGTTTTTATGGTTCCTTTCAGATCAAAATTATTAAATACTTTATATTCAGATTAAATCAAGTATCACAGATCTTCTCTTTCCATGCACTCAATTCTATTCAGATTGAAATAATTATATGGCTTATTTGCCTAAGCAAATATCACTTTTTTCCTGTGTGTTTTTTTTTTAAGTTACAAGTTGATTGATGCACCAATTATAGCAAGTATAAATATCATAACAGAAAGGGTTATCAGGGTCTAAGTAAACTTTAATGACTAATGAAGGGATCAAGTTAATTGGTTAAGAAATGGTGTTTCTGGATGAACTGTGAAACTGTCATTGCAACATTTCCTGGATTATCTCAATTTTATAAAAAGAAGAAGAGTGATTTTTAAATAGATGTTGCAAATTATATTTTTTCCTTGCTGTTTCTTGATACTTATTGCCTAAAATGTCCTGCCAAAAATTAAAAATGGAAAATGTCATTCTATGAGGGTATATGACATTAAATAATGAAAACACTTATATATGTCATACTTCATAAAACCATGACTTTTATAATTAAAGACATGAGACTACAAATACATATTTTCCCTTCTGAAGAAAACAAGTACATTCAAGTTTTCCAGAGTTGCTTCTCTCCTTAAAGATATGTAGTTGGATGCTACTTGATTTAGAGTATTTACCAAGGTTATTTGAAACCCTATAATTCAAGTTAAAGAAATTTGCTGAGCAGAATATGGTTTAACAGAAGTTAAATTAGAGAAAATTCAATTCACAAATTGAATTTTCTTTCACTTTAGCTTCCAGACATAGCTAACAGACATTCAATCCTGACAGTTCAGAATAAGGGGTTTTCGTATCAACAATCCTGCTTTATTTACTGTGCTTTGTTATATATATAAAAGGTGGTAAAGACAATGCTATATCATCAAAATTTCCTGTTCTATATGAAAAATGAAGTCACATTTTCTTTCTCTCCCTTTTGGGGAAAATAATACCTTTTTGCAGAGTCATTTTAAGCTATGTATCAGTTTCATTTATAGATGCACTTTTAATTACATTATATTAATGACAGTCAATCTCAACTCTACAAAACTTGATCAGGTGTTTGATCAAGACCTAATATTACTTCATTAATTAACTTCCTGTGATAACTTTACCAATGGGAGTATTTCTCCATGACATGCTGATTCTACATAATAGGCCATTTCCATCAAAATTGTACAACTATTAACAAACTGCCATGTTCCCTGAGTTTCTGCTATTAAAATGTTTACTTTAGGGGTGCCTGGGTGGCTCAGTTGTTAAGCGTCTGCCTTTAGCTCGGGTCATGATCTCAGGGTCCTGGGATCGGACCCCGCATTGGGCTCTCTGCTCAGCGGGAAGCCTGCTTCTCCCTCTCCCACTCCCCCTGCTTGTGTTCCCTCTCCCGCTGTGTCTCTCTCTGTCAAATAAATAAATAAAATCTAAATAAAATAAAATAAAATAAAATAAAATGTTTAATTTAACCATAAATAATACATATTCTAATTCTGAGGTAGATCAAATTAGGGTTCTCTTCCTAAATAATAAGCAGAATGGTTATGAAATATTCAGTCATTAAATAAGAATTAAATTATAGAGATTGTGATTCAACCATTAAAAGTACTTTAACTGCTTTTTTAAGTTATGGAATAAAATGCTGCTATATACTTGAATGAGAAGCAGGTGAATCAAAATCAATGACAGAATATTTACCCCCAATCATAGAAGTGAAATTGACCAGGTGGTTTGTTCTGAGCACCTTCTCATTTTTCAATGTTATATATATACAACATACTTTTGTAAAACTAAATCCAAGAGTATGGATCTTTTTGTACTAGTCTCATGCCTCAATTTTCTAGCTCTAACAGTTCATGTCAAAAGTGAAACATTTTAAAGACAATTGAAGGCTGCCAGAAATAGTTTCTGATTGCCTATTCTGGATAATAGTTACTGTGAGACAGATTGAGAAGAAAAATCTTCAGCTTCAATATGAACATGCATGCCAATACTGAACTGTACATATGGAAAATTAAGCTTCTCATTTCTTTGAGAATGGCCTAGAATATGTATAATGTTAATTCCAGAGTATAGCTCTAAAGAAACATGAGCATTAACATTATCGTTTATCATGGAGCTATCTAATAGGAAATACATAATATAATCTTTTTAATTGAAATAAAATTTTGAAAAATCTGTATAACTAACTATATCATCATTAATAAGCAAGAATATTTGGATTTAGACATCTTAAGTATATGCAAATTTCTTTAAGAAAAATGTAGGACTTCCAGTTTCCCATCCAGCATGTAAGGAGCTTGGAAGTTACCACTCCAACCTAACAAGTTAAATGCTAACCAAACTGCAAAATCAAAAACTCTTCTTAGATCCACCAGAAAAGTGATATTACAGAGCAAACTACTACTCCAAAAATTGGAGAGATGGCAAATACAGAGAATGAGAACTTACCAAAATAAACATTTATGAGCAGAAACCTTTGCTGGAACTAGTACCATAATAGGAAAACCTGACCTGTAACTGACAGAATTCTGAAGGCTTGGTGTGTACAAGTCTAAGAATTGGGAACTCCAGGGGAAACCAGTCATAGTAGGGGCCCCTGTGGTAATGGGTGCCCCCATGATTTGGGGAGTTTTACCTCCAGGAACTCTACCAGGTTCTTACAATGAATATTGGAAAAAAATTCCCTTGTGCTTCCGATGGGGAAAGGGGAAAATTAGTCCTTTTTGATATATGTCAGAGCACTCTATTTTTACCAAGTCCAACCTTTAAGAGAAGCTTTATTTATTTTTTTTAAACCAAAGTTTAACCTTGGGGAAAGGAAATACTAAACTTCAACTAGCTCTGATTTTTCGTGTGGGGGAAGGAAAATACTCAACTTCAGCTCGCTCTAGACTTCCACAAAGGGGAAGAGAAATAGCCAGTTCTTGTGCCCTCTAGACACCCTGTCCCACCTAAAGTGTGTGTGTGTGGGGGGGGGGGTGTTTCTTCACATTTGTGAAGTTCACAGTTCAGGGCCACAGATTTACCAAAAGACTGAGACCTCATCATAGGACTATAGCACACTTCCCTTCTCCCCACACCTCAACACTACATTACTAAAGATCTATTTACTTCATTACTCTTACACAGTACATTTTGTTGACCTTTTGACAAAAAATCACAAGGTATATGAAAGGTAAAATCATGGTTTTAAGAGAATGAACAAGCATCAGAACTAGAATTGATATGGCAAGGATGTTGGAATTATCAGGCTAGAATTTTTTTTTTAAACTATGGTTAATATACTAAGGGCTCTAATGGAAAAAGTAGGCAACATGCAAAAAACAGATGTTGATAATGTAAGAGAGATGGACGTTCAAAGAAAGAATAAAAAAGAAATTCTAGAGATCAAAAAAATTGTAATGGAAATGAAAAAAATGCCTTTGGTGAGCTCATTAGTGAGCTCATTGGCCTTGACTGAGGAAAGAATCTCAGAGCTTGAGAATATGACAACAGAAACTTCCATAACTAAAAAGCAAAGGAAAAAAAAAGATTGATGAAAACAGAATATCCAAGATCTGTGGGACTACAAAAGTTGTAACATATACTTAATAGGAATACCTGAAGAAGAAAGAAAGAAAAAGGAATAGAAGCAATATTTGAAGCAATAGTAACTGAAGAGAATTTCCCCCAAATTAATATCAAACGCCAAACCACACATTCAGAAAGCTCAGAGAAAATGGAACAAAATAAATGCACAAAACCAACAACAACAACTAGATTTAAACATGTCATATGCAAAATGCAGAAAATCAAAGATAAAGAAAAAAACTTGAAAGAAGGGGGTGGGGAGAAGAAGGGGGTGCATGGATGGGTGGAGAAACCTTGCCTATAAATGAACAAAGATAAGTATTACATCAGACTTATAGGGAGTAGGCTAATGTGATTAGGGTGGCTGAGAAGTCAGAAGATCTGCAGTTGATAAGCTAGAGACTCAGGAGAGCCAATGATACATAGTTCCAGTCCAAGTATGAATCTGAGTTCAAGGCAGAAGAATAAAGTTCCAGTTTAAAGACAGTAGACAAAGAGAAAGCAAATTCTTCCTCACTCAGATTTTTTGTTCTATTCATGCTTTCAGTAGTTGTATGAGGCCCATCTATATTGGGTAGGGCAATCTGCTTTACTCAGTCTACTGATCCACATGTTAATCTCTTCTAGAAACACTCTCATAGACATACCTAGAATAATGTTTAACCAAATACTTGGGCATCCTGTGTTCCAGTCAAGTTACACATAAAATTAACTAGCACAAGTCAACCCTTGTCAACTTAGCACCTATGTGCATCTCCTTAAACAATATTAATCTCAAAGATAATAATAGAGTCATAATTTCACCTAACATAATACAGCTATCACACATATAATTGAAAACACCTTAACTCCTTCCCCAGAAGAGGAGGTCTTTGAGTGATGTTTACCCTTTTATGTGATATCCCATAATTAAAATATTATGATGTAAAATTAACAATACTTAAATGCTCTGATATAAAGTAAAGTCAATATATATAATATGTGACATGATAAGGGAGTGAGAGAAGAAAGCAAAGATATATGTTTAGTATATGTGTATAGATAGATAGATAGATAGATAGGTATACATATTCATATTTATAACCAAAGAAAGAGAAAATGCTCATGAGAATTACAATTCTTACTTCTGTAACTGGTCACATGGTCAACTTGGTGTTTATAACTATCTTCTTCCAGTAACCAGTGTATTCCCTTTGTATTCAGTAAACAACTTTGATGGTTCTCATTTTTTACCGGGTGGAGTGATCTAAACCTTCCATTTTGAAGGGTGTGGGCCATTAGTAATTCTGTTTGGATAGACTAGCAGAGCAAAAAGTCAGGTCCAGGAAGCAAAAATTCTGCTCGTGGCTAACTAGGGGTAATAGTGAGTAATGTCACTCCTTTTCCATTCCCTGATTCCTAGACCACTGAGCCTGGCTATTGGAAAAACAGGATTATATGTTAGATTGGATGCTGATTCAGAATATATACAGTCTTGTGGAAAACCTTGCCCAAGATGTGCAAAGTATTACCACCTAACTGATGTTGTAATTGTGTTTTCAAAAGGGATTCCACAGTTCAATCAGGCCAATTTCTTCAGGATGGTGGGGAGCATGATAAGACCAGTAAATTCCATGAGTGTCAACCCACTGCCACAGTTTTTGCTATGAAGTGAGTTCCTTGATCTGAAGTAATGTTGTGTGGAATACTATAACAGTGAATAAGGCATTTTGGAAGCCCACAGAAGATAGTTTTGGCAAACACATTGAGTATAGGGAAGGAAAATCCATATCCAGAGTATCTATTTCAGTAAGAACAAAAAGCTGCCTCTTCCATGATGGAAGGGGTCCAGTGTAATCAACATGCCACAAGGGAGCTGGTTGATCACCTCAGGGGATGGTTCCATACTGGAAACTCAGTGTTCATTTCTGTTGCTGGCTGACCAGGTACTCAACAACAGCTATATTCAGGTCAGCCTCAGTGACAGTCCATGTTGCTGAGCCCAAGAATAACTTTGATCTTTGAAACCACTGTCACTTTGTTTATGAGCCCATTGGGCAATGACAAGGGTGACTAGAAAGACAGCTTGACTAGTATCCACAGAATAAGTTATTCTATCTACTTGATTATTAAAATATTCCTTTGCAGAGGCCACCATTTGATGAACATTCACATGGATGCAGCTCTATCTATGTTTTTTTTTGTTTTGGGGGGTTCTTTTCTTGCCCCTACAGAGATGTCTATCCACATATGTCTTCCCTAAATTTCATTGTCACCAATTTTCCATTCAAAATCATTGCAAGTCCCTGACCATCCAGCCAAACCATTGGCCATAGCCCATTAATCAGCATATAAATTGCCCATCTAGCCATTTATCTTTCCAAGCAAAGTGAGAAAGCAGGTGCATTGCTCAAAATTTCAGCCCACTGAAAGGATTACCCTTCACCACTATCCTTCAGGAATATCTCAGAAAAGGACTGTAGTGCTACAGCTGTCTACTTTCAGTTGCTACCCACATAGCATGAGGAACTACCTATAAACCAGGCCTGACTCTTCTCTTTGTCTATCAGTCGATCACAGGGATCTCCCCCGTGAAACTATAGGTGCAGGCTCAGAAAGAGAAGGCAGTGTAGCAGGAGTGGGGACCATGGGCATCTATGCCACCTCTTCATATAACTTACTTGTGCCTTCAGGACATGCTCAGCCTGATCATATATATACCACTTCCATTTGTTGATGGAATGTAGCCGTGCACACACAACTTTATGTAGCTTGGTGGGTAAGATAACTCTTGGGCATTCTGAATCACACAGTAGCTTGGTGAGTCATGGTTAAGTGTTTATTCTCTACTAAGGCTCAGTAGCAAGCCAAGAGCTATTTTTCTAAAGGAAGAAACACAGGGATGGCTGGATTTTGCTCTGAAATCCTAAGGGCCTGTACTGTGATTCACATATAGGGGCTTACCAAAGGCTCTAAACAGCATCCTTATCTGACACTAATACATCAAGAAACACTGGATCTGCTGGATCATATGGACTAAGTGTCTTATTGATAGGGATAAAGAAAAACACATTTTTGGAGTCATGGTACCTGGCAGCATATCATTGGACAAGATTTTCACTATTAGATCATGCTTATGAAATCACGTAGAACGTGGCCCTGAAGGGAAAGAAAAAGAGCATAACAGAGAAGTTATTTCCTTTTGAGGGCATAAGTATGGATCTACCCAAGGGGGAAAAAAAGAGAGATGTGTCGCCTTTCTAGAACATCCCTCTCTCCTCCACCCAAATTTGTAGAGAACATCATTCAAGAACATTCATTTCAATTAAACGAACAATAATGAGAAAGCAACTACATGCTAGATCACTCTTGAAGCCATGTAGAGAGAAAATTTGCAGGGCTCGGGCCTAGAAATAAAGGAACTAACTGGTAAGTAATCATCTAGGTAATATGTGGTAAGGGTATGAACAGGAAAGAGACAATGGGAATGGGGAGAAGAACTTATCGTGGCTATTTTCCATCGAGTAATAAAGGCAGAAGCCAAATGGCCATGGCTTGAGAATTTAATATTATTTCAAAACTAAACCACAAGAGAGACTGTGAGCAATCGAAGTTTGAAAGATATTCCTTTGTGATATGTTGACATTCATATAGTTAGAAGTTGGCAGAAATCACAATTCCATTCCAGAGGTCTTTCCATTGCATTACCTGCCTTGGCCTCAGCCTCAGCCTCAGCCTCTGCCTATACAAGGAAAATATTTTCTTTGAAAGAGGGAAAAAAAAGTGAATGACAGAACGATCTCTTTTACAACCAAATACTTCTGTGATCAGAGGCTATAAGTAAGAATGCTACTTAATATGGTGTTTTTACTCTCAGCAAGAAGTTTTCACTTAATCATATGTTGGTCTGCTTGATTGCTGTTAGATACATGCTTCTGAATTCATGTTTCTTGATCAGATCATCTGAGGGCTTTTTTTTTTTTTTTTTAATCACCCATGTAAATAATTCCCTTCCTGACTTGTGGCCATTGCCTCTAATAACTGGAAAAAAGTACCCATGGTGTTGTGTTTTGTATTCTTACTTACATTTTTCCTTGCAGCATCTTCTCATTCTTTCAATTAGCAAACTTTTTAATGGCCTATGTGATAATTATTCTGCCTTTTCAAAAATATTCTGGTATTCTTCTCTGTCTAGGTGTGGTAGAATTGCTCTACCCTGAGCATTTTGAAGTTTAGGTGGGGCCATGTGATTTGCCGTTGCTAATTAAATGTGAGCAAAGTGATCCATCTCATTTCCAGGAAGACACTCTAAGAACCAAGCAGTAAGTCCCCATGTTCTCCTTCCTGCTACAGTGAAAACAGAAGCATGTGCAAAGATAGAGCCTAATTCTACCTAAGTCCTTAAGTGAGACCTGCATTGCATTTGTGGTCTGAGTAAGCAATAAGCCTGAAACTCTGGGACTATTTGTTACTAAAAATACTGAATGTTGTATTTTAAGGAGTGTTGTTCACGTAAACAGAAACCTAAAATGTATGTCATAATTTATAGTGGTCTAATAGTGAGAAACAGGAAAAAAAATATTGGAAGGTGAAAAATAGAGGACTGATGTTCTGAAATAATAAAAGATATGATAAAACTATCTCCTGCTGTAACTGAGAAAGAAGAGCAAAAGGCTAATGAGCTTGTAGCTCTAGAAGAGGTCTGAGAAGAGAGTATCTGCATTGCACAATATGTTCAAAGAGAAGCTCAGAAAAGATTTGACCAGTTTAAGAAGGACTTAAAGTAATAGGAAGAGTACATAAAATTAGGGTCTTTCAAGGTTGAAAGAGGCAACTGCTTCTCATCACAATAAAGATGAGAATATTGACCAACAAAGGCCTATTAAATTAGGCATGGCAGCAGAATTAAATCAAAGAAAAAGCCATATACTTACTGGTATCCCAGAAAAAGAATGCAAGATGTGATCTTTAGCAAATACTTTCAATTGTAAAAGAAAAACTATTCTAGAAAAATTGACAAAATATTTGGAAAATGCTAGGCTTAAGGTTTCCATCTCTAAATCTAAAGAGAGAAGATAGGGTTTAAGAAAGCAAAAAGACATCACAAATTAAGAACAATGTCTAGAAAAGAATGCTGTTTAGAAAAAAAAAAATGGAGCATGGATTTTGACATAGGGAAGTCACTGGAATCAAGTAGATAAGAATAGTAAGAAGCCTTTTTTTGAGAGTTGTTTTCAAAAAAAAAAAAAAAAAAAACAGCTGCCTGGACAAAAAGAGACTGTTGTTTACAAGTTATAGTGAGCTGCGGGAGCCCATCCAACTACAGGCAGGGAGTGGGCTGAGAAACACCTCAGGGCCCAGGATGAGCCCATTCTTCAATGCCTATTTCAGTTATGATTAGGAAATGAGTTTCCTAGAAGGTAGAGCAAAGAGCTGTAGAGAATATGGGACAAAGGGAGTACTACCAGGAAGTGACTCAGGTACTCTCCATCCAGAGGGTAGAGTGTCTCAAAATGTCCACCCCTCACCCTATCAAAATTGTTACTGCCACGGCCTGCAGCATGTCTCCCTTTCTTCCCCTCTCTGAATGGGCATGTTTACATTGGTTATTTCTTCTTTTATCATATGTGTCTATCAAGTACAATTTTTATCAGGCTATTATATCTGCCTACTCCGTGTCTCTAGCTACACAGTTAATATCAGTGGGAATGACAATGAAAAATAAACAAATTTGCTGTTTGATCTAATTTTAAGTACAAGATTACAAATTTCAATAGGACTCAACAATGCCTGAAAAGCATACTCTTACTTTTTAGTATGCTCAATTTTGCACTTTCTGCAACTCATTCTTTCTCCACTCACTTGAAATATTATTATCTTCCAGCCCTGTGAGCTGATGGGAAAATAAACACAAAAAGAAAGGAACTCCTTTTAGGTTTGTTGATTGTTTCCTTCACTGTGCAGAAGTTTTTATCTTGACTAAGTCCCGATAGTTCATTTTTGCTTTTGTTTTCCTTGCCTCCAGCAACGTGTCTAGTAAGAAGTTGCTATGACCAAGGTCAAAGAGGTTTCTGCCTGTGTTCTCCTCTAGGATTTTGATGGTTTCCTGTCTCACATTTAGGTCTTTCATCCATTTTGAATTTATTTTTGTGTATGATGTAAGAAAGTGGTCCAGTTTCATTCTTCTTCATGTTGCTGTCTAGTTTTCCCAACACCATTTGTTAAAGAGACTGTCTTTTTTCCATTGGATATTCTTTCCTGCTTTGTTGATTAGTTGACCATTGGGTTGTAGTTCCATTTCTGGGTTTTCTATTCTGTTCCATTGATTTATCTACAGAATGGGAGAAGATATTTATAAAGGACATATCTGATAAAGGGTTAGTATCCAAAATCTAGAAAGAACTTATCAAACTCATCACCCCAAAAACAAATAATCCAGTTTAGAATTGGGCAGAAGACATGAATAGACACTTTTGAAAGAAGACATCCAGATGGCTAACAGACGCATGAAAAGATGCTCAACATCACTCATCATTAGGGAAATACAAATCAAAACCATGGTAAGACACCACCTCACATCTGTCAAAATAGCTAAAATTAGCAACACAAGAAATGACAGGTGTTGGTGAGGATGCAGAGAAAGGGGAACCCTCTTACACTGTTGGTGGGAATACAAACTGGTGCAGCCACTCTGGAGAACAGTATGGATGTTCCTCAAAAAGTTAAAAATAGAACTACCCTATGATTGAACAATTTCACTCCTAGGTATTTACACAAAGGATACAAAAATAGAGATTTGAAGGGGTACATGCACCCCAAAGTTTATAGCAGCATTATGAACAATAACCAAAGTATGGAAAGAGCCCACGTGTCCATCAACTGATGAATGGATAAAGAAGATATGCTATGTGGGTGTGCACGTGTGATGAGCACTAGGTGTTGTATGTAAGTGAAAAATCACTGAATTCTACTCCAGAAAACAATATCACACTGTATGTTAACTAACTAGAATTTAAATTTAAAAAAAATAAGGAACTATCTTTCCATCACAAATAGTAACTGAAACATTATTTTTCTCACTCTCTCTTTCCTCCATTCTGTTATTACTCATGAATTGTTCTTCCTTCTATCAAAAGCCTATACTCCACTACGGACATACCCCTTCTCTCCTGCATCAGAAATTTCTCTCCTACTGAATCATTCTTATAAACCTTGAAATATCCAAAATCCTCTAGTACTTCCCCTCTACACATTTTTTAATTACTGTTGATAGTAAACATTTGGGAGAGTTGTCTGCAATTTCTCTACTGCATTTCATGCATTCTCTTCAATCCAGTCCACACAGGCCTTCATTTCTTGACTCTACAGAGACTACCCATGTCAAGGTATCTAAGGAGCATCATGATGAAAAGTCCAGGGGTCACTCTTTTGCTTTTTCTTAGTTGAACTCTCAGATCACTCAACCCAGCTTACCATTACCTCTTCCTTACAACTTTTCCTCTTTTGGCCTCTGTCACATCACACCTCTCAGACTTCCTCCTACTTCATGGCACTGCTTCTAAGTCTCTTCTTGCTCAGTTTTGCTTCTCTGCTTGATCACTAAGTGCTGGAGAACCTCTGGCCTCAGTCTTAGACCTCCTCTTGTCTGTTTCCATTCTCCTATTAGATGATTTCATCCAATCCCATAGCTTTAAATAACACTGATATGCTGTTAGCTCCCAAATCCATACCTCTTAACCCAGACCCTTCCCATCATCTCCAGACCAATATGTTCAACTACCTGTTTGATTTTTCTATGTGTATTTCTAATAGGTATTGGAAACGTTAGGTCAACAAACTAAAACCTCCTTTTCTTTCCCAACTTCCCTGAGCTTTCCTAACTCGGTAAATAGTACCACCATCTAGGTAGTGCTCTGGACAAAAGTTAAGAGTTTACCTTGAGTCTTTGCTTTTCCTCACTTTGGATATCCATTCATCAGCAAGATCTATTGACCAACTATGCACAGTAAACATATTTAAACACATCTATGTCTCCTTCTCTCTACCACTACCATCCTAATCCAAGTCACTATCATCTTTTGCTGGGTCAACGGGAATAGTTTTCTAACTGTGCCTAATATTTTTCTTTCATTGGCTTCCAGTACACTTAGTATCAGATCTAAATGCCTTACTTTGGCTTTTATAGCCCTCCATAAAATTGTCCTACCTTTGCAATCCTGTCCCTTTCTCTGCTCACTGGGCTCTACCTCCACTCTTTTTTTTTTTTTTTTCTTTTTTGATACACCAAGTTGGGTTCTTCCACAGGGCCTCTGTACTCTCTGTTCCTTCTGCAGGGAATGATTTCACCTTCCTTCTCATCATTACCTAACTCTAAACTGTCAGTTCCTCAGAGACCACTTTTCTAAAGACCTTAACAGAGCCCTAACATGGTCATCTCTAACACATAAATGTATTGTGATTGATCTATTTCTCTCACCATCTAAAATTATCTTTTCCATTTATTTCCTCATGTTTACTCAAACTCTCTCCATTTGAATGTCAGTTCCTTGAGGACAAAGACTTCAATCTTCTATACCAAAGTTCTTCAGTGTCTATGTAGTTTGGATTTTATTTTAGGTGTATATTTCCTAATACTTAAATGGCTTTTAGACATTTGAAAATCTGTTCTGTCTCAGTCCTTAAATTTCTCACAATTACAGGCCTTTATCTATGTCACCGGCTCTCTCCCAGACTCCCACATTGCTCTTCAGTCTTCTAGCTCTTCCTCTGCTAACCGCCTGCTCATCCCTGCATGAAAGTGTTTTTCACTGAGTAAAACATAAAACCGTCACAAGAATTGTTCCTGTCATCTAAAACTGGTGAGCAAAATATGATCTGATTCCCAAGCATTTTAAAGCATTAGCCCCAATTTTCACTCATGCAGCAAATGAGCAAGAAATGCAAGAAGGGAATCGGAGGAATGTGTTTATGGAAAAAGCAAATTAGAAAGAAGCTCAGAGATGATGGAAAAATTATTTAAATGAGTTTGTTTTAATTCAGATATTGTCTTTTATTTACGGTACTTCTCTTTCAATGTTTCTGTATTTCTACATCATTATTCTCTCGTAAATCCATAAAGTCAAGAATTTTTAAAAATGTTTTTAATTATTTTCATGATTAAAATATGTAAGTATATGAAAATGTAAAAGCACAAAAGCACATAAATTACTTAAACATGACTGTTTAAAAACTACTACATCCACACACACACAAAATTATTACATCTACAAGATAACTGCATGCACATCATGTACCTTCAATTTCCAATAATACATATTTAGCCAGGCCTGTGTTGACAATAGAAAAATGTTTGAGTAGTATAATTTTGTTTTAAAGCCTAACTTTTTTCTTCCATCTAGACAGTAAACATGATAATATAGTAGGACTAAATGTAGTCCTACTATAAATATATCCTCATCTAAAAGTAACTTCAGGATACATGTTTTTAATTAAACTGATCTCCCTGTTTTTTTAGTCTGAAGCAAACTGCTTCCATATTAGCCTTGTAAACAATATAATGACTCCAGTACAACTGTTAGCCTCAGGAATATTTAGGGGAAAAATTCATTAAATGCTCTGTTTTTGCCAACAAATGTGCTTACTTCCTTATGAAGCATCTCTCCTTTTTAAATTTCTTTTGGTTCCTTGATCAAATCAAGGACATCTTGGTCCAGAGCAGCAGGTCACAGCTGTGTTTACAGGTGTTGTTGACAAGAGAAAATGTACCCCAAGCACTGGGGCAGAAGCAGAGTTGTTATATAGAAAAAAATAGGACATGGGATGAATTTCAGTACTAAGGAATTTCATTTAACCATTCGCTACTTCAGTTTTTCTCTTTTTTGAGATAATAGAAAAGAAGAAGCCTTACCATACTAAAGACAATTACTTAGAAAGCACTTTCCATATAGCTTTTTTTTTTAATTTGGGTTCACGTAAAGGTTTTATATAAATAATTACACCAGATAGATATAAGGAAATGAAGTTACAAGTAGGACTATCACATTTTCCCCCAAAGGATTAGTGACAATTTTCCTAGATTTAAGAAAGAACAATAAATTAAACACAAACAAAAACTGGAAAAAGGAAGGGGCACCTGGGTGGCTTAGTCAGTTGCTTCTGCTTTTGGCTCAGGTCATGACTGGAGTCCCAGGATCAAGCCTGCATGGAGCCCCATATTAAGCCCACATCAGGCTCCCTGCTCAGTGGGGAGTCTGCTTTTCCCTCTGACCCTCCCCCTTCTCATGCTCTCTCTCTCACTCTCTCCCTCTCTTAAATAAATTAATAAATAAATTAATTAATTAATTAAAAAAATCTTTTTAAAAATTGGAAAAAGGGACATCAAGCTTATAACCTGGAATTAAAAATGGGAATCAAAATGATAGAATTTTGAACATAACTCCAAATTGAGGTTGAGGAGAGAATGAGAGCAGACTGTGATTAAAAGAAATGAAAGTGGGCTTTAAAAACGCTCTTTAGGGGCGCCTGGGTGGCTCAGTCGTTAAGCGTCTGCCTTCCACTCAGGTCATGACCCTAGCATCCTGGGATTGAGCCCTGCATCGGGCTCCCTGTTTGGCGGGAAGCCTGTTTCTCCCTCTCCCACTCCCCCTCTTGTGTTCCCTCCTCACTCTCTCTCTCTGTCAAATAAATAAATAAAATCCTTAAAAAAATAAAAATAAATAAAAGTGCTCTTTAAAGAAAGTTATTTGTGTTATTTTGATACGTGATTGATGAAGAATGTAAACTGGTACATTTTTTGGAGGATAATTTGGCAATAGGTATCTAAAGATATAAAACCGGAGATTTTTCTGCTTTGCAAAAGGAAAACTATCTAAAATATTTTCATACAGTAATTTTCTCCCTAACACAATATTTCAGTCTTGGAAATGACACATATAAGAGCAGTGGTGATTCATCTACAGGATTAAAAATGTCACCAAACTCCCTAACTGCCCAAAAGGAATGTAGAGAAAAATAAACTTTCCTTTAAAATTTTCCCCTTTTACTACAATGCATCTTTCCTTTAAAAAAAAAAAAAAAGGAAAACTACAGAAAACCATCATCACACAGAATGTACTTTGCTTTCACAGACAAAAGAGAGTTAAAGGAAGGACTAGCTTGCCACAGGCGACTGGGGAGAATGAATAAAAGGACATAGCTCCCTCTCTCTCTTCCTTATCAACTTTTTTTTTTTTTTCCTTTTAACTACATTGTCCTCCAGTCTCCTCTGAATTGGCTGACCCAAATCTAAATTGGACTGAACTGCTATGGTACAAATATATGCTTAGTCGATAGTCCAGATAAATGATATCTCCAATGCTTTCTCTGCTCTGTCCCCAGAAAACTACTAAACCAGCGCATTCATTACTATCTTGCTGGATTAAAAAAAAGAAAGAAAAGAAAAGAAATGACATGACAAAACCCAAAAAGGAATAAATTCCTAAATGTAATGCCACATTTTCTGAATTTGGTACTTACTTTGCACTTTACTTTTTCCATCTCCTCTATCAAAACCGTGATATCATCTAGAAACTAACAAACATTCTCAATTTTTATCCCTACTAAAATATATTTCTCAGCATAAAGCAGGAATATTATGGAAAAAGTTAAGGATGTTTTAGAAGAAGCAATATTTACGTTAGGAAAAGGGAAAGTAAGGAAGCATATTAAAAGTTTTCTAAAGCAGAGAGCAGGTACTGTTTATTTTTAATTAATCACTGATTTTAAAAACACACAAATAGGGGCACCTGGGTGGCTCAGTCGTCAAATGTCTGCCTTCGGCTCAGGTCATGGTCCCGAGGTCCTGGGATCAAGCCCCACATCAGGCTCCCTGCTTCACAGGAAGCCTGCTTCTCCCTCTCCCACTCCCCCTGCTTGTGTTCCCTCTCTCACTGTCTCTCTCTCTGTCAAATAAATAAATAAAATCTTTAAAAAATAAATAAATAAAAACACGCAAATATTTATTGGCAACAACTAGGTACTAGGGACTACAATGGGAAGATAAGGTTTTGGTTGTTGGAAGGTGTGGAAGGCCAACCTTCAGAGTACTCGGAAGTTAGTAGTAGAAATAAGGACTTAAATACATAGGCAGAATGAAGCATTTAAAGATTCTTGAGAAAGAGGGGAAATAACAAAGTGTGTTTATCACTATAATTGAGGTCTACAAACTACTACCAGGGGTTCTTTCTAATCTAGGTCTCTCAAGCCAGGAACTTTCTGTATGTTTTTAAATACTTAAAAGAATATTTAGTGATGTGAAAATTGTATGCAATTCAAATTGCAGTGTCTATAAATAAAGTTTCTTTTAGAACACAGCCACAATTATTCGATTATGTGTTTTCTTTTTTTTTAAGATTTTATTTATTTATTCATGAGAGAGAGAGAGAGGCAGAGGGAGAAGCAAGCTTCCTGTGGAGCAGGAAGCCCAATGTTGGACTCGATCCCAGGACCCTGGGATCATGACCTGAGCTGAAGGTAGATGCTTAACCGACTGAGCCACCCAAGCACCCCAGTTGGTTAAGCGACTGCCTTTGGCTCAGGTCATGATCTCAGGTTACTGAAATCGAGCCCCACATCTGACTCCCTGCTCAGTAGGGAGCCCGCTTCTCCCTCTCCCTCTGCCTGCCGCTCTCCCTGCTTGTGCTCTCTCTCTCTCACGCTCTCTCTCTCTGTCAAATAAATAAAATCTTAAAATAAATAAATAAATAAAAGAGTAAAGTAAATGACATAAAAATAAGACTCTGTTAACTAATTAAGCTAATATTGGAAAATAAGTTTTGTATCTGTGGGCTAGTGGACATTCTAATAGTGAATCTCATTTTAGGCTAGATTTACCTATTAAGTCAAAAGAAGTACTGAACAACTATATGCACCTGTATGTGATGGGGGCCGGCCCCTTTTCCCATATAACATAGGCAGTCAGCTAAATCCCACAGAGCAAGACAGGACAAGTAGAGGAGTTTCTTAATGACAAACTCACCAATCAGATAAGTAAATCTGGCTCTCCAGAGAGCAATCACAGAGGCAGAAAAGCCATTATTGTTTTCTTCTCATGGAAATTAAACGACTGAGAAATGTGTGTTCCACCCAGCTATCCCCAGCTTTTTTGGTTTCTTAACCCTCTGTCCTTAAACAAGAAGTCAACCAAAGCTGGGACTATCCTCTTCAGGAAAGGAAGGCATCAGCACATGCAGTCTTCCCCCTACCTTCCTTGACTATAAGCCATTGAGCCTTTGTGGTTCCTCTTGGGATCACTGGTATGGAACATAGATTTTTGCATCTAGAAGGCCCTAAAGTACCTCAGAACAGTATATTAACAAAAATAATGTCAAATCCACTCTGTAACCAAAACTTTACATTCAATTCCCACACTATTTCCCACTCAAAAACTTTCTAACCAAGTTGCCCACCATAGCCTATCTGAGCTTCTATAAAAAGAAACTGAAGACACTATTATAATATGTCCATAATAAAATGAATAACGAAACTTCAATGGTAAATTGCCAATAATAAAAAGGTATGCCAAATGTGAGTACCAATATTCTCCTCCCATTATCAAATTCCCAGAATTCAGGGAGAACAATTCTGAACTTACAATTCCTCAAAATTAAAGTCTAAAGAAATAAAATTGCCTGTTGTTCACATTCCTAAAATCAATATCCCTTCCACTTTCTGCCTGCTTTTCTTTCTGGGTTCCATATTTCAGTGATTATTGCTACCCACACTCTGGTCTCTCACGCTAGAAAGCTGGGAGTGGTCTCCACCATGCACTTACACGTCCCACAGATGTGTGGTTGTCAACTCCTAGCAATGTTGTCTCCTCAACCACTCTTACATGTGTCCAGCTCTCCTGCTTCAATTGACATTCACTCAGGGCCAACTTTTGTCATCCCTCAGCTAGATTATTATACAACTTGTTACAGGTCTCCTGCCACTAGTCACCTTCTCATCCTTCCCCCACTGTCCACACTACACAGAAATCAAACCTAATTCAACCATATGTGCTGACGTAGAAGGTTAAGCAAACCAGGAAGTCACATTTCTATAAAAAGAAAAAAGGTATCACCCCATCTATAAGTAATAAGAAAGGAATAATCAATACATATGCATGTGTGCATATAAACTGAATCCTATTGGTATTTGGATACACCAAATGTCTACGGTGATTACCTCTGGGGGAAGGAAAAGCAGGAAGATTAATTTGGGCTGGGTGGCTTTGAAGGTGGAATGTTATATTTTATTCCATATAATTCTGTATTACTTAATTATTCTAATAACAGAAAAGAAGTGTATTATTAATTATTTCAAAAAAGCCAAAGTCTGGAAATGTGGAAAGCAACAACAGCATAATAAAAAGGTAGCATGTATGTGAAACTACACAAAACCCTGGTCACAAACTACTCAGTGGGCTTTCCACTGCTCTGGGTGTGAGGTGGTAACCTTCTTGGTAGGAAGGCAGCAATGGATAAGGAAAAGTGGTATCACAGAAGATGGGGAGTAGTCAAAACACCTTTGAAATGGAGAAACATTAGCAGATAAAAGTGAATTAAATATCAAAGTTAACTTTAAGGTTTCCATCTTGACAGCAGTGATGATTTATAACTGATATGAATGTTTTCTATATGAAGGTGACATACTTCTTCCGGTGATATTTCTATTTCCATATTGATGGGCTACGTTGGGGGTGATGATAAGACAATCAGGTAGAGCTGTTTGTATATGTAGCCAGAGCCACGGCCTTAACAAGAGTTAGGATGAGAGGTTTTCTGGTTTCACTGTTACGAGTGTAACATAACAGCTAACATAACAGCTGAATCCATGAGTCTGGATGGGGATGAAACAGAACCAGAGAGGACCAGAAGGCTAAACACAAACCTTAGAGTCATGAAAGGACTAGAAGCTAACTATGAGAATAAAAAGTGTGGAATGCACAAAGGACTGAAAGGAAGATAACATTTCAAGCAAAGCTGAGAAATGAAGAAACTCAGATTTTAGAGTGATATCTAGGATGAGTGTGTTTGAGAAAAGTCCTTTGAATTTCACAAAAAATAGTTACTAATGACCTTGGAAATAAAAGGTTCTGTATATATAACTTTCCCTTTTAGGAAAAAAAGGTTATATACTAAAATAGGCAACACTGTACAAGTAAATATACTATACCATATTAAACATATTCTGTGAGAAGAAGCTAATATGGGCAAATGATATGAACTTGATAAACAGAAAGTAAACCACAAATAGCTATCAACTATATGAAGAGATCCTTAAGCTCATTTGTAATCAGAGAAATGCAAATTAAAGTAAAATAATTTACCACTTTACAACCATGTGATTGGCAGAAACTAGAAACTTGAATAGTGGTAATTATTAGTGGGGATGTGGAGAAACCAGACAAGCTTAATCTTACTAAAGAGCACTCTAGCGATATTTATTCAGATTAAAACTGCTTACACCCTATGTCCTAGGATTCCTATTCCTGGTTATATAGCCCAAAAATATTCTCACAGAGGACTAAGAAGGGGCATCTCTGATGATTGTATTAATCAGGAAAGATCAGATTATGCAGTGGTAACCTCCAAACCCCTTCCTTGCAATAACATAGGTTTGGTTTTTGTTCACGCTACAAGTCCATCACAGTTTGGCAGGCCAACCCTGCTCATTGGATTCACTCAGTCTGAGGGTACAGCCCCCATCTTGAATATCGTCAGTCACTGTGAAGAGGGAAAGATGAACTCTGGAGGGTTTCAAATTGGCAATTCCATGCTCCAGGCCAGAAGTGACACATGTCACATCTGCCCACACATATTGGTCAGAATTATATATAAGAACAGGTCAGACAGTACAAACCTCCTGATATGTACTCACACACTGTGATAATCAGAAAGATCTGTGAACAATGCCAATGTCTTTCAAAAAAAAAAAATCAAATGTGTCACCACAGTAGCAGATATGTAGTCAATTAAGGTGTCCACCCCCAAGGGTGTTTCAGCGAAGTAAATTATTGTGGGTTTTCTGTGGGGTACTATGCTGCAATTAGAAGCTAAGAATGAGAATGTATGCCAAAAGTAGATAAAAAAAATAAATGCTGAGTGGAAAAAGGAATAAGATAACAAGATTTTTAACATAGTAATCTTTACATAAATTAAACATATATACTTACATCAGACAACCAGGGTATATACAAATTTGAGGATACATATCGAACACATTTAAGTTAGTTGATTGTGAAGTAGAAGAAAGAAATTTATTTTTTTTTAATTTTTTATTTTTTTTAAAGATTTTTTATTTATTTATTTGACAGAGAGAGACATAGCGAGAGCAGGAACACAAGCAGGGCAGAGGGAAAGGGAGAAGCAGACTCCTCAGAAGCAGGGAGCCCGATGCGGGGCTCGATCCCAGGACCCTGGGATCATGACCTGAGCCGAAGGCAGACGCTTAACGACTGAGCCACCCAGGCACCCAGAAGAAAGAAATTTAGAGTAAGAAAAGGGGGCAGAAAGTTACTCATTAAATAAATCAAGCAAAAGGGCATCCCATACTGGGGTGCCATGATTGGAGGAACAGGACTATTTTGGTGCCTCACATGAGGTTATATACAAGGAGTAAACAACTTATATATGATACAGGTCATAATAAAACTAGGCAGTGTATCTAAAAGAGCCTGGGCAAATTCGGAACTCAGTGGGGAAGTTGAAACTCATTCTACAAAGTGCCAATTGCCTATTGAAGTGAGGCAACATTTTGAGAATTAAAGGGAAAATGTGGAACGTTGTAGAAGTAGAGGCAACTACGGTTGTGGTAGAACAGACCCATCAAGTACTGTCAGTTGATGAGAGAAAGAAAAAAGATGGAGTTGAAAAGGGGACAAATCAGTGTTTAAGCAAACACGTGGCTTTTTCCACCTCTTGTGGAGGCCACTTAGAATCAGAAGCAAGGGGAAAGAAAATGTTAAGAATGAGAGCTCAGCATAAGGCAAATTATTATTCGCAACAGCTCTTTGGAAATTTTATTTTATTATTATTTTTTTAAGGTTTTATTTATTTATTTGACAGAGAGAGGGAGAGAGACAGTGAGAGAGGGAACACAAGCAGGGGGAGGGAGAAGCAGGCTCCCTGCTGAGCAAGGAGCCCAGGTGGCTCAGTCGTTAAGCGTCTGCGACTTAAGCTGCCTTCAGCTCGGGTCATGGTCCTGGGGTCCTGGGATTGAGCCCCATGTTGGGCTTCTAGATCTTTAGAAATTTTAAATCAGTAAAGAACACCAGATTTCTGCTCTTAGTTTCTAAAGAAACTACACTTGCTAATGTAGCTCAACACACATCATACATGTTCCCTGCCTCTTGGCATCAAAGGCAGTCTTTCCTTAGCACTTTGGCCATAACTCCTACCTTCAGGCTCTATTTTTGTTCACTGCTGGGCTTCTTTCCCTTCTTGGACTTGTGTTGTTTCTCCTCAAAATGAAATCCCCCTGTCTATAATTTGACTCATGTCATCATAGCCCATCAACTTCTCTCACTTTGCAGAAATTAATAATTATATGGTGTTTCTGATGACTTTCAGGCTGACCTTACAATAGAAATGCCCATCTTGTGGGCACCTGATGCCTACCTATCCTTCCATACCACACTACCCATTCCATACCCACAAACAGTACCCATATAAAAACTGCCTAGGGGCCATGTTTCTCCTCTTCCCCTTGTTACATGTCCGGATTGGAAGCTGTGTTGACATGGCTATCAGGCTGGTGGACTGCCAGAAATCCATAACCACATCTTTAGAGAGCATGCTGGTAAAGATAATGCCTTATGTCATCTTACTTTTATGTAATGGCAAGCCATTTTCTAAAAAGTGCTTTTGCATTTACATGTAGGATCTTCCTGAATCTCCTGGTTAAATGAAAGAAAGCGGAAACTGGTGAGTAGACAAAACTGTGGCATTGAAACAGCTGCAAGTGATTCTTGTGGTTAGTCAAAAGTTTCACAGTTCTCTTTTGGGAAAAACATGACCTCTATTTTATAGATCCAGAACTTGATGCCACACTGGAAATATATTCAGACAAAGGAGAGAAATAGTAACGAGAGGAGGAAGGGCAAAAGGACAGAGTTAAAGGACAGAGTTAAAATCATGGGCTTATTGTAAAATAGCTTATTATTTACTTGAATTTTTAATAATTCCACATTGTACAAAGGGTTTGAAATAAAACTTAGGAGCATTAATTCTAATATTCATACGACCTTAATGATAATTTATGAACACTTGCTTCTGTGAAGAACTAAAAATAATATTGACATCAGAAAATACGTTATTAGCTAGAGATGCATATGGTTTACAGAGATTATAATAAACAAACATTGATTTTTGCTGAGGTGAAGGTCAAGGTAAAAATCAATCAATATTTTTCCATTTCAAAAAATCTTAAAATTACCAGCATCAAAATCCAATGAGTCTGATTCCTTACTCTTTCCATTGGAGAGCTTATGGGAAATTGCAAGATTCCCCAGAGAAGTGAGAAAACTGTTTCTCTGGAAACTTCTTGTATATGTCTTTCACCATCCTCCTGCCTCCAAATTTAAGTCTTGTCCAGATTCTTTGGCAAGAGTTAAATGACAAGATACCAAGGGAGGGATGCCTTTTCTTTAAATACTCCCTGCTATGAACTAGGAATAAGTACCTACCTCTTCAATAACTTTTTTAAAAAAAGGAAAGATGAAAAAAGAAAGCAAAATGGAAACAGAGTACTATCAAATGAACAGTAGAGCATAAGTCAGTTGTATTTCCACATGCTTCATTCAAATCCTAGAGAACATTTAACAAACCCTTCAAATACCCTGTTGTCTCAAAAGCTTTTAAGAATACTATACAAAAGTTGATGAATGGCGTTTCTACCAGCATTATGACAATAACATTTAGTTTTTGAAACTTTAATTTTTTTAAGATTTTATTTATTTATGAGAGAGAGAGTGTGTGTGCATAGGAAAGAGTGTGAGCTGGGGGAGGGCCAGAGGGAGAAGCAGGCTCCCCCGCTGAGCATGGAGCCAACTGGGGCTCGATCCCAGAACCCTGGGATCATGACCTGAGCTGAAGGCAGACTCTTAACCAACTGAGCCCCGCCAGGCACCCTGAAACTTTAATTTTTGACTTTGATTTTGCATATATCTTTGAAATACAGGCTATTTCCTCCACATGAGATGACCTTAATAACAAAACAATGTTTGCCCATTCTTAAACTTTTACCCTTAATATTTGCATCTATAAAATGACTCAAATTTCCTCAAAAAGCCTGTCAAATTAGAAAATAGGTAAAATGCACACACATACACACTCACAGCTCAGACAATGGACATTCCAATGAAAAGCCTATAATGCCCGACCCTGTGAAATGCCTTTTTCTTTCCTCGCCCTCCCCTTCTCACCCCATTTAAAAGGAAAGATCAAACAATTGACTGTGAAAGCATATGCTGTGAGCAGGTGGGACCTGCTTTGTGAACAGAAGTGACGAATCAAATCATGCAATACTAGGGCTGGAAGTTTTCATTATATGCTGGTCCCACCTGCTCATTTTATAGATAAGGAAATTTTTCAGAAAGGTTGCTACAACCACAGAGAAGGTGGCAGAGCTGGGAATAGAAAGGAGGTTTCTGGTATGCAGCTTATGAAAAGAAGGTCTCCAGCTTAGAGTTTGGATACTTTTCCAAACGTGAAATGGAATGTTGAGAAGGTTCTATGTTTCTATTAAAGGGAGGCTTGAGAAAGTGGAGAAATTTTCAGGAGAAAGAAGAAAGAAATGGGAAACAGTTGCTAAGTTCTGACTGGAGTTAAACTTTCCAAACCAGAAAAGCCTGTTCACAGTCTACTCTAGACACAGGCACTAGGGCTCAGTCCCCATTTCTGCCCTTTCTCCAGATCATTACTGAACACTCCTTATTCTGAAAGTTACCTTCCCTTTACTCTCTTTCTTTTTATTTTCCTGACTTGGCCCAAGAATTTGAAGTGGCTGCTACATCTGAGCTGCCATTAACCCCTGGCAACATTTGCTATTAAGCAGGACACTGGAAATGCCCTTCTCAGTTTTTACTTTAGCTCGAGAACTGCTGAGAGAGAACCGAGTTCAAACAGCACCCTTTCCGGAACCGCCTTATACAAGCTCGGTCTAGTTCTATGAAGCAACAATGCCCTACATCAACAGTAAGCTTGATTCGCGTTGAAATTAACATGCACATGTCTTTACTAGCAGGACAAGTGGCAACACCAGGTGCTGATTCAGAAGAGTTAGTCTTAACTTTCCACTTAGAAAGTTCTGCACTTTTGAAATATGGCACATTTCCCCTCCTTCAGATGGCTCATTTTGCTATGTTCTCTTCTCACTTATCCCTATTTGCATTCTAAAGAAGTCACCGGATACATGAAACAGTCTTTCGTATTAAGGCAACATTTAGTTTATGTGTTTTCTATATGCCATTTCCCAGATATTTAATTATGAATAACAACCACGGTTCCTATTTTATAGAAGGTGGAATCAAGAGAGGGGAGTGTTAAGATGCTTGTCTGAAGTGACATCACTGCTAAATGCTCTTGCTGAAATCTGGAGCTAAGTTTAGTCAACAGTATCTCCATGTTGATGCCTTTCTCACTGTGTTCTCCAACCTGGGCTCTGCCCCGACCTTCTGACTCGTGCACTCACTGCCCACTTGACATCACTGTTTGGATGTCTGGTGGGAATCTCAAGCTTAACATATCTATACAAATGAGGCTCTTAATACCACACGCTTTCTCCACCCCTTATTTCTACTTTATTAGTAAATGGCACCATCTACTTAGCTGCTTGAACTAGAACCTTAGAGATCTACTTACGAATCTTCCCTTTCCTTTGGTTCCATCATGCATACCCAATTAACTAGGAAATCTGGTCCGTTTTACCTCCACAATATATATATATCTCCTATCTAATTCTCTCCATTTCCACATTTCTCCCTAGTTACCAAGATACCCTGGTACCTGTTCAGAACTACTGCATCCTAACTAGTCTCCCTGCTTTTACTTTATCCTTAAATAAGCAATTTTCACCAAACAGTTAAAAAATACAAGTCAATTGATATCACTTTTTGGCCTAAAGTGTTTTTCCCATTCCTCTTAAAAATCCAAATTCTTTCATTTGCCTTTAAGTCTGCATGATCTAGTTCCTGCCTTCATCACACTCTTCTCTTTTACTATGCTGTATTTATGTGTATTTTAATACCTAAAATCCTTTTTTACCTCTGGGTCTGCACATACCTCTTTCAGGGATCTCCCCACAGCCATTGATGGCCCTGATTATTCTCATTTCTCAAGACTGAGTACCAAAATCGTCATCTCAAAGAGGCCTTCCCTGAACAGCTTACATAAAGTAGCATATATTGTTGTACTTATCAAAATTGCCTTGTTCTATTTCCATAACTTTTATCACCATCTGTCACGATTATTCATTTCATGTTTGCTATTTCCCTCCACTGAAACATGCATTTCATATAGCCAAAAATTCTTCAGTAATGCTTAGCATAGTAGCTGGAACATATTTGTGAGATTTAAGAATACAAAATTATGAATATAAAATTAAATACCTATTGAGAATGAGAAAAATATGTAAAATCAGAAACTTCAAATACTGCAAATATCACAAACTCAGAAAAGTAAAGTAATGTTATTTAGTTACCTGGCTGCTGGCTCTATATTTTTACATCATCATCATTATGGATATGTCTACCCAGTGATAGGAAAGGTATTTCTGAAAGTCATTCCACACTGGGCCATTTACCTAATTATTCCAAAATTGACCACAAACCACACAAATACATCCCATTTAACATAAGTTCAATCTATCCTCAACTCAACTTCCTCTCACCAGATTCAAAAACTGGCAATGACCACTAGAATGCCACCTGATTACAGGGAAAGCAAAGAAACTGTAACCTTAATGAACTATGATTAAAATACCCCACTTCTGTGCATTTTCCAGACATACCATCATGTGACCACATTGGTAAGGTCTCTTGCAGTAGCATGAAGGACGTATGTGCAAGCGGTGGGTGCTCAACCTTAACCTCCATTGGATTCATAGTAATCTGCCTTGGATTTGTTCACAGTCACACAATTAGGTGGCAGGACCTGGACTAAAACCACATTTTATTGATATTCAGTCCCCTGGGCACACAAAATTCCTAGCAATAGAGTAAAAAGACGAGTGGAACAGGTGTATGTGTTTGTGTGTGTGTGTGTTTCACTACATAATGACGGGTCTACTGATAGAACTTAACTAATGGTTTTCAATCCTAAAAAAAAAATGTGGAAGTTAGCTAACATGTACAAAGGTAGTTTGTATTCATTTAAAAAAAAAAGAGTGCTCTATGGGCTATGAATAAATAAAGCTGTAATTGGATATTATATTAGGAATATTAAGAAAGTAGGTTGGAACTTGGGTTTTTTTTGTAAATTAATTTGGCAGGGATGTGCTCTTGGGAAACCAGGCTTGTTTTGGAACAGTGCTGAGGCTATGAATCATAGTCTCTTTTGTTGACAGAATATCCAAAATGTGGAATCAATTCGTTAATAAAGTCATGTACAGACAAGTATGGATGCTCCTTTCCTCTCTATCTCCCCCTCTCCCAGACGCTTTCACTCCTGCTGTCTTAAATGAAAGAATATCTCATTATAGACAATTGGTTATGTGGCAAAGATATGAATCCATTAACAGAGGCTAGAGAAGAACCAGAGGACGTAGGTTAGACCCTGAAATGGGAGTAAGACTAGGAGACCAGGGAGAAGAATGAACACTTTTGCCATATTCAATGGTCTGGAAAGGCTAAGGCAGAATCTTCAGTGTTCTGAGGAAAGGGATGGAAAGAACAGGATTAACATGGATAATCCTCTAACACAAAAGCTTCCACCTAAAATCATATAAGTACACAAACAGAGGCTCTCTTCCTGGACTGGACAGGGAGAATTATAGAAATGGAAACTAGTGAATTTGCTCCAAAATTGTGATAGTATCTAAAAGATTATAGACTCTCAGAATCACCAGTTTTAGGAATTTTATTATAAATGAAGATATGATTTTCTATCATTTCTGGGAATTTTAATATTGTTACAATCAGTTTCATTCTGAGTTTTTATAATGTTAAATTGATATCTGAAAAACACTCATATGGAACAGCAGGAGGGTGACCTGGATATCTGAGTTTTATTAAGGATGGAAATTCTACCTTTATTTTAAAGGATAATCAGAATGTATTGATTGTTCCAATTTTCTATTTATTCTTTCTTGACATATTCAGAGAAGTACTTTTTTGTTATACCACTACAAACCTACAATCAATTCTTGGCGAATCCAAAAAGCTCTGATTAAGAGTTTGGTGTAATTCCTGTGTCTTAAATGATGTTTCTTTTTCTTTATGTTACTTGCACATAGCTAGTTTTTCAGCCAAAAGGTATAATACAAATAAATTATATTAGGGATTGTTAGATTCCCATACCTTAAAAGATGGAGACGAATTTTTAGATTTTATCTTTTAAAATTTGTCACCCAACAAAATACATTATGTAGATTTGTTTCCATAGGAATTGTAATGTCATTTGCATTACTAACTTTCATATTGCTTATTTTAAAATTATGTACAATGAAATCAGTATATAATTTATAGTTAAGTAAATTAACTATAATAAAGACATTTTTTGCCCAGTATTTCATATCAATAAA
>NC_138369.1:165470890-165492157 GCF_054177405.1 Leptonychotes weddellii | reverse complement strand
TTCATTCCCAAGCAGAGTTCTCTAGTGTAGTTTGCCTCCTCTTGGAGGAGGAGAAAAATTTGTTTTGTTTTGTTTTTGCTCAAGGCCTTGACCACATGCCAAACTATCCCAAGAGATCTTCAAGGATGGAGTCTGGGAGGACCTGTATGCAGCTTGCAGAGTAGTTATATCTATTTAGTGAACTATGTCTAGTTAATAAACTTCTCAAAATTCCAGAACATAATGGATTTTTAGATACATGCTAGTTCTCTCCTCCTTTCTTACAATTACTCCATGGTTTTCTTAATAACTAGGTGATCAGAAAATGTCATCTACCTCATAGCAGTAAATCAACATAGCAATAAATAAGCATTTTAATGGCGGTTTTAAAAAAGGGTGTCATGTAAGAATTTCATTAGCCTTTGTGAGCTGAAGGTGATGGAAGCTCATTTTACTAGATTTACTAGATTTAAAAAATTTTTAATGTCCCTCAAGTTATCTGTCAACAATTAATTTAATCAATATTTCCTGATTCTCTTCTGTGTGACACATACTATTTTGGGCACTGGTTACAAAAAAGTATGTTTTGACAACGCACAAGTCAATATATAATTATTTCAAGTAGAAATATAAAATTCAAAAAATAATTTTAGGTAGTCATGAGTATGGAGCAAAACTGGATATAAAGATAGATAGGATTTTAAAAACAATGGGAAGCTAATTGGTTTACTTTGGACATGGTGGTCAGGGACCATGTCTCTGAAGAGATGACAGTTAAATGGAAACTTAAATAATAAGTCAAGTGTTTTAAGCGGAAGGGAAAGTAAGTTCAAGGCAGGAGCCAGTCTATTTATTTTCGATTAACAGAGAAAGAGCCAATGTCCCAGAGCTTTAGTAAACTGGGAGACGGCTGGTAGGAGATAGGATTGGAAAGGAAGCAGGGACAAAATGTATAAGACTTTATAGGCCCTGGGAAAGAGTTGGATTTTATATTAAATAAAATGGAAAAAAAAAACTGGAAAATTTAAAGCAGAAGAATAAGGTGATGTGATGAATATCTTATAAAAGTCATTCTGGATTCTCTATGGAGGCTGGAAGTGACAGGACAATGGTAAGGGCAGAGGGCAACATCATCCACCAACTTACAAAACAACGTTCTGCCAAGAAGACATGCTCAGTGAGGCTGACAGGTGATTGGCAAGAACAGGTTAGAAAACTGGGGCTTACTATTAATCAGAGAAATGTGTAGTTTAATAAAAGGGATTTTTTCCTGCTGGAAGCTATCATTAAATCATCTTTAGCATCATCAGAGAAAATGCATAAATAATGTCATCTTTTTCATCTTAAAATATTTATTTTCCCAGATTCATCTATACATTTGATTATTTTAAATCACACTTTAAAAATAGTAGCAAAAAAGTCTTTTTCATTTTCCCCTGTATTCTATGAACAAGAATATAATACACTGTGACTTGTTCAAAAGCATTCAACTCTTAAAAATAAATTACATTTCAAACATTTTTAAGAGCTAATAACTAAAACCATATTTTACATTGAAAAAGAAAAAGAGTACAAAGAATTTATTTAAATAAGATCACTATAAATCCAATCCATTTTTAAGTTAAAAGAAACTGTTTAACTGTGAAGTAGCTGGCAAAAGTACCATTTTTTTGTAGAAAGGGGAGATGAGTGGGGGAATGAATGATATTTTGATATAAAACAATCATAGGACAAAAAGTATTTAATAACAGGAGGTCAATCTTTCTGGTAGCATTTTACCCAAAGCTAGTCATTTATTTAAATGTCAAGAACATCCTGTCAAAATAGCCAAATTTGGAAAAGAGAGGTAAATTTTCAACAAGACGTGTATATATAAATAAGTTATAGTACAGAAAGTTCCTAATTATACTAAGAAATTTGGAAGTGGGATTTGAACAATTAAAGTGAGTCTGTATAAATGGATACTAAAATGTAAAAAGGCATGTTTTTAGAAAGTATTGACTGGAATTATCTTGAAGGAAAAAGTAAATTAAGTGTATGTTTATTGTATTTTATAACATTTAGATTATAAACGCAAAGATGTGCAAATTATAAAATTGCACAAGGAATTATCCCAGTGTGACCTTTTTGATTTGGGGCTTTTTATGTTTGACTCTGAGTACGCTATTTAAAAGAATGACACCGTACCCTTCACTTTACATTGGACATTAGCAATATAATCATAAAGTGGATCATTTACTTTTCTAAGAGCATCTCTCAATATTTTCAACAATTCTAAAACATCCACAGCATTATCATTTTTCCTCTGTCATTGATTTGCCCTGAATTGTCTCCCTGAAACTTCAGACCCTTTTTTCATTGCCTACTTGAATTTTTCACTTAGATGACTAATAAGCAATTCAAAATTTAAGTGCCCAAACCATAACTCTTTATTCCCAGTACCCCTTTCTCCATCAGACTGCTTACCTCTGAGTCTACCACTCAGAAAATAGGACATGGTCTATCCATGTGATCAGAGAATTACCAGGGACTCATTGCTCTTCCTCTACTGTTTCATCCTCTCATTTTGCACATTTACCACATGAATCCATGTACTTCTTCCATATCTACTATTGGCATCATAGTATAAGCTGTACTTCTTTCTTGAATGGATTCCTACAAGCCCCCCTAACTAAATCTTTGTTAACCTCGCCATAATCCATTATCCACTTAGGAGTCAGAACTATCTTTTAAATAGCAATATTGGAGCTTAAAAATGTGCATTTCTTTTTATTGCAATTTGAAGAATTCAGAAACTCTGTCCTGGACCACAGAGCCCTCATGACCTGGTCCCTGTTCACTGATGTAATATCAACACTCAGTCACCAAGTTAGCCACTGCGTGCTTTCTTGGTTCCTCTCTGTTGGTGTTGATGGTCCTCCTGCCAACTCATCTGCCTGGGTTTCTCTTAACTCTTTTTTATTATTTGGTGTTCTCCTTTTTATTATGCATGTTTCACTTTAAATAACATCTCCTTTTTTTTAGGACACGAAGTTTGCTTTAAATATTTTTTTGGGGGAAAGGACACCACACTTCTACTCAATTAAGAGAAACATTTTTACAGTCTTGAGGTCTTTTGTTTTCTTTACATTTATCATGCCATGAATTCATAGGGAATGGGTTCCAGCAATTCGGGCTCCTTTCCATTAATTCTCACAGAGTGTGCTTCTCTGGGTGGGGCAGGCTGGCACTTCAATTGAACCCAAGGACCTTTCTCTTTGGCTTCCTTCTTTTTCTGATCATTTTCCTTCACACGCTTCAGGAAGCTGTCTCGACTCTTTGAGTGTTTAATATGCTCAATGCGTACATTAATTCTCTTGGCAAGAATCTTGCCCTTAACTTGTTTGTTTACAACAATGCCAACAGCATGCTGAGTAACATTGTAGACTCTTCCAGTTTTGCCATGGTAACATTCGTGGGGCATTCCTTTTTGAACAGTGCCCATTCCCTTGATGTTCACAATATCAACTTTCTTATAGATTCTCATGTATGTGGCCAAAGGAACAACTCCATGTTTTCTAAAATGTCTAGAGAACATATAGCGGGTACCTCTCCCCTTTCCTTTGTGTTGGTCATTTTGGTGAATTACTGGAAGATGGTGGTTCCCTTAAATAACATCTCCTAATAGAAGAGTTTGCAGAACTCTTTATCAGGAGTCTGTACTCAGGCATGCTCTCTTATCACACCACCCTCTTTAATTCTCTGGATAGGATTTGTTCTAGCCCATATATTATCATGGGATATAGAAGGGCTATGGAAACAAAAATTTTGTCTGTTACTCCTGTATGCTCAGTCTTCAGTTAGTGTCTGGCATGTAGCAGAGACTTTGTGTGTGTACATGCCTATACACATATATATATGTATGTGTGTGTGTGTGTGTATCTATATCTGATGGAATAAATGAATGGTGAGTAGACATTTGGATCCAGTTGCATCCAATGACATTGAAATGCCAGCTTTGAAGTACCTCATTGTATTTTATTCTATGATAAAAGGATTAAATCACCCAGAATATGCTTGTCTTATCTATTTTTTAAAGCAATGCATTTCTTAAAAACGTCTCATACAGACCTTGTAGAACCCTGTGGAGATAGACAGGCATTCACTGAGTCCTATTTAAAAACCTCTGCTCTGGCAAGGATACTCTGATCAGGCACAGCCACTTCCTCCAATGCTAGAAAGCTCAGCTGATATTAATATCAGTATGTCTTTTCTAAAAAGGGCCCAGATGCACTGCCTGTGGACCAGCTGCTTTTGCCCTCTATTTCTGATCCTTAGTTCTTTGGCTTTTCTTCTCCATATGTCAAAGTTTTCAAACCATTTGGAACCTTCCTCTCTACTTATATCCCATCATTGAGCAATTTTTACTTTGGACTTTCCAACAGCTTGATACAAGTAACCATCTATTAATATTGACCACCATCTGCAAAGCTTTCAATACAACTTAATGATGGTTGGAGTCTGCATTTTACTAAAAGAAAGGTAGCTAGTAATATCAAAACGCATGATAGGCGTTCTCAAGTATTTTGAAGCCTTTTTGGTCTGGCCTCTCTCTTACAAACATTTCCTTTTCCTGTTTTAACGGTGTTCTCATTTAAGAGGAGTAAGATATTTTTCTCTCCCAACATTCTATTTGGTTTCCAATTCATTTTGATCATTCATCTGACAACACTTAAGATAGGAGACGTGAAAGTATACAATGAATCTACCCCTCTACAAGATTGCTTGTAACTCCCCCAAATGCCCTACAAAACCTTCAACATTCAGAGAAATATTATTGCCTGTTATGAAAGAAACAGAGGCAAACTGGAGTTCTCCTAATTGGATTAGGTCATCTGATGGTCTACAGGACATGAAGTGATATCTGGTAGCAGCTTATGCTACTGCTTACCCTTCCGTGTAGCGATCACAATAACATTAAGGGTACGTACATGTAGAGGGAGGGAAAGAACATGAATACTATTCTTCCCTTCATTTTCTCTATCCTATTTGTATGATTTACTTCTTTATTTTTCCTCAGACTTGCACTGAATTTTATTTTAAAAAGTGAACATAGATGAAAAACGATCTCTTGGATTACAAAGTAGGGCAACGAGGTGAAAGGGAGTGGATGCAAGATACACAAAGTTATAAAACAGACAAGGGGATTATAAATGTATACTGTTTTCAACCTAAACGAAATCATTTGTCAGCAGGGGAAACTGTTTTGAGTGAAGATTATTTTCACCGCATATATGCAAAGTGTGCGTAGTAAGTCATTTAAATCAAGGTTATACATTGTCTTTAGGCAATTATTCTCTTCTGCAGACGTCAAATGTAAAAAGCCAATTGTAAGCAGTTTTGAACCGTTATTTTGTTGTAATTATGCACTCCTCTGACAAAAGATAATGATTTATTTTACAAAGAAAATGCTGCAGGGTTACTTTGTGGAATTTATAGTGTAACAGGGAGAAATCATTAACCAAACAGGTACACAGGAGAGGGGTGGATGCTAGTGTGCAGTGGGAAATGAGTCAGCTCATCTGAGGATTGATGCGTGCACTTTAAGATCTTTATAATCACATTAGACCTGCTTGCTAGCATTTGGGCACAATATTCACCCACGATGAAATTTTTGGCTTTCCCTGCCCAATGAGATGAGCTCTAGAAAAAGAGACAGGTAGTACTATTTTTTTTTGGTGGTGGTACTATTTTTTTAAGGCTGTTTGGGAGATGACCCTAAATCTGAGGAGGCTAGGAAGGGGTAAGAGAAGAGATGATATAACAAATTCAGGCCCAAACTGAAAAGATGGTTGAGTTTTGGTCAATGTGAGCTGTTCACATTGTGGACACACCGGGGCATTCCTGTGGAGAGGCATGTTTTCAAAGGACTGTTGGGCTGGGAGTTTATGCATGAAGTTCTCAGAAGTCACAGCACAACAGAGAACCCTCCTGCTGATTTTTTTTTTTTTAACCAGATTTGTGGCTTAAATCAGCTAACTGTTTTTTAATCATTGAAAGAATACTTTAAAAATTAATAACTTAATAGTGACATCATAATCTTTCACTTTTAATGTTTATTTTATGCTGTGTAGCACATGCTTTTACATTAGCCAGAGGAGCCATGAGGAAGGTATGATTACAAGGATAACAATTGCAGACATACCCTTCGTCTAACTCTTTGTCCAAGTTGTGCCAAGCAGAATGGGATTCCAACTTCTCCTAGCTTCTCCCATTTTCTGACAGGGAGCTAGGTTTCTGATAGGTTCTCTTTAGCAGGTTTTGATATTAACCTCTGTAACCCGTGGGCATCAATTTCTTTCATTATGTCACTGCCAAGCTCTGCTCCATGTTCCCTTTATGTGGCCCAATCATGGGACATTTATTTTGTTTTCACAGAGTTATGAACTCTTTCATAATTACTGGTAGTGATCTTCCTACCTTTGTCACGAATCATGTTTCTCTCACTAAAACAAACAGGTTTCATTTCCATGCTTCCTAGTACCATGCTTGGGCTTCCTATAATGGAAATGGAAGTTCTTGATTTTTTAAATAATATTCTTAATGTTATAGCATTTATATTTATCCATTTTTTTCAGTTCCGTATAGCTCTTATTTTTGAGAAACTTATGTCCAGTTGTCTCAGACTTGGATAGAAAGATAAAACAAGTTTAACCTAAAATTATTCTTCTCCCAAAATCAACTCATGCCCACTGAGTCTTTTCTGCTCCAGTGAACTCATTTTTTACTCATGACAATAAAGGAGCTTCAATCCCCTATGCCCCCGACTCGTGATATCTAAACCTGGCATCCTGGGACCTGAGAATCAAATCTAAATCTCCCTTTCCTATTTTCCCTCTGGAGACCTTCTAGACCTCTTTGCAAACATAACCCTTGCCTCTGCTCTGTTTTGCCAGTTATCACAGTGTATATGTGGATTCTCCTCCCCCTCTGCTTCCCAGGCCTAGACTTTATTAAAGATATTCGCATTTTAATCTAGATACCATATAATTTGCTGTTTAAAACATTTTTTGGTGAAAACTTGTTAGGAGAAGAAAGTTTTAATCTTGAAAATATGTATACAGTGAAAATTAGTCTTCAAACTGAAGAAAATTGATAGCTTATTCTTTGTTTTCAATTCTTCAGCAAACTATAACAAATTTTGGTGGATTTAAAAAAAATAGCAAGTTGGTTCTTATCAAAGAGCTCACAAGTTAGTCGGGGAGAGAGTACTTATCAAAAAAAAAAAAAAAAGAAGAAGAAGGCAGATAATGACAAATGACCCAGCAGGGGAATAGATCCCATGGTTGAGAATCATACAAAAAGATTTATATTGAGAAGAATTGGAAAAGGCATAGTGAATGTTATCTCGTTTTAAGAAGATATGAAGAATTTGTAAAAATTCAAAAGGCTGCTGTAAGTGATGGACCTCGGGGTGTGTGTAATATGCTGAGCGAGAATGGGGGATAGAAGTTGGTCAGCGCATTGGGGAATGGTTTGGGGACGTCTAGGTCAGAGAACCTGTGGTGGCAATCCAGTACAGTGACTGAGACAATGGATTTGAAGGTGGACATTTTTGAGCTTCACCCTTAGCTTTCCTACTATTTGCTGTGTGCCATTAATCAAGTTACTTAACACCTTTGTTAGAGTTTTCTCTCAGTGGAATGGGACTAATGATAGAAATGATTTATAGTTAGGAAGCTGGAGCTACGCAAATAGCTCAGTAAATAGGTAGATAGATGAAAGTGCATAGAAGGATGACAAAGGAGGATGGCGGTGGAAATCAGGATTTAGAACTTCATGCATGGGCATGTAAAATTCAACTTTGCTTATACGAACTGGTTAGTTCTACCCATGAAGCAATTATTTAAATTAATTAAATTTAGAGAAATTAATTTATGTTTATTAGGTACCAATTTGACAATGAATCTCTGACCTTGAAAATTAAAAGATGAGCAGTAATGACTACCATTTATTTTCAGGGCCCTGACATTTCATTAGATTCTGTATAATACTAGTACATTCAAATACAATAAAGTAGTAAAGATAGGGCAATTGAATGAGATATTTCTTAGTAAATGTAATTGTTTTTTAATAATGCATTATAATATGTAATAATATTTGTATAGGCAATATATTAATATAATAATATATTTTTATAATAGTATATTCCTTAAATCTACAAAATTATTCTTTCCCAATTGGGTTTATAAATATATGGGAACAATATCTGCCCTTAACTCATGCAGGCAACAATTCACTTATTTACAGTATTAATTTGTGGAAAGGCTCATTTACCTAATTGACTCTGCAAACGCAAACTTCAACACAGCTTTCCCAAATCATCATATGTTATAGTAGTTAATGATATTTCATCTATCCACTCAGTATACCAGGTAAAAAAGTGACTTTTTTTTAACTAGGATGATTCAGATGATTATGTTAATTTTTTCCATATTTTTCTATTTATTAATAAATCATTAAGGTTTTTTAAAGTGTGGGCGGAAACCATGCATTTATTCTAATAGGGACAGGTAATAAGTTGAATATATCTGGGTGATTTAGGCTGGTTATATGACTATTTAATAGTGTGCACATGATTACATCTACAAAGGTGTATTACCAATGAAAATTCCATGACATTGCAAATCAATTCATAGAATTATTAGAAACATTCAAATATGCTATTTTAGAATGACAACTTATTTCTGTTTTTTGTTTGTTTTTTTCAGGTACAGTTCTAATCTTTAAAAAAACACACTGAGATGCCTCGGTGTCTTTGTACATTGCTCCTCAGGAAGTATTCAGAACAGGAAATAACCACACAGTGTTAATACAAATTTCCTTATTATTTCTGCAACTCACTTCAAAGTAAACTAACTTTGATAATAATAATATAGTTCCTGGACAATTTGCACAGTTCATTTTCTTATATTTATATTAATGTGAATTCTAAATAAGTAACCAAATTCTTTTTTTTTTTTTAAGATTTTATTTATTTATTTGAGAGAGAGAATGAGATAGAGAGAGCATGAGAGGGGGGAGGGTCAGAGGGAGAAGCAGACTCCCTGCTGAGCAGGGAGCCCGATGTGGGACTCAATCCCAGGACTCTAGGATCATGACCTGAGCTGAAGGCAGTTGCTTAACCAACTGAGCCACCCAGGCGCCCCTCCAAATTCTAACAAATAGAAGGAGTATATCCTCCTGTCTTCTAGTTTACTGCCCCCCCACCCCCACCCTGTGACGCTTGGCACAGGGTCCTCTTGTTCACTGATGCCCTCTTTTTCTTGCCTGTCACCTGACTTCTGGTATAACCATGGTAACAACTGCTCTCTTCAAAGGGGCTGTATTGTAATTTATACATATTTCAGGCATGTTTTTAAAGATTGTTTGCTTATGAGTTCTTACACTGAGTATTCTATATATGTGTCTTAACTCAAGCCTTAAGTATATGTAAGTTCATATATCTCTGTGTGTACATATGTTTTTACATTATATATTTATATTATGTATAACATATAAATTATATTTGTATTATGTATAATATATGTAAATTTATATTATATACAAATATACAATATACTATATATAAACACCTATACATGTTGGCAATAATGTTGGGTATATGTTCAGAAATATAATATTCTAGTGAATTATTACTTAATTAAATAGAAATTATGCTTTATTGCTACCCTACAACCCAGCAATTGCACTACTGGGTATTTACCCCAAAGATACAGATGTAGTGAAATGAAGGGGCACCTGCACCCCAATGTTCATAGCAGCAGTGTCCACAATAGCCAAACTGTGGAAGGAGCCGAGATGCCCTTCAACAGATGAATGGATAAAGAAGATGTGGTCCGTATATACAATGGAATATTACTCAGCCATCAAAAAGGATGAATACCTACCATTTACATTGACATGAATGGAACTGGAGGGTATTATGCTAAGTGAAATAAGTCGATCAGAGAAAGACAATTATCATATGGTTTCACTCATATGTGGAGCATAAGGAATAGCATGGAGGACCACTGGGGAAGGGAGGGAAAACTGAATGGGAAGAAACAAAGAGGGAGACAAACCATGAGACAAACCCCTTGCAGAAGGGGAGGTGGGTGGGGGATGGGGTAACTAGGTGTTGGGCATTAAGGAGGGCACAGGATGTGATGAGCACTGGGTGTTATACGCAACTGAAGAATCACTGAACACTACATTTGAAACTAATGATGAACTATATGTTGGCTAATTGAATTTAAATAAAAAAAAGAAATTATGCTTTATTATTATGATTATTTTTTCTTAATCTCCTTCATCTATTTCACCCATCTCCCACTACCTCCTCTCTGGCAAGCACCATTTTACTCTTTGAGTTAGAGTCTGTTTTTCATTACTCTTTTTTTCCCCTTGTTTATTTGTTTCCTAAATTCCACATATTAATTAAATCATATGGTATTTGTCTTACTCTGACTTATTCACATAGCATTATACCCTCTAGGTCCATCCATGTTGTTGCAAATGGCAAGATCGCATTCTTTTTTTAATGGCTAAGTAATAGTCCATTGTGTATGTGCATATATATTTTACAAGATATATGTATATATGTATATATCTCACATCTTCTTTATCCATTCATCAGTGGATGGACACTTGGGTTGCTTCCATATCTTATAAATAATGATGCAATAAACATATGAGTGCATATATTTTTGAGTTAGTGTTTTTATTTTCTTTGAATAAATACCCAGTAGTGGAATTATTGGATCATATGGTAATTCTATTTTTAATTTTTTGAGGAACTTCCATACTGTTTTCCACAGTGGCTGCACCAATTTGCATTCCCACCAATAGTGCATGAAGGTTCCTTTCTCTCCATGTCCTGGCCAGCCCTTATTATTTCTTGTATTTTTGTTTCTAGACATTCTGACAGTTGTCAGGTGATATCTCATTGTGGTTTTGATTTGCATTTCCCTGGTAATTAGTGATGTTGAGCATATTTTCATGTGTCTGTAGGCTATTTGTATGTCATCTTTGAGAAAATGTCTATTCAGTTCCTCTGCCTATTTTTTTAAATCATATTTAAATAGTCCTCTGCCTGTTTTATCTCTCTCTCTTTCTATCTGGTGTGTGTGTGTGTGTGTGTGTTCAGTTGTATAAGTTCTTTATATATTTTGGCTATTAACCCCTTATTGGATATACAATTTGCAAGTAGGTTGCCTTGTCATTTGCTGATGTTTTCCTTCACCATACAAAAGATTTTTATTTTGGTGTAGTCCCAATAGTTTATTTTTGCTTTTGTTTCCCTTGCTTGAGGAGACATACCTAGAAAAATATTTCTGCTGCCACTGTCAAAGAAATTACTGCCTATGGTTTCTTCTAGGAGTCTTATGGCTTCAGGTCTCACATTTAGATCTTTAATCCATTTTATTTTTGTGTATGGTGTAAGAAAGTGGTCCAGTTTCATACTTTTGCATGTAGCTGTCTAGTTTTCCCAGCACCATTTGCCATTTGTTGAAGAGACTGTCTTTTATTCATTGTATACTCTTGCCTCCTTTATTATAGATGAATTAACTATGTAACAGTGGGTTTATTTTTGAGCTCTCTATTCCGTCCCATTGATCTATTTTTGTGCTAGTTCCATACTGTTTTGATTACTACAGCTTTGTAGTATATTATGAAATCTGGGATTGAGATAACTCCAGTTCCTCTTTCTCAAGATTGCTTTAGCTATTTGGGGTCTTTTGTGGTTCCATACAAATTTTAGCATTATTTATTCTGGTTCTTTGAAAAATGTCGTTGGTATTCTGATAGGAATTGCATTAAATCTGTAGATTGCTTTGGATAGTATGGACATTTTAACAACATTGTTTCTTCTAATTTATTACTATCTAATATCTTTTTATTTGTGTCATCTTCAATTTATTTTGTCAGGTTTTTTTCCTTCAAGTTTTTATTTAAATTCCAGCTGGTTAACATACAGTGTAGTATTCGTCTCAGGTGTAGAATTTAGTGTTCATCACTTACAACACCCAGTGCTCATCACTTCTAGTGCCCTTCTTAACCCATCCCCCACTTAACCCATCCCCCTTCCCACCTCCCCTCCAGTAACCCTCAGTTTGTTCTCTGTAGTTTAGAGTCTGTTTCCCAGTTTGCCTCTCTCTCTCTTTCTCTCTTTTTTTCATATGTTCATCTGTTTTGTTTCTTAAATTCCACATATGAGTGAAATCATACGGCATTGTCTTTCTCTGACTTATTTCGCTTAGCATAATATTCTCTAGCTTCATCCACTTCATTGCAAATGACAAGATTTCATTTTTCTCGTGGCTGAGTAATATTCCATTTTATATAGATACCACATCTTTATCCATTCATCATTTGATGGACATTTGGGTTCTTTCCACAATTTGGTTATTATTGATAATGCTGCTATAAACATCGGGGTGCATGTAGCACTTCGAATTAGTATTTTTGTATACTTTGGGTAAGTAGCTAGTAGTGCCATTGTAGGATTGTAGGGTAATTCTATTTTTGAACTTTCTGAGGCACCTCCACACTGTTTTCCACAGTGACTGCACCAGTTTGCATCCCCACCAGCAGTGTAAGAGGGTTCCTGCTTCTCCACATCCTCACCAACACCTGTTGTTTCCTGTGTTAATTTTAGCAATTCTGACTGGTGTGAGGTGATATCTCACTGTACTTTTGATTTGTATGTCCCTGATGATAAGTGATTTTGAGCATCTTTTCAAGTGTCTGTTGGCCATCTGGATATCTTCTTTGGAAAAATGTCTATTCCTGTCTTCTGCCCATTTTTAAATTGGATTATTCATTTTTTAGGTGTTGAGTTTTATAAGTTCTTTTTCTTTTTTTTTTTTGAGTGTTGTAAGTTCTTTATATATTTTGGGTACTAACCTTTTATGAGATATGCCATTTGCAAATATTTTCTCCTATTCCACAGGTTGCCTTTCAGTTTTGTTGATTCTTTCCTTTGCTTTGCAGAAGCTTTTTATTTTTTTTGGAGTCCCAATAGTTCATTTTTGCTTTTGTTTCCCTTGCCTCAGGAGACATACCTAGAAAGAAGTTGCTACAGCTGATGTCAAAGAGGTTACTGCCTTTGTTCTCCTCTAGGATTTTTATGGTTTCAGGTCTCACATTTAGATCTTTAATCCATTTTGAATTTATTTTTGTGTTTGATGTAAGAAAGTGGCCCAGTTTCATTCTTTTCATGTTGCTGTCCAGTTTTCCCAACACCTTTTGTTGAAAAGACTGTCTTTTTCCCATTGGATATTCTTTCCTGCTTTGTCGAGGATTAATTGACCATATAGTTATGGGAAAACAATTCCTTTTTTATATTTTTTAACGTAACTCTGTTTTCAGTGTGGAAGGAGTGGATAGAGTAGATGAATGTGGAAACCAGTTAGAAGACCATTAAATAGCTGATAATTGGCCAAGCAGGGAAATAATCCAGCTTTTAAACTCTGAAAGAAGAAAGTACAGTAATTATTTCTTATTGTTGGCCACATCCACAGCCAATTTTAGTCACTGTAATAGTGACTGAGCTGCAACCGTCATCTATGTTACTACATTCGCTACATCACTCCTACAATTATTATGTTGCTACTGCCCTCAAATTGGTCTTTCTGACTTTAGCCTTGCCTGCTGGAAGACAGTCCATGCTGCTGCAGCCAGAGTGATTACTCTAGAATGTGAACAGGATCATGACATTCCCTGATGGTAAACCTTTCCAGGGCTGCCCACTGATCTCAAAAGTCCAAACTCTTGAAGTGCCACAGAAGGGGTATTCAAGCCCATTTGTGCCTAGCTTTTATTTTCCATGTCAGATTAAATTTTATCCACTCATATCAAACTGGGATGCAGCCAGAATGAAGAATTTCATTCCCACAGAGAAGCCACACACACTTTTATGTCTGGGACATTAGATGTGATTGATCTTCAGTCTACATCCAACACCTCTGATGACAAATCTCATTGTCCCACTCTAACCCCCATCACACATGGAAACATATTTTGCCTGGGTCATGGTCTCCAACATTCACATCACAGGGTTTACATCACCTGTCAACTCTTCTAGAAAGATTTCCCAGTCCAGGATTGATGGTCTTCTGTCATTGCAGTTATCATTATTTAATTCCATTGCTTGCTTACTTTGGCAAACTGCCTCTCGATTTTCTGTAAGGAGGACTATTACTTTCTTGTTCCCAGTTGTATTTCCAGAGCCAAGCACCACAGTAAGTGCTTGAAAAATACTTGTTCAGTTAATAAGAATGAAGACTGTTTGAATAAATGAACAGATTTAGGTGTTTTAGGTATCTTCCCCCACAACAGTATTCAATCAAAACTTTGTCACTTAGGAACTATATAGTCACCACAAATGACTTATTCAGTTTCTCAGACAATCACCTCATGGTTGGTGGCTGAAACAGGTGTGAGTTCTCATTGGCTTTAATTTTTTCCCTAATGAATCTATGGAGATAAAAGCAAAAGTATTTTTTTTTATCATGGGTCCATATACAATCTGCAAAGGTATGAAAAAAATAAGCACAAGGGATTTCCTGGCCCATGGCTTATGTTCTTGCTGTTTAATTTCATTTCTAGCTGAGATAAATATTGAGGTTTCTGCTTTACAAAATTTTGGCTCAGGATTAGTTTTCAGAAGATTGCTGGTTCTGCTTAGGATATGCTCATCTTCTCCTGGGATGTTTGGGTAAAATCTAGGGATTATTCAGTCCAAGCATCTAATCCCACTTGCTGACTATTTCAACACTCTAGTCAGTATCATGTTTCCTGGATCTTGCGACATAATTCAGCTATGATAGATTCTATTGGTTCTTGATATTGACATTGTCCTCTGATGCTTTCAGAAACCCCTGATGCTCCCTTGGAATATCTGAAAACAAATCTAATAGCTTGTCAAGGGAACCTGACTGGACCCTGAGGTCAGATTGAGATATAATTAGGAAAAAATAAATAGATGAACCTTAATTATCTGAATAGATCAATGCCCCTTGCCTATTATTCATAGCCCACTGTCTGCTCATTTCAGCTTTGGTCTTAGGTTTATTCTGTTAATCTACATCTTTAAAAACTGCAGATTTTAGAATTGTGTGATTTTTAGCTTTGCCCCCTTAAAAATACATATCTTTCTTTCTTATCTTCATATAATTAGATTTTTTTCACCTATTTTTCCTGTAAGGCTATTGCTTTTGTGGTAAAGATAACAGAAAGGGATAACTCATTTTTATTTATATTTACATAATGTAACAATTTATTTTGAAATTCTTAGTCATAAAATGTGGTCCAAAAGTGTTTCATGAACAAAGTATTGGAAGGTTTATCTATAATAGAAAACAGAGGGAGTATTTAAATAATATGAATAAGTTTTCTCATTACATATGACCTCATTCTGAATTAATTTCCTGATTTATTTTGATTTAGACAAATTCTCCACACATGAAATATTTGTAGAGTTTAAGATGTGAATAAACTCTGAATAATTTGTTCTGTAAAGCTGCACCTTCAAAGAAAGTACTAATTATTCATTAACATGGATGTGTTTTGATATAACTTCTTATAAACTTGAAATAATTCTTAAGCAGTAAAATCTATAATTTTCTTCTATGTGGAAAATATCTCAACATTGCAACGTTAGTGGAATATGGTACCAATTTAAAGGCATGTCTGACAGAGTAGGTGGTCTATATACGGTGGCTAATTTTAATGCCTCACAATATTTTACAGTAACAGTTCATAGAATTGTGATTAAATTAAACTATTTTTGTTAATTTGTTGAATGTGTATACTTTTGTTTTAGAAAAATAAATATTTAATAATATTTTAATTGAAAATAGCAGTTATTTATCTACCACAGATAATTTAAATTTAAGGAAGAAAATGAGACTCATTTATTCTCCTGCTACCCAGTGATTATTACTTTTAACGTGGTGACATATTTCTCTTCTATTACTTTTTATATTTAACATAATTAATATTTACTTTAAAAAAAACAACTCTTTGTATCTTTGCAGTAGATGAACTTTAGAATCAGTATTTCAGTTTCCCACAGAGATTTTTTTTAAGTGTTTATTTTTAATTCCAGGTAGTTAGCATACAGTATTATATTAGTTTCAGGTGTATGATATAGTAATTCAACAGTTCCATCCACAGAGATTTTGATTGGGAAGACATTAATTTAAAAGTTAATTTGGGAAGAGATGATATCTTACATTATTTGTTCTTCCCTTTCTAGGACATGATGTATCTTCCCATTTTTTTTCTCAAATTCTTTTTTAGGCCCATATGTCAAGAGCAAGAATTACTTTTTTATATAGGCCTTAAACACATCTTTTTGTACCAAACCCTGTCCCCACCCACACACATTTCTTGAATTAATTCATTGACTTTTTTTGTTGTATTTGTTTTAAGTATTTCTATCTATATACCTAGCTCTACTTCCTAATTCATCTTGCTTTTATTTTTTGTTTGATTAACTTCAAAATCATATCACATAAAGACAATACTTTTACCTCAGTCTTTACAAATTTTAGAACTCATTTATTTTTCTTACATTATTGATTAAATGGTGGTGTTAAAAAACAATGTTGAAAAATAGAAGTGATAGCAGATATCTTTGTTTTATTCCAAATTTCCAAATATTAGACTCAAAACTATTAGAAAATTGGAAACTATTAAAATGTAAGAAAATATTTCCAATATTTGTTGTAGACATCTTTATCACATTAAGGAAATTTTCTTCTATTTGTAGCTTACTGTGATAATTTTTTATTCCATAATGAGCCTTGAAAAATTATTTAAAAATTTAATATGTTGGAAGATGATTAAATACATATATATTTTTTTACTCATTTAATCTAGACAAATAATAAATACTTATATTTTTAAATGATGAAACCTTCTTAAGTTCTTTGGTAAATCCGTTGGTCACAATGTGCTATTTTTCTAACACACTATTGAATGTGGTCTATGAATTAGTTAAAATAATTTAGGCTGAAAGTATCTACAAATTCTAATTCAAATTGATTCAGACAAAAAGGGAAATTTATTAGCTCACGAAACAAGAAGTCCAAGTAGGGCATGCTAATATTTGGGTGAGTTCAGAGATCAATAATATTAAGAACTCAGGTTATTTTCATCTCCCAGCTGTGCTATCCTCAATGTGGTTGTATATGTCATTTTAATAGCTAAATTCCATTCTATTCCATGGATGAACTAGAATTTATTTAATCATTAGCTTTGAAATCATAGATTTGAAATTATATACTTAGATTATTCAAATAATTTACCCTTATGAATGACATTGAGAAAAATGTAGACTAGTCTTTTTTGCACTGTATGTTTTTTTATTTAAGTTAGAGAAGTGGCAGTCCAGGAGCAAAAGATACAAGCAATTTAAGGCTCTGATCTAGAAACAGTCTTATACCTCCAGCAGCTGTGTATGAGAGTGCCTGTCCTACTGCACACTATCTCATCCCTGTTACCGGCATTGAGCGTTGTCATTAAAAAGGAAAAAGAGAACAAAACAAAAACCTGTGGTTATGAGAATATGTATATGTATATGCTAATTAGATAATTTCCACTAACATGAGATCATGTCCATTCTGCATTATTTATCCCATAGTACTTACAGTGGTTCAGAAATTTCATCTGCTTTCATTATTTAGGGAAAAATCGTTTTGGTGAACAGGGAGCATTGAACTAATATTTTGGTGATTCACATTCTTGCAATTCAATTCCCCTTTATTTACTATGTTATGAAAACAACAAAAAAATTAATGTAAAGTATGCGTAGTCCTTCCCACCTTCTAAACAGTGACCAACATTTCCTGTGTAAAGGCCTGAATAGAAAGGGATGGAGTTCAAATGGTCTGTGATTTACAATGCTTTGACTTAATGATTTTTTTACTTTATGAGGGTGCAGAAATGATACACATTCAGTAGATACTGTACTTTGAATTCTGAATTTTAATCTTTTCCCAGGCTTGCGATACGCAATACGATATTCTCCTGTGATGCTAGGCAATGGCAGTGAGCCCAGCTCCCAGTTAGCCACAAGATCAGGAGGGTGAACAAGTGTAAGGAAAGGATTTGATGTATGTTGAAATTATTTTTGAATGCATAGGTTATGTTTTATGGTCCACAGCACTTCTGTGACTCTGAACCACATCATTTTTCTAAAACTTCTCGTACATATTTTGATTGTGCCCAGCATGGCCATTATTAAATCCAAGATAACAAGTCAATTTTTGCCAGCATTTTAATATTTACTTTTCACTACTTAGTTCTTCCTCAATTCTTATCTATAGTAGGGATGCTTCCTTCAAATTCCCCATCAGACAGGACAAGGAAACATCTGTTGAGTACCAACCAAGTGTGAACTCTCATTCTGGTGCTATGATGAGGGAATAATGAGGAATGTACTTAAGATCACTTGACAGAAAGAGACTCACAATTGTAGAAAGCATGGTTATTTGCCTAGCTTGATTCTGTTCCCTACTCTCTTCTTTGTGACCAAACCTGGATTTGTTCAGATGTTGATAACAAACTAATCAGCCATTTCATTTTGGAGAAACTGGCTCCATCTCCAATTGTAATGGTGGTTCGTGATTTGTTTAAATCAACAAGCATATGCCATTCTCCTGGTTATTGAAATTCTGGCTGTTCAGACTTGGAGAAAGAGCCACATTCCTTGGTGTTAGTAAGAAGGCATATTCTCATGTGCTGCTAAGAGCCTTTACATGATCCCCAGGGTAACCAGCCTTAAGATGAAGCCAACAATGTGAACAACAGAGCAAAGGGAAGGAAAGAACTGAAGTCCCTGATGATATCATTAAACTATTGAATTAATAATCCATGACATCTGTCTTCCTCTTGATTTCTTATTATAGAAGCTAATAATTTTTTAAACCTTTCTGACTGGAGTTTCTGTTATTTACAGTTGGAAGCATCCTGACTAATATAACAATTAATAATTAAGTGAGAAAGTTTTGATAATTATGACATTATTTTCACCTGGAAGCCTTTATTTACTGCTATGTAGATGTGTACTTTCTGGTGTGTATTGTTATTTTTAGTGCAAACATGTTTGCTTTGTATTATTAGTAACAGATACTTTTTTTGCAAGCCAACCAATATCTCCCTCTCTTCCTTTTTCTTCATTTAAATGTTATGGTTTGAAAGTAAAAATATAGCCTAAATGTTTATGTGAACAGATTTGAAATATTACTCTCTTCTATCTTAATGAAACTTGACTACAATGTTGACTCAATTAACTGAAATACCCTAATACTATACAACATATTAATGAATTTTAATAGTTAATTCGGTGTAAAAATTTATTTTAGTGTATGTGTAATTGGTTGCTATATTTGAATTTATAAGAGCTAAAGGCTTAAAAGGACATGTTTGTATTTTTAATTTCTGTTAGTAGTATAGTAATCCACAATTAAAATTTTATCAGACCTCTCAATATCCTATATTGTTAATTTTTACTATAAAAACATGAAAAAAGTACTCTGATAAGGTCAACACAATAAGTCACCAATAAGGAAAGACTGGGTAAATGTTTATATTTTGCAAAATAAAGTTCAAAATTACAAAATGCCTTGGCCTGAACATTTTATTTTACAAAATGTAAAACACTCTTTTCTCAATTTTTCCTTTTCTGCAGCAGGTAAATTGTGCAGAGAGCCAAATAAAGTCTTCAAACATGTAAAGTTGATATACAGAGGATGTACTTTCCTTTCATAGCCTTGTGTTTCCACCCAGAAAGTATTTACCTTCCTACTCCTCCAGTAGAAATTTAAATTCAGGAATGAAGGCAAATGGGCCAGAGGAGAGGCAAGGTTCTATATTAGAGTAGGGATTATGTTTAGAGGACAGGTACTTCTTAAGGTTATCTGATAATAAACTTGGATTTTAGGTGAGCAACCTCTAAATCTTACTCTTTGCTGTGTTGAGACATGGAAGAGACACAAATGGTGAAGAGATTAGTTTTACACAATCAAAGGGTCAACTGGAAGGAAAGCAGAAGATGGTAATGTGCAGATTTATGTTGCAACCAAAGACTATATTTTTGTATTACAGTACAATGAGCAATCAAAGATGAATATAAAGTATCTAGTCTGGGTGATGGGCAAACTCATCACAGTATTATCAGAAATAAATAAGTAGATTAAAAAGTACGAAGGAGCATATTGTTTGGGTTTTTTTTTTTTTTCAACATCCTCATGAAAACCATTATTTCATGTATTTGGTATATTTTTGTGGAGAAGAAAGTGGGTGGTTTCAGGTGTAAGAATCAGGGCCCATGGCTTATCTCTCATTTCTCAAATAGTACATATATAATATATAAAATATATAGAATATATATTATAAATATATATTATATGTCTACATATTATAGTATGTGGATGACATTCACAAGGACAATCCCTTGCTCTGGATGTTTGCTTATATTGTTATTAAAAAAGTATGTTCAAGAAAGTAAACCACTAGTCTAACTTGTGATCACAGCAATCATTAACAACACACAATCTTCGCAGTGATGAGAAAGTTTTCAGATTGTATGTATCTGTGCTCCTTGGAACTATTTCATAAAAATGTATACGATGTTTTATAAAATGAATTTTAAATTCATTCAATTTTACTTAAAAATGATTTACATACTTGATTAGGAGTAGACGTGATTTTCTGCACACCTCAATCTCAAAATGTTGCTGCTGATCTATGCATTTGAAAAATATATACAGCCGTATGGTTCAGTTTTCCTTTCTCAAATGTGAGCTCTAGGCCCATGAATTGTATTTGAATTAGTGAGATTCATGATTTTATTTTAGGGCCTGACATTGACTTGGTTAAATATTCTTTACCTCAAGAGGTGATGGTTCTCAAATTATAATCCAAATGTTTTGACCTTACCATCACTGCAAATATGTCTGAAATGTAAGGAAAATTTAGCCCGTAATTTTCTGGTTCATTTACTCATCAAACTATCTTATTAAAGCCACTTCATATTCAAGAAACTTCTTAGCAAATTATTTCCAGCTTATTTCATAGTCCCAGGAAGTTGACACTTACTAACCCAACTAAATCCCTGTAGATTCTCCACAGTGTATAATTCAGTTCACATAGGTTTTATGTTGCTACAGTTAATAGGGAGATGGGTCTCCCAATCCTCCCTAAAACATTTATTATGAGCAAGTCAAACCAAGTTTCTATCAGCTATTCACTCCTAAT
>NC_138369.1:165421541-165470390 GCF_054177405.1 Leptonychotes weddellii | reverse complement strand
AAGCTGGTGCAGCCACTCTGGAAAACAGTATGGAGGTTCCTCAAAAAGTTGAAAATAGAGCTACCCTATGACCCAGAAATTGCACTACTGGGTATTTACCCCAAAGATACAAATGTAGTGATCTGAAGGGGTACGTGCACCCCAATGTTTATAGTAGCAATGTCCACATTAGCCAAACTATGGAAAGAGCCAAGATGTCCATCAACAGATGAATGGATAAAGAAGATGTGGTATATATATACAATGGAATACTATGTAGCCATCAAAAAACCCGTATTCTTGCCATTTGCAACGACGTGGATGGAACTAGAGGGTATTACGCTAAGCGAAATAAGTCAATCAGAGAAAGACATGTATCATAGGATCTCACTGATATGAGGAATTCTTTTTTTTTTAAATTTTATTATGTTATTTTAATCACCATACATTACATCATTAGTTTTTGATGTAGTGTTCCATGATTCATTGTTTGCATATAACACCCGGTGCTCCATTCAATATGTACCCTCTTTAATACCCATCACCAGGCTAACCCATTCCCCCACACCCCTGCCCTCTAGAACCTGCAGTTTGTTTCTCAGAGTCCATAGTGTCTCATGGTTTGTCTCTCCCTCCAATGTCCACCCCTTCATTTTACCCTTCCTACTATCTTCTTCTTTTTTTTAACATATAATGTATTATTTGTTTCAGAGGTACAGGTCTGTGATTCAACAGTCTTACACAATTCACAGCGCTCACCATAGCACATACCCTCCCCAATGTCTATTACCCAGCCACCCCATCCTTCCCACCCCCCACCGCTCCAGCAACCCTCAGTTTGTTTCCTGAGATTAAGAATTCCTCCTATCAGTGAGATCATATGATACATGTCTTTCTCTGATTGACTTATTTTGCTCAGCATAATACCCTCCAGTTCCATCCACGTCATTGCAAATGGCAAGATTTCATTCCTTTTGATGGCTGCATAATATTCCATTGCATATATATACCACATCTTCTTTATCCATTCATCTGTCAATGGACATCTTGGCTCTTTCCATAGTTTGGCTATGGTGGACATTGCTACTATAAACATTGCGTGCACATACCCCTTTGGTTGCCTACATTTGTATCTTTGGGGTAAATACCCAGTAGTGCAATTTCTGGGTCATATGGAGGCTCTATTTTCAACTTTTTGAGGAACCTCCATACTGTTTTCCAGAGTGGCTGCACCAGCTTACATTCCCACCAACAGTGTAGGAGGGTTCCCGTTTCTCCGCATCCCTGCCAACATCTGTTGTTTCCTGACTTGTTAATTTTAGCCATTCTGACTGGTGTGAGGTGGTATCTCATTGAGGTTTTGATTTGGATTTCCCTGATGCCGAGTGATGTTGAGCACTTATTCATGTGTCTGTTGGACATTTGGATGTCTTCTTTGGAAAAATGTCTGTTCATGTCTTCTGCCTATTTCATGATTGGATTCTTTGTTTTTGGGTGTTGAGTTTGATAAGTTCTTTAACATGAGGAATTCTTAATCTCAGGAAACAAACTGAGGGTTGCTGGAGTGGTCGGGGGTGGGAGGGATGGGGTGGCTGGGTGATAGACATTGGGAAGGGTATGTGCTTTGGTGAGCATTGTGAATTGTGTAAGACTATTGAATCACAGACCTGTACCTCTGAAACAAATAATACATTATATGTTAAAATAAAAAAAAGAAGATAGTAGGAAGGGAAAAATGAAGGAGGGGAAATCGGAGGGGCAGACAAACCATGAGAGACTATGGACTCTGAGAAACAAACTGAGGGTTCTAGATGGGAGGAGTGTGGGGGGATGGGTTAGCCTGGTGATAGGTATTAAAGAGGGCACGTATTGAATGGAGCACTGGGTGTTATACACAAACAATGAATCATGGAACACTACATCAAAAAAAAAAAAAAGACTGTGACTTCCATCTTGTTAGCATTCTCTCTTGATGGTGCTCTTCCTTGTCTTCTCACTAACTGTTGCTATGGTGGAAGGTGCTATAATATGGCAAAGCCCACATCACAAGAAATGAGGTAGGCATCTAGCCAACAGCTCATGAGAAATTGAGGCCTCAGCCCAACAGCCATGAAAGACTGAATCCTCCAATGCCCATCAATTGACTAAGTTCCTTCACAGAAGAGCCTCAAGATGACTATAGCCTTATAATTCCAAAACCAGAGGACCCAGCTAAAAAGCATGTAGATTCCTGACCCAGGAATCTGAGAAATAACTATGAGATAATGAATGTGTATGTTTTAAGATGCTAAGCTTCAAGCTGCTTTCATGCAGTGATAGACAACAAATACACACTTATTTTAGTGCATGGGTGTATTTAGAACTGTCAACACAACTGTGAACAAATATTTTTAGGTAGATTGCCTATGAAGTTTGTGTCCTAGTTTTAGATGCCATTCTTAAGAGATAATGGTCAACTATAAATGCTGTAGCAGTGAAAATAGGCTTTTGAGAATAATAAACCCATGTATATTGAGTTGAGGTAATGGTTCAGCCCTAACGAGAACATACTCAATAACTGACATGTCAGTCACAGTCTTCCATTTTACTTGATACCTGTAACTATGTAGTAAGTATGGCAAGCATGAGTTTATTATGATTCTGCACTGTTAATATGTTTCACAATCTCAAGACTTATTAAAGTCACAGAATATGTTATACTTCCTTGAATTTGAGGGATGGAAAGAAGTCTTTCTGTTTGATATTCCTTTTCCATTTCCCTCCATTTTCAACTGTCAACTGCTAAAATTTAACTGGCCATTTGCTTACATTCTTTTAAGAGTATCATTCTAAGAGACTAGAACTTTGTTAATGACAGCTAAAATATCTTTTCTGTATTATATCTTAAAGTTAACCAAGGGATATATCATAAGGGAAATTTAATGTAAGTATTGAGTAAACATATTAATAACATACCCTATGAGGAGCCTGGCACATCCTTAGTTGTACCCAATGTCAGGATTATAAAGATGAACTTCTCTGAAGGATTTGCCTTCTATCCTCAGTGAAATATTCTTGTTTTATATACAATTCCCTCAAACAGTAAGTTCTTGTATTAGTTTAAAATGGAATGCTATTCTCAACACAACTGGCCAGCACCCATTAATAGTGGGAGATGGGATAACTAACTACTTAATTCCCATGCCTGTTTTTCAAAGTCTTTCATAAAGCATTCATTCAGTTGAACTTCATTCTCCAACATTAGGCCTTCCAGCTATAGTTCTCAAAATGTAGAAGCCTTTATGCTACAGATCATAGATTATTTAGAAAACTGCTACTACCACTTCTCAGCAATGTGATCTTAGGGGAGTTAACTGATACTTCTGAACTTTAATTTTCTTATCTCTAAAATGGGGGTCATAAAATATAGCACATATGGTTTAATTTTTTTCATAATCATATAAGATAAGAAAAATAAGATTTAAACTCAAATTTTAACTTAAAAGCATGAAAAGTATTAGTGTTATATAGTGTGTCACACTATAGTGTTGTAGGAATGGAGATGTGAATGTTTTCTCTCAATTTTATACGTGTTTCATTTGAAAAGAAATTATTATAATCCGTCTGCATTAGAGTCAGTAGTAAAAATGATTATAAAATTTATCTTCTGCTAATATGTTATTAAAACACAACACAGAGGGGTGCCTGGGTGGCTCAGTTGGTTGAGCGACTGCCTTCGGCTCAGGTCATGATCCTGGAGTCCCTGGATCGAGTCCCACATCGGGCTCCCTGCTCGGCGAGGAGCCTGCTTCTCCCTCTAACCCTCCCCCCTCTCATGTACTCTCTCTCTCATTCTCTCATTCTCGCTCTCTCAAATAAATAAATAAATCTTTTAAAAAAAAAACACAACATAGAAATAAAACTAGTAATATCAAGTAATATAAGTTCATGTCCCCTACAAATGAAGAGTTAACAGTAAGTATTCCAAATACATTGAAGGAAAATAGCATCTTGTGTTCCTTGTATTCATGCCTTTAAAGTCAATCTCAAAAGAAATCACTTGAAATAGAAATATTTGGAGTTTTCTCATGGAGCTCACTAAACCCTTAGCCCTGGGTTAGCTCTTGCCATACACCCTACAGAGAAGTTTTCTCTGCATTTTATAACCCTTTCATTTGAGATAAAAAGACCAGGCAAGCATATTCAAAACATACTTTTTCTTGAGTGAACAGGGAAGAGAGACCTCTGAGATTCTTGTATTCTGCTTTTTAGACCATCAAGAATAGGTATACATGATTAAAGATTGAATTTGCTTAAGAATAGTAGCTAAGTAAAAATGACTTCAATACGAATGAATCAAGGGTCAGTTTCTGGCACTGTAGGCTCATTGGAAATATTAAACTCATCATTTACTGTAGATAGTTTGTGTAAACCAGGGCCTTCCAGATTGCCCACTTAGTCTTCTTAATAATATTTTCTAAAAATAGTGTACTTTATTTTCTCAATAAGAAGGTCATAAAAATAAAAATTAGAAAAAAGAGAAATCTTAGGTAAGATATTTTGCCTTCAAATATTTAGATTTTATTTTTTGTATATGTACAAGAAACTTATGGTTAGAGCTGCCAGAGTCAAGGCATTTCTATCTCACTCTCTTCTCTGAAATCTATCCAAACTACAAAATGCATGAAGTTCAAATAGGAATTTTCTATCTTCAATGAAAGCATGAAAAGCCAACTCAACTTCAAACCCTAATCTATAAATAAGCTGCCAAGAACAGTGATATTGGGACCAATTTGTGGCATGATGCCTAGACTTGATCTCTCTGTGTCTGTGTCTCTATCTGCATTTGCATCTCTAGATGTTAATATACATGAAACCAGATAGCACAGATCTAAAATGTCTATGACCTAAACAGCTGATGATCAATTACTGATCTGAGATAATAAGTTGAAGGAGCTGGATGGCTTATGGGAACCATGTGGGCCTTATTCCACACTGCAGAGTGGCAGAGAGTGAGACCAAACAAGGAACTGACAAATACAAGTTTATAAATGGGAGGGAGTGAAGGGGACAATCTGTCACAACAGCCAATCATGATCCACTAAAGAAACTTGTAAAAATACAAGACCATCAAAAACAAAAGTTTGTGAGAGAATGACTCCATCTGGCCTAAGTTTACTCCCATCCTCACCCCAAATACTCAGAGCACTGAGTGGATCATGGTGTATACATGTGCTCAGCATGGATGGGGTAAGAAAATGTTCAGAGAAATATTTCCTTCCCATCTTATTTTTCAGGAAAGAGCTGATCCTGACAGAACAGCCCTCACGTAAAAATGAATCAAAACCAGAAGAAATCGGCACCCAAACTGGATAAAGATAGCATAATATAAAATGCACAAAGTTATACAACAAATGGAGAGCAAACAAAAGTAGCTATTAGAATTAATGAGAAAATTTTTAAAAAATTATATGTAAATAGTTTCAAAGAAATATTTTAAAACATGGCCCAAGACAAAACATCAAAGAGAAAAGAATTAAAAATTAATAAGACAGGAGTTTAAAAGTAAGCTAAGGCAAGGAAACAGTAAAAAATAAAACAGAATTAAAAAAATGGAAGTAAATATCATCTTACTAACTGCAAGAATTATAACAGACATAACTAAAAACATAAGCTTAGAAAAAAGCATAGAAAAAAGAGTTGAGAAAGGTGAGCCAAGTAAAAGTGGATTCACAGCTACAGTGAGAAGCCAAGACCTTTCACACACCTTGGCCCTCAGTAAGACCCCTGGGACAGCCCAGGTTCTAACAAAGTTTCAAGCATGGCTGAGAATGAGATTATGAACAACATTGCAAGGTTGAAGCTCTAAGTGAAAGGTTGATATAGTGGGATTAAAGAATGCTAGATCCAAAAACTAAATCATCATATAAAGTTCTTAATTTCCTACAGAGCTGATATGATTTTCTCATGTTTCCCAAGCTGTTGGGCAAGGGACAAACTTCAAATTTTACCAATTAGCTTTCTCATCATCTCTCCTGACATGAAGATTTTTCTTTTTTTCAGTTTTAAACAGTCCCTTCTCTTCCCTCTATCATGTTCATTCCTCTCAAGATGCTGTTTTGCTATATGACAGAGCTTGCCATATACTTTTATGGAGGTGGAACAGGGGGCCTGGCATTCACATAGGAATCCCTTTACTGCTCTCTGAGTCTTGGTTTTTCTCTTCAGTGACAGTAGTCTTGGTCTTTTTGGTTAAATTTTGCCCTAAAGCAGTGATACCACACACAGCCCAAGTGTGACGAGGTCAAATTTGTATCCAATACCATTTTTAGACTCCAGAAAGAAAGCCTCTGCCATTGGGCCCTACAATTTTAAAAGTTCCACTCTAGCCTTATTCTAACAGTACCTCTCACCTGGGGTGAGGTATCCTCTGAGCCAACTCAGAATGAAAACCTGGAGCACATGTGCTCATCTTTAGTAACACAGTTCAAGCACCTAGGATCCAGATATTTTTTGTCCAAATGGTGCCTGAGCCCATTTCCAAGCTAGGCATGAGCCTGTTCTCCTGCTGCATCCTTCTAAGAGCAATCTAGACCACTTGTGTATGCACCTGAGACAGATTGACTTTAAAGTGACCCCATGATCAATGCCTCCTGATGTTCTCAATTTGTGTAATTCTCAATCTTCTCCCCTTGAATGTAAGTAGAACCTGTGAGTGTTTCTAAAAAATTGAATATGACAAAGGTAATAGGATGGCACTCCAGTGATTATATGTTATATGGCAAAAGCAATGGTATGTTATATTGCATATGCATATATGTAATATATGATTATGTTATAAAGGACTCGGTCTTGGTAGGCAACTCCTGATAAAGTTTACTCTCCTGTTGCCTTTGAAGAAGCAAACCATAAATGCTATCCCTTTAGGGAAATTAATTCTGCTGATATGCCAAGGGAACATGTAATCAGATCCTTCCCCAGCTAAGCCTCCAAATGAATGTTGCTAGGCTGACACCTTAAATTCAACCTTGCAAGATCTACGCAGAATAGCCAGTTAAGCTATGCCTTAACTCCTAACCCAAAGGTAATATGATAATTATGGGTGTTTTGAGCCACTAAGTTTGTGCTGGATAGAAAACTACTATAGTACCCCCAAGGTCTCAGGGGTGGCATTAAGGAAGGGTGGTTAGGAGGACTGAATGTAATCTGGGTATGTGGGCCGGGTGTCCTCAAGCATTATAGGAGGCTCCATGCAGAATACAAAGGAGCCAGAACGATGAGCAGGAGAGAGTGGAGAGAAAGGCAGGCTGGGCTGGCTTCTCCTACACTGCTTTGGTCTGATACAGAACTCCAAGGAGTGCTACAACTATAAATCTAAATATGACCTTCTTGGTTGTGGTAAAGGTAGGACAATAGAACACATTTCATCTGATAAGTTAACGTTAGTTACAGTTTTTAAATATGGAGACTATGATATGTGGATCTCTCTTTGTACTTGTGTCCTGGGCCACCCCTGCTAACTCATCCCTGTCTTGGAATTGAAGGCTTAGACTCCTGAGGTCCAATTGTAACATCTTTAGATGTTACAACCCGTAGAGTAACCTGCCCTGATGCCCTTGGTCAAATCATTCCAAAGGGTACAGAGACGCAGCCAATTCCCCTGCCCATGCATAGCTTGATAAAATCACATGCTGAAGATAAGGGGGGATTTCTGAGTATTTTAAACATCCAAGGGGAGAGAAAAAAATTAGATGAAGATTTTCTCTCTCTTTCTAACCAGGAATAATTAATATTTTACTGTCACACTGCTTCCACAAATTGGTATAGAATGGGAGGAGATAGGTTTTCTGCAGTATGGTCTCTTCCAAGAGCCTTCAAAAGTCTGCTAGGCAAAAAGTCCTCCTTTATTTTTGGTTTTCTCATCAACCAAGCTCACCTGGTTTCTCCCCCTGGTATTTTAGTTCAGAAAAGGGAGGTTAACACATATTGACACCCTCCCCCTCCCAATTCCAGTCCTTTTTACACATTCTCTCTGGACAGAAGAGCTGGGCTTTCTATTATCTCTATATGATGTCATGAATTATTCAGGCCTATAGTAAAGGAGCATGTCCTTCTCTGATAGGACTGATTTTTGAATGGCATATCAGTTACGGTACTGTTTTTCGATGATCAAAAGTCACCTGTGAAACAAAGGTGAAAAATGACCTCTTTGTTGTAGGAGGGATTTTCCAATCCTGGGGCTATAAACCTTATAGCTAAACTTTGAAGGTATAAGGCTATTAGGGTACATGAAGGAGAAGAAAAACTGGCTTAATACTACCCAAATGAAACAATATAAGCAAAATATTTTCCTGTAACTTTAACAGAAAACTTTTTTTTTAATGTAAGTTTGTATGCTGAGTGTGGTACTGCTAGATGCAATCATTATAACTCACAATCTTAGCTAGCATTCCACCAAAATGTTACGATTTTGAAAGTGAACAGATAAATAACTCTAGGAAATGCCATATTAAATTGCCATGGAAGCAAAGACATCCTGGGGCTGTGTGCACAACAGTAACAATAAAACATGTCTAGCTATTGCAAAAAGAAAAAAATATATATCAGAGTTACACTAAGTGGTCTAAATGGTAACAAAAGAAATACCTAGCAATGCCATGAGATTTAACTGAAGGTGGGAGGTGAAGTGGTGAGGAGCATCCAAAACTATTGTGGATTATTCTCTTATTCCCCTTTTCAAACAGTGTCAGGCAAGATAACGGGAGAGGAAAAAGGAAGAGGCTGAGACATAGGTGAGTGCAAAGAGGTCATTTGTATCTGCAGCTGAGAAATTTGGTTTTGAACATACAGTGTGTTTATTTCAAAGACCAGAGAAATTTAGACATGTCTAATGGCCTCAGTCAGTGCTTATTTGTATATAGAGCTTGTTTGTGGGAGGGTCTATATGCCTCCTTGAACAGAACTCCTTTTGAGGGGGAAGAGAATCAAACACATAGGCTATGCCCAACTACAATGCTCAAGATATGTAGGACTCTCTGTATTTGCTAATTACAAAAACAAACCCCGAGTGCTCTTGCCAAGTGATTGACTAATTCTGGAAGGAGTTTGGGTGGTTGGCAAAGAGTGACCATGAGAACCAAAAGAAGAATTGATGTCTTTTCAGTTCTGCAGAGAATACTGTGTGCATAGATTTGCTATGCTGAGAGCTCCAGAGAAATGGCCACACTCCAGGAGAACAACAATATCCATCCAAGAGTTGTGTCTAGGAGCAACCGAGGTTCTTACCAGGAAGGCAGGGCCGGGAAGTCGAGTGACCTAATTGTGAGCAATGGAGGAAATGTCTGAAGGTCTCATCCAGCTTTTCTAGGAGCACGTTTAATGGCTGCAGGCTCGAGCTTGACAGACGACAGTGGACAGTGGTCCATTTGTTTGTGGACACAACTGAGAAACCACATATGGACCCCAACAGATGTAAAGGGAACCAAAAGCACTGAAAGTCAGGCTGATGCAAAACTCCACAAAATAAGGTACATGAATCGTAATGCATCCCTATTTGTACACCAAGATTAATGTGTCCCAGGAGCATGGGCTAAAAAATCCTACAGATCTTCCATTTGTCAGAATTTTATATATAGCACAACACCATGTGCATAAAGAGATTGCATATGTATATGTTTGTCTATGCATAAAATATCTCTGGAAAAAGACACAAGTAGCTGATAACAGGGGCTGCCTCTGGGGAACTGGGAGGTGGTATGCAAAGGGGAACCTTTTTAACTTTTAACTTTTTAACTTTTCACATGAGTATGACTTTTGAACATTTTTATCATGTACATATTTCTTATTTATAAAACCCCATACAATCTAATTATAAATAGAACAAAACAAGTCTTAGTGTTTTTAAAACCCATTTTTTTTAGGAGATAAAAGATCCAAAATATAATGTCAATAAATGAGAACAGCCAATTCCTTGATTTTTAAATAGTATAGAGGTCCGTATGTGGGTAAATCTATTGTTTCAGAACAGATAACAATGTGACTGTAAAGATTCCAAAAGTCTTATAGGCCAAAATCCATTTCTCCCATTAGTCTTCAGGAATCACCATTAAAAAAAAAAATGATTTGATCTGATTATGAGATAATTTCTTAATGCCTCATTTTTCTTTCCTTCTACCTGCCAGGAAACTCATATAGACAGTGTTAAATTATAGTTCTTGGCAGTTACTTCCCATTTCCTTTCTACCAATTCTTATCTGTACTTATCTTTATGTTTGTACAGCTATTTTACATAGTGGTTTTTATTAACAACCCCAAATATGTTTTGGCAGTAGGGACAGCTTAAAGTTAAATAATCAAAACCAAAAAAACAAAAATAATAATAATAAAGATCAAGTAAAATAATGAACAACCAATACTGAGACAATATATTCAAAAACTCTCAGATAGAATTATATGTGTTAAACTTCCTGGAGTACAATAGGGCAATGCATATCAATTTTCTTTTTAAAAAAAATACATACTCATCTATAATCCAACTTAAGTCATTAGAGAAATCTTGCTCTGAAAGGCATTATTGATCAGTCTTCTGGGCAGGATAAATAACAGGCATATCTAGAACACATATTCAGAGATGTGTTCTTAGAAGTTTGCTTACCTGGGAAGTTATAAATTTGCTTTTAAGAATTCTTGAGAGATACTGAACCAGGCTCAATATTCCAGCAGCATGAGAATAGGACACTCATACTGGAGCTGTCCAGGGTCCAATCTACCTGGTCTTGTGATCTTATATGGTTCTCAGCTGAGGGTGCTTCTGCTCCCCCTTTTCCTCCAGGGACATTTGGTAATTCTAGATACATTTTGGGTTACCAAAACTGGGGAGGAGGGTGATATTGACAATTTATTGGGTAGAGGTGAGGATTGCTACTAATCAACCTATAATTCGCAGGACAGTTTCCCACAACAAAGGATGATCTGCTCCAAAATCCCAGTAGTACCCAGACTGAGAAATTCTAGTCTAAATGTATTGTTCTCTTGGGTTTTGCTGCCTCTCTTGAGGCCTCTCTTGGGCACACCTTCTTCTCTTTGCCCCACTTGATAATTAAGAGAAAGTGGTGGGTCAAGAATGGAAAGGATTCATTTACTTTCCATGCTCTTGGCCACAATGCCACTGTATCTATACTCACGGATATTTTCATAGTCTGAGGAGAAGGCATTGAAATAAGTAGGAAAAAAAAAAAGTTGTTTTGTTTTGTCTTTTTAATTTCATCCTTCTGGATTCCTCCTCTGAGGCAAGAAGTGCACAGCAAATCATTTGCTTGAATAGGGGTACAGATAGAGCAAAATGCAGGGAGATAAAGAAATAGATTAAAAAATACTGTTAACAAAATGTTGTATTACCCCTCCTATATTATAGAAATACTAAAAGCATTGAGTGAGAGAAGGTATGGAGCATCTGACTTCATCTGACATATAAAGAGGCTAAAAATGTAAAAATAGAATAAATGTAGGACAAAGGTATTAGCCTGGAGGCAGGCTGAGGTGATCATGAAGTGGTTGGATAGAATTTGGAAAACCCAAAATCTGGATAATTAAACCCATGGATTTTTTGCAAACCGGTTTTGCTTTAGGTGTTTTCTCCTTATTCAGATGATTTTTTTTTTTTTTAATTAGGGGAGAAGTACTGTTGAAAGTAATTTTTTTCCTGCTTTGTACTTTCCTAGAGATAAGTATGGAAATATGTAAGGAATAATGAAGAAGTAGATATATGGGCCTGACCAATTCTCATATTTGTTAAAGCATTCTCTAAATAATTGTCATTAGAAATACACATTATCTGTTTCCAAAGATCAGGTAAAAATAGATATGAAACAGAACATGAACAGATGTTGAAATTCTAAAATATTAGCAGTACACATTCACTAATCTTCACCTATTTCATCTCTTTCAAAATTTAATTTAAAATGATAGACAAATATTTAAGAGCACTTTGACATTTGCTTTTTCATATAATATACATCTTATTACAGGTAATGATAATCTTTTAGTGCTACTTGTTAGAAAATGAAGTTTCATTGATGTAAAAAGTGATAGATTCTTGAAGGGTAGCAGAATATGCCGCCCCCAAAATATGCCTCTTTGACATAAGGACTATTTTGAGCTGATTATTTTGAAAACAGCAGGCGAAAGAGAAGCTCTGAAAACAGAAGTTACCCTTCAGTAAAGGAAATCTGCATTTATAAAGTTATCTCCCTTTCTGTACCAGATAGAGAATAACTCTAAGTTACAAGAAACTCTTGTCAACAGAGAAGGTACGGACTTAAATTTGCATAACAAATCTTACCTTTGCTACTCCTAGTAACCTCTCATAACTGGCCTCCCCTTTCCCCTCCCACAGAAACATCTTTTCTTTCCATTTGTGTTTAACTAAAGATGGTATTTAAGCTGGTGATTTAGGCTGCCCCAAAGGGTTACTCATTTTTCCCTGTATTTCTCCCATGTATACAAGAGGTATATATGTTAATAAATTTCTGGGGTTTTTGTTGTTGTTGTTGTTAATCTTTTACAGGAGTCTTAGCTAAAACGTCAGAAGAGAAGGAAAATTATTTTTCCTCCCTAACACTCTAAAAAACAACAAGAAGAAAACAACACACTGCCTGATTTTAACATTTTCTCCTCCTAAGGAAAACTTTTTACAGTAAGAAAATATATTCTAGATACTGGTACAAAGAGAAATGGTCATTAATGTAAAAAGACAAAGGAAAGAAGGGTTACAGTGTTTATAAATATCTTGTTGTAACTTCCTTTATCTCAATTACACAGATACTAGCTTTGCAAAATGTGCTAGTATGTTGGACCTGGAACCACTGGCTTCACAGAAAACCATGACTACTTCAACTATGTTCTTCCTCTTCCATGTCCTAATACCTCCTCCCCCCAAAAAAGGGGTGAGAGGGCTTGCTTTCTTTTAAGAGAGGACTTTCCAGGCAACTGTGTAGATAGGTTCCTATCCCTATGTATTTTTTTTTCTGACACCACAGTATGGGGACAGAATAAAAATATAACCTCAATTTTCATTTTCTTTGGGAGCAGTGTTTTACTCCTGTTTTTTGAAATAGATTCTTTTAAATGCCCTTTTAAATCTTTAACTACTTTCTAAACTACTAGTTTCTCAGAGATGGGTCCTAAACCCTCATCATTTTTTAAGCACCATACTTTCTCTAGAAGAGCTCAACATTAACATCCAAATGTGCACAACTTTCAAATTAGATCTCAATTTCATTAAGCAAAGTTTCTGATACTTGTGCTTGCACTTCATCAGGTTACCTCAAGAGGGTGGTGAGGCTGTTAGTTTGCATAGACTGCAGGTAGAGTATATAATTCCCTCTCCATAATGAAATGTGTCCAGAATTTAAACAGGATTCAGGAAATACATTTTTATAATTCTAATAACAAAATCAGATTTGGTTTCTATAAGAATAAAAGAAATACTCATAGGAGAAAGACTATAGAAAATCAACAATGCAGGAACTTAACAATGCTTACCCCTAACTTAATGACTTCAAAGGTAAGTAATAGACATTTCTTTCTACTATCAGTAAATTTAGTGACTTACAAGAAGCTTTAGGTTTTGAATTCAACACAAAGCTAGAAGCATAAGGTTTTTCTAGCTCTTATACTTGATGTTTAGTCTTCCTGTAGACTTATTTTCATCTTTATATTAAAAAGAAAAAAAAATGCCTTCGTGTTATTGCTGCATGCCAATTCTACGTAGCGCAGACCTAACAGAATCATGATGGATTTGCTCCATAAAGAACTACAAGACACTGATAGTAAGGAGAATCCAACAGGCCAAGATGGAATGGATTCCCATCTCTGTGCTCTTGGCTACATTTTCCCTTCCTGCTAGTTGAATTTAAGTTTGCAGTATTGAGACACATGACCTAATGATAAACTAAATTCTGAAATCAGAAGACCTAGGTTTTCTCCAGAGCCACAGAAACATTGTCCCAAGTCTGCCACATGCACCATGAGATCTGATACTAGGCCTGCCTCATTCACTAGTGACTTTTCACAGCACTATGACCCCATCCCTAGCACCTAGTAAATAACAGTCAGTGTGTGCTTACCAATACCGCTGACTAACTAAATGATTAAACTTGTCATCCCTACACCACAGTTTCTTCATCTGTAAAAAGGGAAAAAATATCATCTAACTCAGAAGAGTTAACATGAGGATCAAAGGAGATAATGCGTGTTTTTATGGTTTGGGTTTTTTGTTTTATTTTTTATTTTATTTTTTTCAGAGACAGAGAGAGAGAGAATGCACACGAGCCAGTGGGGTGGGGGGGCGGGGGGGTTGCAGGGCAGAGGGAGAGGGAGAGAGAGAATCTTAAGCAGGCTCCATGCCCAGTGCTGAGCCTGATGTGGGGCTCAATCTCATGACCCTGAGATCAAGACCTAAGCCCAAATCAAGAGCAAGACGCTCAACCGACTGAGCCACGCAAGCACCCAATGTTATCATGGTTTTTAAACTCTCAAGTGTTATGCCAAATTAGTTGAAGTTATTCTTACTATTTATTAAAACAGCTAGACTCAACAACAACATCATCATGCTAGAGCTAAAAGCTTTATAACTAATTACGCTTTGTTTTCTGTCCTCCATCCACCCCTGGCATATACCAAGCCTGAATAAATTCAGCCATCAAGGGCTGTGTCTGCCTCTGCAAACAAAGAAAATCAAACAACTCAGCTGATGAGCGTCCTAGTTCTAACCATATCTGGTATTATCACATAGGATAGGTCAGACTACAATAAGAAACAGCCACAGAAGTTTATATAGCTTAAAGCAAAGGTATACTACTTCTTCACACTACAGTTCATGGTGCTAGGCTGGGGATTCTCCTCCATGACAAACTCGTGACCCAGCATGACAAAGTAGCCACTATTTGGATTATTTGTTAATTGTTGTGACAAAGGAAAAGAGTTCTGGAAGGTTTTCCACTAGCAATTAAATCTTCCTTCCAGCAGTAACACTGGGCTCCTCTGTTAATCAATTCATTGGCTGGAAATAGTTCCATGGGGGATAGAAGATGAAAGCTGGCCATGAACTCAGAGGCTGAAGAGCTGGAAATATAAGGTAAACAACATCTGGACCCTCAAAGAGTCCCCCAAATCCTACCTGTCCCAATCTTTTCCCTTTTACTTTTTTGCAACAGCCATTTGCAACCCTCTTTTTTCTTCAAATTTCCTATTAATCATTCTCTAGTCTCTAAAGATGTTCTCTCCATCTACTTCATGGAGAAATGGAAGTTATCAGCCCCTCTGGGGTGCTAAGCTCTGTGAGGACAGGGACGATCATGGTCTTCTTTGCAGTTACATGCTTTCTGCTTAACATGGTGCCAGCACATAAAAGTTGTCAAGTAACTACTATACAAATCTTTCCCTATAAATATCAGGTCTTTCCTATTGATATCTGGAGTAAGCAAAAAGTAGCCCTATTATGATGTCTCGAATTTGTGTTACTACATACAAGGGCCAAAAAGAATGTTTGCAGATGTGACTCAATTAAAGATCTTGAGCTGGGAAGATTATCCTGGGTTGTTTGGCTGGGCACTAAATGCAATATATGCATCTTTATAAGAAGGAGGCAAAGTGAGATTTGACACAGAGAAGACTATGTGAAAATGGAGTGGAGAGAGATCTGAAGAGCCTAGACTTGAATATTGGAGCATGGTAGCCAGGAGCCAAGAAATGGCAACAGCGACCAGAAGCCAGAAGAGGCAAGGGATGGATTATTCCCTAGGGCCTCTGGAATCATTATGGCCATTCTGACACCTTGATTTTGGCCCAGTGATGCTTTGGCTTCTAGAACTGAGAAGAAATGCCACTGAGTTTGTGGTCTTTCATCATGAGAAACTAATACATATCAGATTTATGTAGGATTTATATTTTCTAGAATGTGTGCATTGGGCAAAACATTCCTATATTTGAAAAGGCTTAATATTAACATAGAAACTAAAAAATTAGTTGTGATTTTTATTGACATGGGTTTGCTACATTTCATAAAGTTATAGTACTTGCAGTACTGTTTTACTTCCTTGAAAAGAGTTACTTTAGGGTGGGGTTTTTAAAATATTGAAATTATACTCAGCATATAGTTGACTGTCTCCCAGATTTGGATAGTTTAAAATATATTCATTACAACTGCTATAGTTTGTGGAGGTAAAATTGCATATGGTTCAATTTTAGTAGTCATGGTAGCAACGAGGCTTAGCAAAATTATGTGTTTGTCTATTGGGTCTGCTGCCATCTCTCCATTCTTTCTTTTTGCACATTAATAATGTGCTATATTTATTTTGCTTCTCCATCAGTTCCTAATTCACTTTTCTTCAAAATATCCAAAATCTAATAGCCCTTACTTACATATATTGGCATTGCTACAATAGAAATTCAATCCCTTGAAAATATAAGGAATGAATATAACCATACAGAAATCTTTGAGTTGCTCTTTAGGACTCAGGCTTACCTTTAGAACTCATATCTATTCCAGATATGAAAGCAAATGAGGCTTTCACATGAAAATGACAAACTAGTCTTTTTTTTTTTTTAAGATTTTATTTATTTATTTGATAGAGAGAGAGCACAAGCAGGGGTGGGGAGCGGCAGAGGGAGAGGGAGAAGCAGACTCCCCACTGAGCAGGGAGCCCAACATGGGTCTCCATTCCAAGACCCTGGGATCATAACCTGAGCCAAAGGCAGACGCTTTAACCTTTAACACTGACTGAGCCACCCAGGCACCCCAAACTACAAAGTCTTCATGAAAACAAAGTCTTCGTGAAAGCTAGAATACCTAAGCACAATTTAGAGAACTGTTGGAATGGGCTCTGTGAGGGAATTAAAACTCTTTCTTACACATCTGCATACTTGCCCAGTTATCTAAGCAGGGATTTTAAACTCTCAAGGTATATATATATCTACAATTTTCCATTAGCATATAGTAATATTTACCTTTTAGGCAAATTACTTAATGTAGAATTCCAATGTATGTCCATTTGTGCTTTATTTCATTACAATTTGATTTTTAGAAAATAAACCCTACCACGATAGATTGCTGGAAAAAATTTAACCAACACAATGCCTCTTTGTAATAATTGGGTGCAATTGTAAGCTACTTCATAAAGTAATAAGAAAATAATTCACTGTGATATTTTGTTGGTCTATAAGAGTTCTAGTGCCATTTCTGGGATGGTTTTGCTTACACTCCAAGGGTCATCAATACAATGGGAGTTTATAGCTCGCTCTCCTCTTTCCCGGTGTTCCCCATACCAGCAGCACAGAGATAATGCTTTTGTTTCTATTTAGATTGTAAATCCCTCATGCATTCCAAATATTAATCAGTGTTTATTTCACTTCTGAATCCTCCCTTTTCTTCCCCATCCTGCCCTCTATAGTTTTCACTGGCTACATAATGAGACACAGCTGATGCTGTTTATTCCTGTTGGGATATTTTTAACATCAGACTTTTTCTCTGTACATTCAGCTTCACCCACTCTCATTTGAATCTAAGCCCTATTTCTCTTTGACTTGCCCCTCAGGAAGTCTCGTCTGTGCACAAAACACCCTTTGAAGTGAAAGAGAGCTTCCCTCTTCAATGGTCTTCCTTATCCAGGATGCCAGGAAAGAACAGATTCCTCCCAAACAACTGAATGTAGGGGTTGTGCCTTCTGTGTTTGACAGGATCCCCATGTCCCCACTTCTTCCAGAATGTAAAGTGGGGCCAGCCGGCTCTACCACCCACACGGGTGTTTCTTAAATGTTAAGTGAATGGATGAATGAAACCTAATGTGAGACTATAAGAAAAAAAAAAAAAAACCCTACAAAACTAAAAGTTAATTCACATTTTCCAGTTATATCAAAAGCAGTCTGTCTCTGATAATATATGGAGGCATTTAGCAAAAAGAAGTAACTGCAGATGGAACCAGTAAGTGATCCCAGAAGAGCAACAGACTTCAAACAAAAGGGATCCATTGCATTCTTATTGTATCTGTATTTACCAAGAGAGCAAGACCCTTGCTTTATTTGGAAACATGTTTAATTCTACTAGAATTTTTAATGTGCTGTAAGTCAGCAAAAATTTGTATCACAGAAAAGCTATAGCGAACCAGGAAAAATAAAAGGTGAGAGTGGGTGGTTGGTAAAAATAAAATGATGGACTATTTAGCTCAAATTTGTAACTACTACTTAGTTTTTTTTTTTCCACATTTTTATTATCACAGCATTGCAACACTTTTTAAATGTTTAGGAAGCAAATATTACTTTTTTTTTGCAAGTATTATCAAGAAAAAGATTCTAGACATCATAACATCTCAAAAAGTATTGATAAAATGACAAGCTAAAAATACAAGATGGCATGGAAATGAAGGAAGAAACAAAGAAACAATGTATTTGAATATATCACTTGAGGAATGGAGGCTTTATTGCTCCAAACTGGAAGAACTGAAAGGAAAAACAGAACTTCATCGATGACATTCACCTGTACCTTTCAGAGTATGCATGGTGAAACCAGAATAATGGAGACAACCAAAAACTGGCTATTGTTACAAAAACATCATCAGCAAGTCAAAATGCTCAACTTTTACCATGATAACATTGATGTAAAAATACGAAGATGGGGCGCCTGGGGGCTCAGTTGGTTGAGCGACTGCCTTCGGCTCAGGTCATGATCCTGGAGTCCCTGGATCGAGTCCCGCATCCGGCTCCCTGCTCGGCGAGGAGCCTGCTTCTCCCTCTAACCCTCCCCCCTCTCATGTACTTTCTCGCTCTCTCAAATAAATAAATAAATCTTTAAAAAAAAAAAATACGAAGATGTTTCCCAAAACCAAAGCAAATCTATGAGCAGAGCAGGGGGGCAAAATCTAGAGGTGGTGATGGTTCACACATAGAATGCACACAAAAAGCATTCAGATCCTAGAATCCTCCTCTCCCACCCGTCTTTGTCACAGTATCTAATTGATGTTATCATGAGAACTTCAGAGGCAAAAGGGCAGTTCGCCCTAATGGTTCATTTTAGGAAATGTCACACGTTTCTTTCCCAAGGTGAATAACATGATAGAGTGATGGATGCCTTAACGGAAGAGAACTGTAAGACATGCCAACTCTGTCCCTGCATGCCTGCACTCCTCACTTCGCAGAGTGTCCATGGCCTGACCAAGAGAAGTAGTGAGTCACTTCCATGCCCCAACAGTTGGACAGGGAGAAAAAACACCCATATAGTTAAAAAAGTAAGCCTCAAACCTTTTTGATTCTAACAAAGCTGCTTCCTATTTCCAGATGGGAATCTCATTCGACTGGATTCATGTGGTTCTCTCAGGAGCGTTCTAATTTCTGCAACCCCACCATGTATAGAGGTATTCCTATGTCTTTCCCCAGTGATGATCTCCATCTTTTAGGAGTAATCCCTCCCAAATCTGGCTTCCCTTTGATAGCCCTCCTGTCCCATGAGAGCCATTATGAGCCAGACTTTAAAGCCATTTTTTGTCACCCCAAATGTATTACCCATCCTTTAAGGCCTAATACTTCCTCCAGAGACCAATCCATATCTTCCAGCTGTCCCTGACACCATCACCACTGAGCTTGCCAGGATTTGGCAACTTTTCCCTGTCCCCATTTATGGCATTTACAACTTTTAACTTAGACTAGAGATAGGTGCATAAGAATTCTTTCCCCCCACCAAACCATAAGCTTCTTAAAAGAGAATCAGTGAGTAATTCACTTTTATATGAAATTTATCAATAAATGAATAAATGAATGGAGAAATACATATTCCTTTCACTGTGTGTGCAGAGACATGGTACCAATGAGCAGTACTCAATCCTAGGTCTATTAAAGATACAGCTGTCCTCAGCTTGGCCTAGTCACTTCTAGTGACTAGTTAACAAGTCACACTAGACACACTAGTTAATAAATGTTTCATTAATGGAAGATCTGATTCCCTTGACATGAAAATACCTAAATTTTTGCATGGCCTACAAGAGCCTGCAAGTTCGGCTGCAGATTTACTTTCTCTCCCTTTGCATCTTTTGACTTTTCCCCTTTACCTTCCAACTTCTATATCCACTGGCTTTATCTTTTAATCCCCAAATACACCAAAGAGCTCTTGAAAAATGCTATTCCTTCTTCCTGAAAAATAATACCCACTTTGAATTCCTGTTGTTCCTCTGTTTAACTCTTATCATCCTTCAGATATCATCTATCACTACCTCAGGAAAGCCTTCCCTGACCCTTTGATCTCAGTTTCTTTTTAAACACACACAAAATTGTATTCCATTCCTTAAGAGCACTTTTGATACTAATGACATATTACATAGAGTCCACATGATGATTATTTGCTGAACATCTGATACCTATATCATAAGCTCCCAGATAAGAAGGCCCAGTTCTGGCTTTGCTTACCAATTCTATCTCTAGCATCTTGCAGTAACCTAGCAGACAAATGACACCCAATAAATGTTTGTTGAAAAAAAAATGGACACATGTACACTTTGTACCATAAATGTTGACTGTACCTCTAGGGTGACACATTTCAGTATCATGGTTTTTGCCTCTTCAGACTTGTCTAGGTTTGAATTCATGCTCTTCTATTAACTTGGAAAATCAATTATTCTGACTCTCAATTGGCTCAACTGAAAAAATGAGAATAATAATGTCATTTGATGTATATACAAAGGTGTGTGATATTTATTGAAAATAGAGGATGTTTAATAAAACAATAGCTTATTTGACTCCATGTCAATCAATTACCAGGATTGAAAGAGAAGATCTTTAAGTATATAGACTTCATAGTCAAAAGACATTGGGTGTATTTGCTTTCATTCATTTAACAGAGAAGTAACAGTGAGAGTTAGACCACGTAAGGCTTTGTAAATAGTGAAAACAAATTTGGATTTTACTCTGAGCACAATGGGAAGATATTAAAGAACTTTCTTAAGCAAGCTTTCTACTACCAGACTTAGTTCTAGAACATGGGAAAGGCAATAAGATGCACAAGCTTTGGGGGCATTACACTTCTTAGGACAGAAACAAAGAATCTAGAATGTGTTACTCAGTTCAACCATTGTTAGATTAAATCTTTAATAGGAAAGAATAGGAAAATTTGGCTTTAAAGATACCATTTGCAAAAATTTCCTTAAAGTTCCCCAAAGAGCTAGGACAAGGCTAGGCCATTGGTGTTAACAGTTAAACACTTCCACTTTCCAGGTTACCAAGGGAAAAGCATACACATTTATTTAAGTTTTCTGTGACACAGGAGGTTTCATAAGGAAATAAAGACCCCCTCCCCAACAAAAACAGTTAGACCTATGTACTTTTATGCTGGGTTTGATGAAAAGTGCAAAGAGGAATATGTGGTGGAGGATTATGATAGGTTAAGAAGTATAAGGTAATTTTAACATACTAAGGGAAGCTTAGCAAGGCCTTTTAGGATTCTTCTTAGCATCCTTTTGTCTTCAGAAATAAGACTGTTCTTTTCCTCTGGATATAGGGATGGCATTTTTCACATGAAGCTTTTAATGGTCTATTTTAGGGAAGAAGAGTGAGGAGGGGAGAAGGTCAGAGTGACCATCTGCTTCTGCCATTTTCTCAGACTTCTTTAGCTTAAATATTCAATATATCAAAGTACCATTTTTTTCAGATTAGCATGTCCTGAATCCCATCAATATTGGTTGTTGAAACTAAAAATGAGTAAGGTATATACCTATTACATATTCTTTAACCATCTCTAAAGTCAATTGAATGACCCCTCTCTCCATAAAGTCTAACTTATTTCCCTAGGCTCATGTTTGAATAACATTAATTTCCATAAACTCTCAAACTGCTAGTTCATATTCAAACACTTTTCCCATTGAAATAAAATTAAGGTTAAGTAATTTGTAAGGGAAGATTAAAGGTATTAAATATGTAAAGTAGAGCTAAGTACCAAACAAGCCACGAGATAATGATTGTCTACAAGTATTTGAAGGTGTAAACATCAAAAAGACTAAAAAGCATTTCACATAGAACAAGATTTTGGTAAAATTAAGAACCTAGCATAATACTGACAGGATCTGGACTATGAATAAGATTTCACGGAGCAGAACTACTTTTGGAAATCAAATTGTAAATTCTTCTTCCCTAGTTAAGATAGGACACAAAAATGCTTTTTGCATGTAGAAGGCCCTGAGAAAACTAAGATCAATAAGTATTCATTAATAGTTCCCCATGATTTGACAAAAAGCCATTCCTTTCCCTTATGATCAGGGATTCTCCTCACTACTGTTGTTCTCAATGACTCATGAGTCCTCTTAATAGCCTCAGAGGTAAAAAATCACATCAAATAAAACAGCCCTGTACTCTGTACTCGTCTTGCCAGTAATGCATGTGGATACCAAATTTCCACCATGAACAGAGAGGCAGCCTAACCACACTGAAAATGTTTGGCCCTCTCCCAACACCATATTTTTATTAAAATCAGTCAGGAATGGGACGTGGGATAGCTCCATGTCTAGATACCTAATGTACAAAAGAGCAATTACATTTCTTATGATGTCAAAATACTTAGTGATCTTATAGTAGTTGCGCTTTATTTATACCAAAATCCCTTCTAATAACAAATGAGTGATAAAATTTGAATTTAAAACAAAATCAGTTTTTTTCTATAATGTTTTATGGATTAGTGCATCTTACCCTTCATCTTATAGACTACCTGTACATGAGGTTACTCCCACATATAATATTGATCAAAAATCTGATGGGATTACATCAAAAACCAAAGCTTCTGCACAGCAGAGGAAATCATCAACAAAATGAAAAGGCAACCTATAGGATGGGAGAAAATATTTGCAAATCATATAACTGATAAGGGGTTAATATCCAAAGTATAAAGAACTCATACAATTCAATAGCAAAAACAAAACAAAACAAAATCTGATTAAGAAATGGGCAGAGGGTCCGAATAGACATTTTTCCAAAAAAGACATACACGGGCCAACAGGTACATAAAAAGGTGTTCAACATAACTAATCAGGAAAATGCAAATCAAAACAACAATGAGATATCACGTCAAACCTGTTGGTAGGTCCATCATCAAAAAGACAAGAAATGGCAAGTGTTGGCAAGATTGTGGAGAAAAGCGACCCCTTGTGCATTATTGGTGGGAATTTAAATTGGTGCAGCTATTATGGAAAGCAGTATGAATGTTCCTTAAAAACAGAACTATCATATGATCCAACAATTCCACTTGTAGGTATTTATCTGAAGGAAATGAAAACACTACCTCTAAAAGATATATGCACCCTCATGTTCACTGTGGCATTGTTTACAATAGCCAAGACATGAAAACAATCTAAGTGTCCACTGATGGATAAATAAATATAATGTGGTGTGTTTGTGTGTGTGTATAATATCATTCAGTCACAAAAGAAGAGGAAATTTTTACCGATTGTAACAATATGGGTGGACCTTAATTGCATTATGCCAAGTGAAACAAATCAGAGAAAGACAAATATCATACGGTCTTGCTTATATGTAGAATTTAAAGAAAGAGAAAAAAAGAAAGAGGAAGAAAGAAAAAGAAAGGGAGAGAGGGAGAGAGGAAAGAAGGGAAGGAGGGAGGGAGGGAGGATGGAAGGGAGGAAGGAAGGAAGGAAGGAAGGAAGGAAGGAAGGAAGGAAGGAAGGAAGGAAGGAAGGGAGAGTTACAGAGAACAGATTGGTACTTGCCAGAGGTTAGGGATGGTAATGGTGGGTAAAAATGGGTGAAGGTGGTTAAAAGGTACAGACTTCTAGTTATAAAATAAATAAGTCCTGGGAAGGAATGTACAACATGGTGACTATAGTTAATAATATAATACTGTATTATATATTTGAAAGTTGATAACATTTCTCATCATAAGAAAAAATGTGTAACAATATGTGGTGATAGATATTAAGTACACTTGTAATAATTTCACAATACACACATGTATCAAATCATTATGTTGTATATCTAAACTAATGTCAATTATTTCTCAAAAAAAAATCTAGTAATCTTATAAAAGACAGTATTCAAGCATGACTTGTTTGAAGTGATACCATCCTGGTACTCTCTGACTCTGCTTATTTCTCAGGGATCACAAATAATCTGAGATTGAATTTACTCATACTCAGAGAAACAGATGAATGAACTTGTCTTAGAGCTCTAGAGTCTTCCCCCAAAGCATGAAGATAACTGTAAAATTCTCCCTATTCTTGAATAAGTATGAAAATAAAGATATATTGCCTAAATGAAGTTTTCAAAAGCCCAAATTAGATACCCAGATTCCTGAGGAACAACAGGGCAGGATCGAATACTGTATCAAATCTGTACAGAAATGAAGGTGAAGTGAAAAGTGCAATGAGTTCCTAGATTAACAAACCGCCGTCCTCAACCATGTACAACAGCCTAATTCCCACACCAGAAAATTCTCAGTGTAGGCAATGATAAATAAAATTAGAGTGCCCTTGGAAACATTCTGAACATGTTGGAAAAATCTCAAAAATTAGAGCAAGTGATTTTTCTTAATCTTTGAAGAATAATATGTAAATTGCCTCGTTTATCCATTTCACGTTAGATATGCTGATATAGCCTTCAAAAAACTTTTCCAACCATGAGAAAAATCTCAATTCTGTTACTCTTGAATTTTTCATATAGGCTTCCATTGCATAAGGCTAGAGGTTTGTTAACAGTTTTCTGAAGTAAAAATGCAAATTTAAAACCTAAGTTTTTATTGTTTCCCCTTCTTGCTTGCTTTAGGAAATAAATGTGATGTTCTTCCACTGAGAAGTTAACAAGTATTTTAAGAGGCTACCTAAAACAAACAAACAAAGAAACTAAAGAAACCAATATGCAGCTGTAATGGTTTTGAAGACTGTTGAATGTCAGGCCAAGAAAAAAAAAATGTGATTATTTTGGAGTACCTATAGTATTTTTCAGGAGCAATCTCAACCAATTTGACAGGTAAAAACCTACCTAAAATCATGTTGGTACTCATTAGATAATCATATTTATGAAACAGCCTCTGATTCGGAGATTAGTGATGTATATGATTAAGATCATCTCAAAGATTTAGTGGAAAATTTTGATGAACGCTGGGATATCCCATGAAATCTCTAAAGTTTTTCAGCATTTCAATCAGCGATTCTTTTCTGAAAGTTCTTATAAGTGCAGGAGTCTAAAGACATCAAGGTTTTAGTTGAAAAGTTGTCACTACTTATTCTGGGCTCAATTATTTTCTCTTGGGATTTTACAATTTTGTTTTGTTTTTAAGCAATGAGTTGTAAGTTATACATATCCACTGAGCACACGATCCTTTTCAGCTGTGTAGAGTGCAGCCACGTGACCTATGGTCTGCAGCGGACAGACAGAAAACCTTTCCTTCGTCTTCTGAGCAACACTGTCTTGTGTGTCCTGCTCGCTTTTTCAATTATATTCTCCAAAGTAAACACACAATTTCTGAGTCACAGTAGTTTCTGTTTGGTACATTTGGACAATTTTTTGAAGTTATTTGTTTTCCTGGATAATATCATATGTGCCCATTTAATTGGGCTCTGTTTATAAAAATAAACCTTCTTGCAAAAGGCCAAGGGAATTCAAGGGCTTATAATTCTCATATGGATGGAACTCACATGCCTTCTCTGATCAAGAGACTCACTCCAGCTCACAAAGGCCTGCTGACTCAGACACTCTTCCTTTCCTTTTCTTCTCCCCCACCTCCACCTGCTCTACCACAAAATGGAACAACATACGTGCAGGTTCTCAGGTCTAAGGGCACATACAAATGGTTCTTACTTACGCACTGACAGTTTATACGAGATACCTTTATTAATGGGTTATTATGAGCTGTTCTTTTACTTATAAAGCTACAACTGCTCATTTTAGAGAATCTGTCTCTATGGTCAAGACCCCTAAGTAAAAATGTATTGGCCTTGAGACTTACACTTTACACAACAGAAATAATTTCATGTAAGCAAAAGGGAGCCAAATTAAAGATCAGAAGTTTCCTTAAGAGTAAAAAGAGGAGTAGAAAGAATTTGCAACACATTAGAGAAGGAGAAGGAGCAGAACATTAAGAGCAGGTGGAGTATGGTTAGCAAATAGAAAGACTACACTAACTTCAGAGACAACTGGGGGAGTGTTGTTACATTTTTAATATATTTGAATCTCCGGTATTGTTGGAACACTAGAAATAAGCACTTTCCCCAGAAGGGGAAGCCAGTAGTTTATGTAAACAACAAAATAGCAAAAGAGTGGTTAACCTATCATCAACAGACTGACAGACTGTATACTGCAGGATTCTAACTTTAACAGTATCTACATGTATTAGGTATTATTTGTAGAGTTCAGTAAATCAAAGCAGCAAAGAAACCAACTGCTCTTTAGTGGTATTCAAGTAGACCAGAAGAGAAAAGCAGGGCGATTACTCTCAGACTAAAAAGGGTCAGATCAATAAATGAATCATGTATTCTCCTGAGTGGGGACAGAGAGGAGTGAATAGTTTTGAGACCTTTTTAGAAATAGATGGTAATGAAACTCTGTGTGTCCAGGAATCCAGGATGACTCCTAGGTATTTGGCTTGAACTACTGTGTAGATGCTATGAGCATTTGCTGATCTGGGGATAAGGCAGTAAAATCAAGAGCTCCGTTGTGAACATTCTGAATTTTAAATGTCAAATAGATATTTATTGGAGATGTCAAGTAACATGACATTTGTTGCTCTAAGGAGGGGTAAGGATGACAGAGATTCCAGAGTAATCAACAAACAAAAAAATTTAAAACGATCGGAACGAATGAGATCACAGAGGACAAGTTTAAAGAGACACGACATTGTCCTTTCAGCATTTGAAGATAGGATAAGAAATAAAGAGCCACTGAAGAAGAGGTAGGCAGAAAAAGGAGACCATGGTGGCATAAAAGCAAATAATAGGGAGGCTTTTTTTTATTTTATTTCCAGGAGGAAATGATCAATTGTATCAAACACTGCTGAGACATTGATTATGATGAAGACAAGACATAAAGGTTATTGCTGACCCAGAGGCTTCCGTGGAGTTTTAGGGAAGAAATCAAGACCTGAAGGATGTGGAAAATAAATGACTGGTTATAAAGTAGGGAAATAAGGGTAAAAATCTCATTCAGGGAGTTTGTGAAGGCTGCAAAACAAATGCACCAGCAATCAGAGATGATAGGAAGTAAAGGAAACTTTTAAGAAGGGAGATATTAAAGCATAGTATGGGAATATAGTGTGAAAATACAAAGGAATTACTCTGCTATTTCCAAATTTTTTTATGAATATTCCACATGAGACAGTGTGAATTCGGCTGTAGCTGACTGAAAAAGAAATAAATATATTTCCAAGCTAGGCCCATCGAATTGCCACTCTGAAAAGCTGGAAGTGGGATAAAAATAGCTACGTGGGAATCCGTGAGGCTTGAGTGTGTTTCCTATCCTCATATTGCAGTAGTGTAGTCTTCTTCCATATCCCTCTGTTTTGTTTAAATGAATTGAATTCTTCTGTAAAATTCAAAGATCACTAGGAACATGGAGCTAAACATTATCAAAATTTTCAAAATCTATAATATGTTCTTTTACATTATGAACCTGCAATGAAAAGACAAAACTAGTGTTTCCCAATATATTTGGCCATAAAATAATTTTTGAAGAGTATTCCAGGGGACTGACTAGTGATCATATGAAAACAACTTACAGTATCTAGTTTTTACTTTTTTCTCAAATTACTTGTAGGTTCACCTCTATACTTCTGGGTTTGCTTCCTTCTGTTTATACTTTACACTTTTATTCACCTTCCATCTATTTCATCCAAATTCCGTATTCAGCCTTTACTTTTTCACTAATTATTTCCCTGATCCCCTCTGAATCTTTGGGAGACAGAAATCACTCAGATTCACTCCTGAGGTAAAAATTTCATGGTCTTCCACAAGCCTTCTCACGTTCTGGAAAGTGTTGCCTCAAAATACTCATACCAATTTTTGAAATCTAAGTAGTAACAATATATTTTCTTTCATATATAATGGAAGAAATTATAACAGAAAATAGTAACCATCTAAATCAATACTACTACTTCTAGTTTTCTTGAATCAGAGACTATACATCCTCTATTACAGAACCTCAAAATGCTTTATTTTCATAGCTTCCAGAAGCTTGGGATGCTATAAATACAGTGCATGCCAAATGCTAATTTCTTTTAACTGTGAGGTGGTATTTGGCTTTGTACTGCCTAGCGGCATGTTTCCATTTTAATGACGTTTGAATTTAGCATAAGGATTGGATTGTCCTTCAAATCCACTACATTGAAATTCCACCTGCTTACCCACATCTCTTACTAAAAATTAAAACTCAACGCTCATGGTTAGGAAAAAACAGTTAAGAACTTCCTAAGCATACTTTTCAGGGCTTGTATTTATATCAAACACTTGTGGCAATGACACATGCTTTGCATTTCAAATCAGAAAGCCTAGCTAATATACACTTTCATGCATTTATAGCTTTAATCAAGACAGGAACCACTTGCTTTTCACATGGCGATTAAAGTACAGAAACAATTCAGGATTTTGCTAAACAGCTCCCTGTAGTTTATTAAAGTTTACCCTCTATTTTTTGTGAGAAGGAGCTATTTTTCCTCCTCCAAGCTCGATGATCTCCCCAGAGAGTGGAAATGAGCATCTGTTGAGGAACAGAACTGAAGGTGAAGCCCCTGGGAACAGGAATGTGAGACAAGGTAAATGGGAACCAACTCTGGGAGCAGCAGGAAAGCTTTCATGCAGAAAGCTCAGCCCCATCATCAGCCGCAGCTACCACGGAAGGTTTTGAGAGCTCACTGAACTGATTAGGAGTTAGTACATTCAGTCCCTACAGAAAAGGGAAAAAGTGGTGAGCAAGGCACAGGAAATATACAGAATGTAAGAGGGAAGAGGATAAGGGAGGAAACAGAGAAGAGTGAGAAAAGAGGAGCAAGTGAAGAAGAAATTAACAAGAGAATAAGGAGATTTCTAAGCCAATCTCACTATGGGATAATTGGGAAAAATGGTTACCCGATAACAATCTTAATGGACATTTTGGATTTTACATGGCTAATTTGACTACACTGTATCCAGATGGCTAATTGTCTACACTAGATTTAATGATTTTTAGGAGGATCAGTGGTCCATCTAGGTGTATGTTAAGATGATAATTTACTTATTTTAGGAATGGGAAGTATTTTCAGTTGTTTTAGAGAACTGTGGGTGTATTAAGAGAAATAAATCTGTATTTTACAAGTGCATACATGTATGTATGTACATACACGCACATGAGGGTCTCTGACAGAAGTACAATGTGCATACAAGATTCTTTGCCCTTCAAAAAATGGTTAGCTACGCTAAAAAAAATATTGACAAATATTCTGACATTTGGATTTTCATTCATGCAATTCTTAAATGAAGTCTTTGAAGTTGATATTTGCTCTCTTCTTATCTAAAACAGACTGTTTTTACAATAGCTGTCTGCCCTCCTTCATTAACATCCAATTCAGTAAAAAATGTATTTGAATGTATTTTAGAAGTTTCAAAATTAAAATAGTTTCTGAATTTTTAAAATTATGCTTTATTGGAAAAATAAAGGATTAAAATCAAAAGATAAGACTGACTTTGATCTTCACAGCCAAGCTACATGCTTGCTGTGTGAGGCTTGCAGGAAAATAAGAACACCTTCTCAAATCTGCCTGGTACCTAACTAGCCCTTAATAGCCCTGCAGACTGCTGCTTATAACACAAATAAGGCTTTTGGATAAATTGATTGATTGGAATTAAAATGTGTGGCTTATGTGTTGATGTTTCAGCGAGGCAAATAAACAGATATTAGAAAATATGGTAAAATCTACAGATTAAATTTGGAAAAGAGAACATTGCTTTTACTACATGTGTTTATACTCTTTGTGTGATCTGCCTTCACACACATGTATACCCAGACACATGGACACACTCAATATAATCATAATATTTCAGACCCCTTTTTGCTCTTCAAACATGAGATTCACCCAACATATCCCAATAGGCCTGTTTATCTTATCTAATTCCTCACTGACATAGCTAGGACTCATTTCATTTCAAGACACAAGCAGTTTGAAGTGAAATAGAAATATGTTTTAGGCTTATGTAATTGAGAAAGTCAGGAGTGAAGCTGGTATTAAAAATATCTGGAGCCATTGACTTGATAAATATCAGGAGTCTTTCTCTTTCTCTCTCATAAACACTCACAAACACTTTCACACCTTTGATTTTTCTCTACACATAGCCTTGCTGCTGATGGGCTTTTTCTACCTGGGTAGATAGTGGCTTCCAGAGGCTGATTATTTGCACATCGTTATAATGATTTTCCCCATGCCTATCCACCTCCACCCTAAAACCCTTAGTTAGTGTTTTTATTGGGCCACCTGGTTCATGGGCATGGGCCTATTTCTGGAACAGTCATGGTGGTCACAAGCATGAGATCCTCTTGCGTACTTTTGTGTACTCATGGCATGAACCATCCCGAGGTAAGTACCTATTCTTATAGCCAGAGCATGATCTTACCTGCAGAAAGATGAAAAGTGAAAGTGGTAAAGAGAAGAGACATACGTTCATGACCACAGTCATTATTTCTCCTTTTATGAAACTAATTGGTTCTCCAATATAACATCCACATGATCAATCCAGAAAAATCACTGAATACTCGTCATGAATCATTGTAATCATCACCATCACAAATGCACAATAATGGTGATTTCTTATCTCAGGGCAAGTATACAGGATATTTTTCACATTATCTCCTGAGATTCTCTTAAAAATATTATGAAATAGACCACTTGTGTTTTATATATTTGAAATTGTGTGTGAACCATTCAAACGGTATAACCAAAAATTATATAGTGTATTCAACTTTGGACTATGTGTAGTAGATCAGAGACCTCAAATATAATAGCGGGAGATATGAAGATGGTACAGCGTAGATTTTAGGCCTCTGAGAAACTTCATATTAGAAATGTTGATGGCCTGTAAGACAACACCAAAAACTCAGCAATAATTCTAATGTAATCGTCATCACATATAAGACTAGGTTCAACTGAATGTTACCAAATCTGAAATAGTGACTAAGACACAATCTTAGTTTTTTCTCATGTGAGCAAAGTCCGGGGCAGAAGGCACAGTCTGTTTTGGAACGATGACATCACAATCATCAGCAATCCACACATACTGTTGTGCTTCCTGATTCAGCACGACTATTCAGGAGACAGCTGCAACATCCCAGCCATCAGAAAGATCTACCGAGAGGGTACAAGATAGGTGTGTCCCTCTCCCTTTAAAAACACTTTCCAGATGTTGCACATAACACTTTTAGCCAGCACTTTACCACATTGCCACACATAGCTACAAGGGAGGCTGGTTAAGTAGGATCTTTATTCTATTCAGTCAAAATCTGGATTCTCTAATAGAAGAAGGGAAAAGTGGATATTGGAGCAGGTGGCTAGGAGTTTCTGCCAAGAACTCTCTTATCATTTCTTCTGCTATGTGTCACTGATATCACTCTCGCCTGGCCTATTATTGCCCTGGCCATGTTTCTTTATATGGTCAAAAGGCAAAATTCTAACCTATTATATTAATCATAAGATTTTTCTTTGTGACTTAGTGGAGTTATGCTATGCTAATTTCTACATTTCAGCAAATTTTGTCTTCTCTAACTGCTTTGCTAAAACTCACTAAGCTCTACATACTCTCTCAAATCTTACTGTAATATATTCAACTACAGTAAAAAAAAATAGATTTATGCTGTAGTAAGCTGTATTTAAAAATGTCTGCAAGGGCATTTCTTATCCTGTGTATGCTTCCAGAAATTTGTCATTCCTGTATCAAGGAAGAAAGTCATTTCCCATCCCGTGAAACTGGGAAGGTCTTTTTTGACTGTTTTTGATGAACAGAATGCAATGGAAGTGATGCAGCTTATCTCCTGATACTAGGTCACAAATAGCAGAAGAGCTTCCACTTGATTCTTTCTCTTTTGGAATGCTTGACCTTGGAACTCAGCAGCCATGCTGTGAGGAAGTCAAGCAGCCATATGGAAAGACCACATATAAGTTTCTGGCCACAGCCTTAGCTACTCGAATCAACCAGCAATCATCATCAATTAGAAAAGCAAGCGAGGGCGCCTGGGTGGCTCAGTTGGTTAAGCGACTGCCTTTGGCTCGGGTCATGATCCTGGAGTCCCGGGATCGAGTCCCCGCATCGGGCTCCCTGCTCGGCGGGGAGCCTGCTTCTCCCTCTGACCCTCCCCCCTCTCATGTGCTCTCTCTCTCTCATTCTCTCTCTCAAATAAATAAATAAAATCTTAAAAAAAAAAAAGAAAAGCAAGCGAGTGAGCTTTCTCATGGTTACTAACTCCAGTCTTTGAGCTATCTCAACTAATACATAGTGAATCAGAGCAAAGCTATCCCACCGATCCCTGCCCAAAGTGCACATTAGTAAGCAAAATATATGTTGTCATTGTTTTAAGTCACTAAGTTTTGGGGTGGTTAGTTATATAACACTAGATAACTGAAACATACATATTGATAAAAATTTAGCAACATACCTGTAAAAATACACAATTTAAGAACCAATAGAATAAAAATATGAAGAGTTACATTATCTGACCATCTCATTTTATTTATTTTTTATTTTTTTTAAAGATTTCATTTATTTATTTGACAGAGAGAGACACAGCGAGAGCGGGAACACAAGCAGGGGGAGTGGGAGAGGGAGAAGCTGGCCTCCCACTGAGCAGGGAGTCTTATGCGGGGCTCGATCCCAGGACCCTGGGATCATGACCTGAGCTGAAGGCAGACGCTTAATGACTGAGCCACCCAGGCGCCCTGACCATCTCATTTTAAAGATGAGAAGATCCAGGGTGAGCTCACTCAAGCAAGTTGCTTAAGGCCATAAAATCATTTAGCATAGTGTACCCAAAAGTCACTCCCCCAAATTCTAATTCTTCCTATGCATAATTTTTCCCATTACCTTATCATATCTGAAATATGATTTTAAATTTTGCCATCAGATTTATACTGCTAGATATGAACCAGAGCTCAAGGATTCTCAACTCCCTCCATGTAATACAATCCCCTATAGTTCCTCTGGAGTCATAGACTCCCCTGCACTATTGCAAGGCTACTGAATGAGAATTTCCAGGTTGGGGGGGGGGGCTGGTGCACATGCATGTGCATGATCATGTACTCATATACCAATTCTATATGCAATTCTAATGAGCAGACACTGTTGAGACTTATTGGTATGGATCATGTTCCCTGGAGGGATATTCCTTTATAATAGAAAATAGCAGGTAAGAAATATTTGATACATTCAATGCTGGATCTGCCCTCAGACCCACACGATTGCTTTTATCTATATAAAACAAAGTGGAATATCAATACACCATGTTTAACAAAAAATAAAAATAGCAGATCATATTAGATAAAAAATAAGAAGAGGAAAGTTGTTCTATTACATAATCCTTCCCTATATTATATTTTCCTAAGAGTCTTCTGTGCATTAATTCTCCTGACACACTAGTCAGAAACTATGCTTGGCAATGGGATCTCAAAAAAGAAAAAAACCAGGGCACCTGGATGGCTCAGTAGGTTAAGCGTCTGCCTTCAGCTCAGGGATTGGTCCCAGGGTCCCAGAATTGAGCCCCACATCGGGCTCCCTGCTCAACAGGAAGCCTGCTTCTCCCTCTTCTGCTCCCCCTGCTTGTGTTCCCTCTCTCATTGTGTCTCTCTCTCTCTGTCAAATAAATAAATAAAATCTTTAAAAAAAAAGAAAGAAAAGAAAAAGAAAAAGACCTGCCAGTTGAATGAGGTAGGTTTTTGGAAAGTTGGCAATTTCAAGTTCATGTGATAAAGCCATAATAGTACTTACAAACTCGGAGGGTGTCACAGAACAAAGTCTCTTATTTCAACCTAGAAGCACTTGGAAAATTTCATAGAGGAGACAGTATCTGAGATACTCTTAAAGGATCAATCATAAATGTTATCTGGAAAAGTCAGTTGGGCATGTTATTTGAGAGGAGGATAGTATAGTGCAGGGGTCAGTAAACTATGGTCCATGGGCTGCATCTGGCCTAGTACCTATGTTTGTAAATAAAATTTTATGTGAACACAGTTCTGCCCCATTGTTACAGCAGAGTTTAGTAGTCATGACAGACGGTAAGCCCCACAAAGCCAAAGATAATTTACTATCTGGGCCTTCATAGAAAAAAGTATAGAGAGACCTTTGGTATAGAGAGAATAGTATCCAAAGTGCCACTATATGTTTGAGAAATTACAGAAGTCCAATATACAAAATATAAAATTTAAAGCAGAGAAAAGAAGAGTTTTGAGTCTGAAATCATAAGTAGGAGACATGAAGGACCGTCTGTGCGATGCTAAGATGCCTGTGTTTTATTCTTTGTGTCAGGGAGAACAAATTCCGAGTTTAAAAAGCAAAGTGACATAGTCAGATTTTAGCAAGATTGCTCTGGTTGTATCAGGGAGATATTTAAGAAATGCAATATAGCAGACAAGCGAGCAGTTAAGAAGTGAGATTTTCTGAGGACCTGAAGCCCGACAAAGAAAAGGGGTGAGTAGGAGGAGATTTATAGAAACTCTTTAGTAAGTAAAACTAGCAAAATTTGCTGAAACTCATCTGTCCTGATTTTGAAATAGGTCTACAAATTTTTGACACTCTTCCATTCAAAAGGTGGAGCCTAATTATACTTCTCTTGACTATAGACCAGACCTGGGACTCCTTTTAATGAACGGAATGTGACAGAAGTGATGGTGTGTGACTTCCCAGGCAAGGTCATAAAGAACATAACTTCCACCTGACTCTCTCTCTTCACTCTAGAGGAAGCCAGATACCATGTCATAAGAATTCTCAAGCAGTTTTAGGTCAGTTCTATGGGAAGAGGATGAGGCCTCCTGCAAGCATCAACACCAATTTGCCAGCAATGTGAGTGAGATTCCTTGGAACAAGATCTGACAGCACCATTTAAGCCTTCAGTTGACTCTACGCCAGACCAACATTTTGACTACATCCCCATGAGTGACCCTGAAACAGAATTCCTCAGCCAAGCTGCTTTCATATTCTTGACTCCATGAAACTGTGAGAGCAATAAATGTTTATTGTTGCTTTCAGCCACTGATTACAGCAATAATTTATTATGTAGCAATAGATAATCAATATATCATCATTATCTGAAATGGAAATGCAAGGGGAGAAAAAACTGGGGGGCAGGGGAGTGCTATGTACAGTATGGGCCATGTTGATCTGGGGAGATCCAAATGAACAAGTTGAGAAGAACTTAGATATTCTCTCCTACTCGGACACTTGGAGAATGGCCAGAGATCAAACCAGTATTCCTTGAGGTACCTATCTGTTCTAGAGTAAAATTTCCAAACTCTCTTCAACTTCATTTTTATTTTAGTGAGGATATTTCCATTTACAGCAAGCAGTTTGCCCTTATGCTTTACTTTGATGGCCATTGGTATGTAACATCTTCTAGTTCAGTAAATAACTTATAAAAATGAAAAATTTCTAAAAAGAAGAGAATTTAAGACGATAAGGCTTTCAGCTTTCTGGCTTATATTCAAATCTCCTGATAAAGAAACAAGACTCTCAACCAACAACCAATGTACCTGGGAGCTAGAAAAGTTTTCCACTGAGAGCCAAGTTATAGACACTAGACATTATCAGTGAGTCACAGGAATTCAAATCCCAGCGTTTGATAATATTTCCCTTAGATACCCTAAACATACTCAAGTGAAACGTCCTCAAGATGGAATTTGCTTGGATATGTTCAATAGATAGGACCAATGAGGTTGGTAAAGTGTCCAAATATATGCATAGCGAAGACAGGAAATGACTCTATGCTGAATTCCTAGGCTCAGCTTCCAGCTTTTAGCACAAATATGTCCCTAGCACCATTCTTTGAATATCAGCAGAAATGCTCTCTGCCTCAGTTGAGAGCACTGGAAAAAAATACATATAGTTAAATATTTATATATCAATAAGGAACATCTACAGAAAATATACTCACTCTAGTTCATAGGAGATTAAATTTGGGAATCATAAGAAAAATATGTATCTCAAGTACCAAATGGACTCAAAAAAATATATAAATGTGAAAAAACACAATTTGTAAATTAATACCTATCATTTTAAGTCTTTAAAAAAAACGGACATGTTTAACTCTTTGTGTTTGTTCATTCAATAAACATTGAATTAGTCACCATCATTCCTGAGGCATCATGGTAGGGACTAAGGACGTGAGGTCAATAACACAAAATACTTCCCCTGAGTAGCAGATGATCTCAACAAACTGAAATGTGTCACCTTTTTCTATTTTTAAGGAAACTAGATTTTTCATGTTCACAAAATTAAACACACACAGACAGACACAATTGCAGAGAAAAAGTGAATCACTCTTGTCTGTGTCAGACATGAGTTCCGGGGCTCCCCTTAACAACCACACAGTGCTCTGCCAAGTTTAAAGTAATAGCCATATGCAGCTTTATTTGTCTTTAAGCTTTCTTATTGGCCATTCTCTTCCTGCACCAGTAGAATTCCTTTTTTTCTTCAGTCCCATTTCCTCTTCTCAAAATTCAAGAAAATAATTAAGGAATTACTGAAAGAACCTTTCATCCTGAATAAAAGGTCAAGTTTATTCTGTTACTTTCAAGGGTGTGGGTGGTGAGCAGGATCTCACTTACTTAGAAGACCCAAGAAGTTAGTGTGTCTTTTTAATATCGAATACAGAACAGAAATTCATTTCTCACCATAGTGGGTAACAGATGTGGTCAACAAGAGGAAAATTGGCCTGACTTCAATTAGTTGTGGTAAAAAATGAGCACAGAGATTTTACTATCCAAAATTAGATGATGCTAATAGAGCCTACTTTATCCTAAAAACTGCCATGGAATTAGAATAGGATCATCCCATCTGACTTAAATTTTCCTATTAAAACAACAGCAAAATGTTCTTGAGGTCCTTATGAAGCTTTGAAAGACTGTACCCCAAGCAGCTAAGTGGGGGACCTGCAGGGTTGTCCAAGGAGATGGAATTGACAGTTCCCTAATCCATTCAGACAGAACTCCTATGAGAGTTAATCATAAAAAGGACACAATACCCAGAGTTCATACTCACTATGTCATCTCCCCCTTAACAACTCACCCTCCTCCCCCAACTATATGCACGTAGCACTACATAGAATTTTGGTTGGATTGCAAAATAGTTTGAAGTCCAATTCCATAGATAGCAAATAGTGAAGGCAATCATCCCTAATCGCCCTCAAACATGCCAAATGGGAAGTTCTTTCAGAGAGACCTGACGAGAATGATTTTTTTAAACGTTTGTGTTCTGACAGAATTGTTTTTATGATTGTAAACCCAATTTCCTCTAAAAGACTCTCTTGAGGTACTTTTTGAAGACGAGAGGAAAATGAACAAAGGGTTCTTGTGGTTTATTAGAGAAAAGCATATTTAAAGGATCTCAAAGGAAAGAGGCAGTTTTCCTATTTGAAGGGTAATAAGGATTTAAAAACAAAACCTCTATGATATTCATAGATGGTCCCAAGACTTTTGTTTTATTCCCAGGAAAAAAGCAAAATTTAAGCTACACAATCAAGATTTTCTTGGGCATTATAAAAAAACATAGTTTATTATAATTCCTATTTTGTCTTTGCTTTTCCTATTTGCATTACAAATATGCACCTTACATATATATCTATTTTCAGAAACCAGAAGCTATACTTGTGCAGCTGGTTGTTTTTAAAAGTGCTTCATGTTCCAGAGAGGTGTTAATGACTTGTCCTCAATCCATGTGAAGAAAGAATAAGTGTGTGAAAAAGCGTTTGCTCTTTGTTCATAAATAAGTTGTTAGGCACTACGTGTTGAAACTCCCGACAGGGACAAAGGACTGAAAGAGACCTGCAAGAGCTTAGCTCATAATTCAAGGAGGTGCCATTGCATTATGCTAGGAGACTGGAAGGTTGCAGAAGAATTGCATGAGCAATCGTACTGTTGTCATAAATCAATGGATAATGCTTTTATTAATTATTTGTTGAGTCCTGCTTTTGGTTTTGTACAGAACTTTAGCTTTGGAATGATTTTAAGCCAGAAAATAGGACCACACCCTCGTTAGGTCATAACTCCTTTCTAACTAGATCTCTGGAACATTATTTATGTAGGTAGACTTATTAGCCTCATTAATGATGAAGTAATCATATTTATTATCCAAAGTCAAACATGATGTACTTTTGGCCTTTTGTCAATTGTAAATGAGATGAAAAATTTTGGTGTATATCTAAAATACTGTACATGACATGAGATACTTATTTTTCTTGGTACCATGCCCGATTATTTCTGTGAGCACAATAAATGAATGGACTCCTTTGAAATAGAACATTCGCAAGTAGAAGAGGGGGTAGAGTAAGGGATTACCAAAGAGAACAGCATGAGGTGAGGTGAGAGGATTGATGCCCCACTTTAATAATTTTAATTTTGTTTCAGAGAGTCTTAGATAGGGTAGGAAGGGTTAGCATAGTGAACAAAGCCTTGAAGGGGAAAGTCCACGGTGGCATGAGCACATAAGCAAAAGTCTGAGGGTTGGTTGTGGAAGGAGGTGAAGATAAAAAAGTAAGACTGGATGAAAGAAGTAGCAGTGGCTACACTATACTAGGAAGAGTTGCATTGCTACAATCACCCAACAATTTTGCCAAATACCAACCATTTGCAAAGCACTGTATAGAAGGGGCTCTTAGGCCTTCAAGTTCTGATTATAAGGAGGAGGTAAAAATGAACAGTTATTAAGCAGCTGTATTTATGTATTATTTAATTTTACAGGAACCATAGAAGGTAAATATTGATATTTCCTTTTTCCATAGGTTCAGAAAAACGAGGTAACCTGCTCTAGGTCAAACCTCTACATAAAACTTAATTTTGGACCTGTGGATTCTTCTCCAAAAATCCAGTTTATTAATGGGCTTATCAGTGAGGCAAGTTCACAAAAATTGTATGAAACAAGCAACTTTGCACAAAAATATTTAACAGCATCTAGACTTTTCTCAGACAGATCAATTTGTGCATCTAATAATGCAAAGATAAAAATTGTATGTAATTTTGAATATATTTGACAGAAGATGTGAAACTCGTGGTAATAACAGACATGCCAATTTATAAAAGCTTTCATTTATTCTATAAAGAAACTTAATGTCTCACTTAAGTCCCATTCTGTCTAATGTTTTGTTTTGTTTTGTTTTTTTCTAGCTACTACTAGGGAAATTCAGAAAATATCAGCGATACCTAAGTTATTTCGGCTATAAGACTTGAACTTTCTCAAGAGTTTCCTTGGGTTGGTGGTAAGCTGTTAAGTTTGTGGAGAAAGGAAGAAGGTTTATACAACCAGTATTTAGTCAGATAGGGGAGGGATATCTACCTCCAAATCAAGAAATATCTATTTAGTGGGTCTAATGCTGGCCTTTGCTCTAGCTGCAACTGGTCCCATTTGGTATTTAGTCGTGTCCAACAATTGGCTGAGAGTGAGCCAGTCTCTGGTGGGACTGTTGCATGTAAGAACACTGCAGTGACCTCCCGTGTCATTCTGGACAAGAGAAAACCCAAGGGGATTGTCTCTGAGTCTCTTGTGTCTATCTATGCCATGACACTGATCTTAGTCCATTCAGGCTGCTATTACAAAACAGCAAACTAGATAGCCCATAAACAGCGACAATTTATGTCTCCCAGCTCTGGAGGCTAGAAGTACAAGCTAAGGGTGCCTACACAGTCACGGTCTGGTGACCCTCTCCCACCTGCACACTGCTGACTTGTCACTGTATCCTCACATGGTGGGAGGGACAAGCTAGCTTTCTCAGGCCACTTTTATAAGTGATTTCTATTTTCTAATCCTATTCATGAGAATCATATGCCCTTACCATTTATAATCACCTCCCAAAGGCCCACTTCCTAATACCATCAGCTTGGGGATTAGATTTCAACATATAAATGTGGGGGGACACATATTCAGACCATAGCAACATCCTTTCTACTCTATGACTAATGTCCTATGACAACATGGCACTTCCATCTGAGGCTTGTCATCTCCTTAATCTGTCCGCATCTAGGAAATGGGATACAGATTCTCTTAACTGGTCCTTCAATTTGAAGAAGATACTGGATCATTTCAGCCTCCCCTTCAGAGTTAACCTGTGAGTAAAGGTGGCTCTTGGGGAGGTAGGATGTCTGCTCCTAACTCTATATACAATATTCTTCTCTCCTTCCCAAAACAGAAGTATTTTACATTATATTGGGAGGGAGTGAGACATGCTGTCCTTGCTGACCCAGGTCATTTAAGCTTAAAGGGTAGAAATGTGCCACCTTTGTTCTCTTGTTTATTCTGACAATTCCATCCCCCACCTCCTGGCAATGGTGGCTCTAAGGGCCAAATCTGAAAAGGAAAACTCACAAGGTAAAAGGGGGCATACAAGAGAAGAAATAAATACCTGGAATTAAATTATATTTCTATCATCATTTGTCTCTATAAACTCCATGTTTATACTCAATCGACAGTGCAGATATTAATGAATTTTAAACCCAATCAATTTTACACTGGGAATACTATAGCAGAGACACCTGGGTGGAAAGAGAAATATTTAGTCAGTGACGCAGATGTTTCCAACTATTTGGTACTGTGTATACAATAAAAATGCCTGAATCTGTTTCCATTTTGGGGACTGTTTGGGGGACTGTATACAATTATATAGAACATAGTTTTAACTTTAAAATCAGTGTGGAAATAAACAGTATTCTTTCAGGAACCAGAAGGGTAGGAAAAAATAATTTGAGAAATTTAAAAGTATATATATAATTATATAAATATGTAATATAATAATATTATATTATACGTATATATATTAGAGAGAGAATTTTTCTCCTCTAGTACTCATTCTACCTGATGAATGGTTAGCTGCATTTCAATTGGCTGTGATATTTAATATAGCAATCTTATAGAGAAACAAATACAATGGTGGGTCTTTTCCTATGCATCAAAACTATTTCTACATGCAGAAGTTCTTACTTATTTTAGGTGTAAGGATCAGAAAATGTTCAGAAACACACAAATTTTCAAGTCACCAGTTTCATTTTTATTAAATTGGATTCTTCTAAAAAAGTCTGTTACTACACAACCCCCAATATAGGTTGCATATCAGAGAAAGTCAATAAGCCTTGATGATCTAATCCTTTATATCCTAAAATTCATGCAAACATTTTGCATAATAAATATCTTGACAAACACACATATTTTGTTTTATGAGAACCGCAATCTTTTCTGGGGACACAGTATTTTTTTAAAGGCAAAATGTGGTTTACACCATGATCAATTATTCAACTACAGCTTTAAAATGGTTATTTATATATTGCTTAATATGGTTGCCTTGTTTAATGGTTATTTTCATTATTTATTAGATTAATGTTGTAAACATAGTATTGATCCAGAGGGCAATGCTTTTCATAAAATATATCTAACCATAAAATTGAGCAATAAAAGCTGAAATATAAAAACTCCTAGATCAGTTTCATTATCCCCTTAGAAACGTGTAAACTTTTGTGCTTCTAAAATATAGATGCAGGGGACAATTTAAATATTAGATGCACAATTGTCAAACATCATCTTCATTGGGGCAATTATCTTTTTTTGGGGGGGCAATTATCTTTTTGAACATGTTTTAATTCTGCACTTTTTAGGAAAATATTTTAATTTCGAATATTCGGTTTAATAAAAAAACATTTCATATATTCAAAGAATATACTGAATCATGACATTTGAAATTACTTTTTCCTGATTCTCTTAAATTACTGAATGCTGAGACCCAGAGAGATTGAAAATTTTCCAAAGCATCATAATGTGTAATAAACTGACTTACCATTTTCCCCCACTTTACATATATCCCATTATCCCTACCTACACACGCAGGCAATTTGATCCAGTTTTTTGAAAATTGCTTATTTTAATGGCAAGTTCTCATACTATTTCTCTTTGAATGGATTTTCATTCCTAACACAATTTGTTCTCTTTATCAAACCACCATTAAATTATTACAGTAAACACTCTTGTATGTGTTGGGCCTATGAGGGGTTCCGAGTACTTAGAAAATGTGACTCATCTTCAGAATGTCTCTTGCATAGACCTGTTTTCTGTTCCCACGCTCACTTAGTGCTGATCCTCTTAACTTCTTGTCCACATCCTGCAATGGTCACCTAACTGGTCTCTCTCTCTGATCAATACCCCACGCCACTGCCAGAGTTACAGCTCGTCCCCTTGTTGTAAAACATTCACATCCCATTGCTTGGAATAAATAACCAATGAGTTAGCCAAGCACTTAAAAGCTCCCCATTCTATAACTCAGCTTATATTTCATCCTTCTCCCTCTGCCTCTACATATGGCTATCTCTTTGCCATTCCTCATGTTTGCCTGTATGCTGTTCTTACAGTTTTTGGCCCAAGCTTTCTCCATCTGCAAGGATCAAAGAGACTCATGCTTCAGACGAAACCTCACCCTCCTCCAAGCCTGTCACAGGTATCTCTGATCAGAATTCATTATCTGCTCTCCTATACTGTCATAAGATTGTTTCAGTGTTAATCATAGCACATGTCACAGTCCTCTGAATGTGTTCATGTATACCTGTCTCCCTCCCTGGAAGAACAGCAGGCAGGGGCAAGAGAGGAAATTCACTTTGTTTCTCTGTTACTCCACAGTGTCTTCAACAACAAACATGAACCAGTCGATTGGACTGAAAGCTTGGGTGATTTTTAAATAAGTTACATTGTGAATATTTTTGCCTTCTTAAAAAAATGCTATAACATTTATTTTTTCTTGATGATTCAGGGCCAAATTCACTGACATTATATATTGGGCTATAATCCTTCAGGAACCACTAAGTCTGGGTCAGGTCCTTTGTCTCTGGAGTAAATGGCTACAAACTGCAGAGATTTGATTCAGGAAGTTCTATATCCTTGGACTCCTTGCCGGCAGCTTTATTTTAATCAGTTGCCTTGGGGTAGGCCTGAAGGCTCTCCTCTCCCTCCCTCACAGAATAAACACCAAGGTCTCTGTAGCAGCAGTTTGCTTCTGAGCCTTATTGCCCTGACAGGTTGCAGGATGTTCCTGAAATGCTATATAGCACAGGCTCGAAAGAATTAGACTCCATGAGAAAGAAGAAGCAACTGCTTTAGGTTTGGGCAAGAACAAGTTGGAATTTGGTTTTTATAGCCTGGTTTCTCACTGGGATGGATACTCTCACTTTCAGAGAATACGGGAGTCAGGACTGAGGGCTAGCACTCTCAGGAGGGAGAGACCATCATGTCACAGGGGGCCCACTCCCTCATCCTGCCTTCGTGTGTACAGAAATGGAGTGGAACCTCCTTCTGGTGGTGGGCACCCTCTGCCCAGTAGCCTCGCTCTTATTGCTTCCTTCTCAATAGGAATGCAAATTGTTTTACTACTGCCTTGTTGGTTGGAAGGTCATGGGGCGTCAGGTCAGCAGAGCCCTCAAGGGAGGTAAAATATAGCAAGGGCGAAAACTCAATGCCATCTGAGGGAACGTGGCGTTGATTTCCTCCAGGAACTTCCAATTATGTTCCATGCCTCCCTCTCCCTGCTCTCCTCAAGGTTATAACTTCTGGGTTCAATAATAGCTACTGTTCATTTCTTTTTGGCTTTTCCTGTATTCTTCCAAGCAACCTTGGTTTTTCAAGTAGATGTCTCTTTCTCCCTTAAAAGTAGATATATTGATTTCACATGAACAATCAGGGTAGTACAATAGTACTTTTGCTTTAGTTTTGGTTTTTTTGTTTGTTTGTTTTTAAACACAAAATTTGTGTTTAAGACCTCTTTCGAGAATTCTTCTTGTGAACAAAAATCATTCCCAGTGGCATATGGGAGCACATGAAGGATATTCACAGAGGGAAAGAGAGGATCTTGTTTGTCCTCCTACATTTCCTCCTGGAGCTCAGCTCATACTTGGCTGCCAAAAGGAAATGTTTCTCAGAGCAGCTTTTATGTGGTCATAGATCTGAGGTCAAGCACTGCCTCTCTGGCTCTTCAAAAAATACTTTCTGTATAAATGATTATAAGCCCAGAAATCCAGAAGTTTGTTCCTGTTCTGCTTTTGTTGGAACACATAGTGATCTTTAAAAAGGCACTAATATTTGAGCCTCAGTTTCCTTCTTTGTTAAATTGAGATAACAATCTTTGGCCTCCTATCTCATGGCATTGATGTGAAAAGATCAGGTGAAATTGGAAGAGAAAAACACAAAAATACCTAAAACATCAAATATAATAATGAGGTAATTTATGTGATCTTACTTCGTAAATTCTAAAGAGATCCATAAAAGCAATTATGCTTTTTGATTGTAATTGCTCCCCAAGAATACTGAGGACATTAGCTAACCTGCAAGGTCAGGGAGAGTAATACCTCACATTTAGTTGCTACTTTTCTGTCCTTACCACACTATACTCACCTCCTGAATGCCCTTCCAGGAAGCTTTCTCCTCATAATTGCTCAAACCTGTTTCTTATCTGCAGCCAAAATTAAGACTTTTATACCCTACATGCAAATACTTATGCTTAGTAAATATAAGAACATTTCTGGAAGCTCATCCAAAATAACTTTACTGTCCTCATCCTCGGAGACCCAGAGACCCTCACATTATTTGTGATAGATGTCCTAGGAAGACGGTGGTTATTTAAACGCCATATGGCATGCAGATCAGTGGGGGACAGAAGAAAAAAGTCACCTTCTTAGATCTCCCTAGTTAGACCACCAATTAATTATTCTCTTGGAAAATTGCAGTGTGTAAAAATCTGTGAGAGTTTGAAGTTCAGGTTGTACTTTATAACTATAAAAGCTTCACACAGAGACAGAGCCTGATATCTTCTTGGCAAATTTTGGCCTAAAGAGATATGGCTGACTCCCTGCCATGTGGTAATACCAAAGCACTACCAGCAGATCTAAGCAAACACAAACTTTGAGGCGAATATCATGTCATCCTTTCCCCACCCCTCCATTATCATGTATACAAGGTGAGTCCTACCAACATGCATTTGATTCTGAATTAGACTTGAAGGTAGGTTATTCCAGTGCCTGTTGACTGGCAGTGTTTCCCCCATTCAAGAACTTCAAAGATTTGTCAAAAAAAGATCCATTTTTATCCAAAAGGTATATTTTCACTGATTGGGCCTGTGTTTTGTCTAATTTAAATTTTAAAAAAATATATTATGTAGATTGTATCTTTCACTAAACATTAAAGTAATTTAAAGTAAAGGAAGGCTTTAAATCATGAGATGTACTTAGCATCCCTCCAAAAGCAACAGAATACACATTCTTCTCAAGTGCACATGGAACATTCCCCAGGATAGATCATATATTAGTACACAAAATAATATTCTCTCTTTTTTAAAAGATTTTATTTATTTGAGAGAAAGAGAGAGAGAGAAGGAGAGAGTGTGCATGCACAAGCAGGGGTAGGGGCAGAGGGAAAAGCAGGCTCCCCACTGAGCAGGGAGCCCCACGTGGGGCTCGATCCCAGGACCCTGGGATTATGACCCAAAGTGAAGGCAGACACTTAACCAATTGAGCCACCCAAACTCCCCACAAAATAATATTCTTAATAAATTTAAGAAGATTAAAATCATATCAAGCATCTTTTCCAACAGCAGTGGTATGAAACTAGAAATTAGTTACAAGAAGAAAAATAGAATATTCAAACAAATGTAGATATTAAATAGCATGCTACTGAACCACTGGGTCAAAGAAGAAAGAAAAATTTAAAAATACCTTAAGGCAAATGAAAAAAGGAAAATATACCAAAGCTTATGAGATACAGCAAAAATGGGTCTAAGAGGGAACTCCTACATCAAGAAACAAGAAAAATTTCAAACAACCTAACTTTACACCTCAAAGAACTAGAAGAAGGGCAAATGAAGCCGAAGCTTAGAAAGAAGGAAATATCAGTGTGGAAATAAATGAAAGATCAATGAAACTAAGAGCTGTTTTGTTTTGTTTTTTTTTTTGAAAAGTTAAACAAAATTGACACACCTTTAGCTAGACTCATCAAGAAAAAAGACGGGACTCAAAGAAATAAAATCAGAGATGAAAGAAGAAATATTCTAAGTGATCATTTACAATAGCCAAGACATGGAAGCAACCTAAGTGTCATACGATGGATGAATGCATAAAGAAAAATGTGGTAGATATATACAATGGAATAGTATTCATCCATCAAAAAGAAGGAAATCACACCATTTGCAAAAACATGGATGGACCCTGAGGGTCCAAAACAAAACAAAACTGAACTCATTCATACATCCAGAGAACACGCTGGTAGTTGCCAGAGGTGGGGGGCTGGGGAGAATGGATGAAATGTGTGAAGGTGGTCAAAAAGTACCAACTTACAATTATAAAACAAATAAATCCTGGGGATGTAATATATAGCATGGTGACTATAGTTAACAACATTGTATTGTATATTTGAAAGTTGCTAAGAGTAAACCTTAAAAGGTCTCATCACCAGAAACAAAATTATAACTATGTGCGGTGATGGATGTTAACGACTTACCGTGATGATCATTTCACAATATATACAGATATAGAATCATTATGTTGGACACCTGAAACGTGTTATATATCAATTATATCTCACTAAAAAAAGAGACAAACTTAATAGTCACAACTAATGGTATCCAGAAGTTAAAGTCCATACTCTGAATTAATATTATTGTTTCGCTCTTTACAAACTAGTATTGATGCTCATAATTAGCATATACCCACACAGGTTGGTTCCATTATATAGGGAAATTGCCATCTCATTGGTACACTCTGTGCTATTCAAGAATCCTACGTTCCTTCTAAGTTTACTTGGTATTTCATCCTGAGCTGTTGCTATCTATTGTGAAATATTTTACTCTTTCCAGGTCCCAATCACACCTCTAAGTCCACAGATAGATCAAAGGGTTAGTGCATGTCGAGTAACATGGTGACAAATGATTTTATTAATATTTCTTCATCTCCTTTATTTCCCAGGCATCAAATCCTATCATCTCTAATTCAGCAATGTCTCTTTGTCACCCCTGTTCTATGCCCACAGTGATTGACCATCCTATTTTAGAAGATCCTTCTCTGGGATCTCCTCACCTCCAAATTCAATCTCTGCTAATCTGCCCTTCACACCGATTCCAGGATAGCTTCCCTAAAACACAGTTCAGATCATGCCCTTTCCTTCCTCTCTTTTTCTTCAACAACTCTCTATTGCCTAAAGACAAATCTCTGCCATGACTTTGAAGTTCTATAGTCTGACCCTCAGTATCTATCCCAACCTAATTATCGTTAGTATCTAATAGCTTATAGCTACTTGGGATTTGAGAATGATCAGTCTGATTATTATATACTGAATTCAACAGAAGAGGCAGAATCTGGAACCAGAAAAAAATCAACTAGTGGGTGGTTGAAAATATAAAGTAGAGAAGGGCTAAAAGAAAAGGGGAGGGGGGATGATAGCATTTGGAGTTTGATGGGTATAATATCCATTGTGCCAGTAATTGCTTACTTTGATTTGCTCTAAATTTAACCTCTTCTAGGTAAGGTTCTGGAATGTGTCTACATGCTGCATTTTCTAACAAAGACATATGCAAAGCCATATTTGGTCTAACAATATCTTTTCCTGTAGACTTGTGTTTTTCCCTTTTTCAAGTTGAGATCATTTTCAGTTGAGAAGTCACATATGGCTAACATCTCTTCAAATGGTGGCTCCTTCTTTGTTCCAGTTTCGTTGTCCTTCTAGCTGTTTCCAGATTTAGATACTAACTATAATACACAGGAGGGAAATTAACCATTGTTTCTCACAATAGTGTTTTAATTATTGCTTGCTTTCCATTTTTCCTAATTTATTCATTTGACAATTTTTTCAGCAAATGTTTATTATGGGCCAAGTATTATTCTAATCATGAAAGTAAAACAGTAGTTGACTAACATACGCAATCTCTAATTGTATGGAAGAAGTCTGAGTCTATTAGAAAATTCATCAGGAATTACATTATCCAAATCATGTATAAAAATGTCAGATTTGCTCAGGCAACAGTTCCAGGATACCTAATTTCAACTTCAGTCTCCTAATTTTCCATTTGTTGTATTCCCTATTTGTAAAGATTTTTTGATAAAAGTTATCTCCTTAAATTCTTATTATATCTGAGATACTTAAATTTTTTAGACATGGAAGTACATAGAAGGGTATATTCAATTCTAAATGAATTATAATTATTGCTCCCCCCATTTTCACATGTGTATTAGGTGGCAGCAAATAGTCCATATTCCTGGGAGAATAAGATTGCATCAGTGATTTTAGTATGAAACACACCAGACTGAGAAGGTGGATAATAACTTTTAAATTATAATCATAGAGATACTTGAAATTGAATTCACACTACATCACTTTCAGAGTTTGTGAACGTGAGCAAATTCTTAGACATTGCCAAACCTCAGAATTCTCATCGATGAAACTAGAATACTCAAAGAGCTGAAATAGGCTTAATTTAAATTTTAATTTTTAATAAATCCTATTTTTTTTAAGATTTTATTTATTTATTTGACAGAGAGAGACAAAGCGAGAGAAGGAACACAAGCAGGGGGAGTGGGAGAGGGAGAAGCATGCTTCCCGCTGAGCAGGGAGCCCAATGCAGGGCTAGATCCCAGGACCCTGGAATCATGACCTGAGCGGAAGACAGACGCTTAATGACTGAGCCACCCAGGGG